>NC_135801.1:48314380-48656459 GCF_964213995.1 Mustelus asterias | reverse complement strand
TGAACTGCTTCTATTGTGAATATATCCTTTCTTAAAAAGATCAAAACTGTGCACAGTAATTTAGGGACCATCTCATTAATCATAGAATCCCTACAGTGCAGAAGGAGGCCATTCGGCCCATTGAGTCGGCACTGACCACAATCCCCCAGGACCTATTCCACATTCAGTTAGTCCCCCTAACACTAAGGGGCAATTTATGGCCAATCCATCTAACCTGCACATCTTTGGACTGTGGGAGGAAACAGGCGCACCTGGATTCTCCCCATGCAGACACGGGGAGAATGTGCAAACTCCACATGGACAGTGACCCAAGCTGGGAATCGAACTCGGGTCCCTGACGCTGTGAGGCAGCAGTGCTAACCACTGTTAATGTCCTGTACAGTTGTAGTAAGACATTCCTACTCTCTGTTTTCTCAGATTCTAATTTCTCCCTCTTTTTTAAGACAACCTTTGTTTTCTCAACAATAGTCAGTGATGCAATATTGGTTTTCAACACTGCATTAGAGCTACAGAGAGCTCTTGCAATCAATTTTTATCTGTTGGAAATCATATCAGACTAGAAATTGTGGAGTAATCATAGAATCATACATTGAGTCTGCACCGACATGTGAGAAACACCAGACCTTCCACCTTATTTCATTTACCAGCACTTGGCCCATAGCCTTGAATGTTTGACTTACCAAATGCTCATCCAGGTACTTTTTAAAGGATGTGAGGCAATCTGCCTCTACCACCTTCCCAGGCAGCGCATTCTAGACCGTCACCATCCTCTGGATAAAAAGGTTTTTCCTCACAGCCCCCCTAAACCTCCTGCCCTTCACCTTGAACCGATGTCCCCTCGTGACTGACCCGTCAACTAAGGGGAACAGCTGCTCCTTATTTACTATGTCCATGTCCCTCATAACCTTGTACACCTCGATCAGGTCACCACTCAATCTTCTCTGCTCCAATTAAAGTTACCTATGCGAGCTTACCCTTATGCCACACAAGTTACCCTGGCTGCCACCTGTGACCGTGTGTCTCTCTCTCTTGGGGGTAGTAAAATATAACCCAGAAGTGCCACACTCGGACAGCTTCACAAGAGAGAGAGAGAGGGACCACTGTTTACTCCTGACCAGTGGACTCCTTTGAGTGAGCAGTTTCGAAGTGCTCAGCCCCTTTACGGTTCTGTACCCCGGAATTCTGTTCCAGCTGTTTAGTGACTCACCAAGATGGAGGATGAGAGAGAGACTAGTCAATTATTTAAAAATAATTTATTCAAGAATAACTCCAACCAAATTCAGTCAATAAAACAGATACTACAATACTATGCTATGGAAAGAAAACTCTAACGGCACAACGTAAATTCTTAGCATTACACGATTTACACAATTTACACAAAAGCAAGAAAAATCCTAGACCCCTCCTCAACCTTTACCTAATTGGGGAATTTCTGAAGGCTGAGAGAATATACTCACCACTCCTCGGATCTTCTTAAAAACAAAAGGCTGGATCTTCCTTGTTCTTTCCTCTGCCATGAAGTAGTTGTCTGGCTGGACACCTGAATTCACTCCTTCCCGACTTCACAACTCTCTTGCCCCGAAGTTCACAGAACTCCTTTCCGAGTTAACTGATGAAAGGTCAACCACCTCTCCTCCTTTTATGTCCTTGGCCAGAGTTTGATATTTTTTAAAGACAGTTCCCTTAATCAAATTGGCTGACTCCTCCCATTGGTCAGTTTCAGAACAATGGGGTGCAAAGTGCTTACAGGATGAAATTGATTTGATCAGTTTCAATGACAAAGAGCCCAAACTGTTTTAGGAGGGTATCTGATGGGCTGCTAAGTGTCCCAAGGTGGTTTCCTGGAACTGCTAAATGTTTTCCCAGGAGTGGAAGCATTATTCTATGTAGCTGGGATAAAACTCGTTACCATTTCCATTGTCTCTCCTGTAGTTGGTCGGGGCTATCAACACCCCACTGCATAATCTTGTCAGATAGCTTTGCCACAACTCATGGCCCTTTTCACTCCTTAGATGGTCTGGTGGTGTTGTATATTCCGATGTCTGGTTTGCAGCCATTTGCTTGAATGTAACCTTTTAAAATAATGCTGTCTTTAAAATGTCCGTTGTTCCACTTGAAATTGGCTATGTTGTATCAGGTTTAATATAATGTCCGTGTATCCTATGGAGTTCATCCAAATGATGGATTTGCTGCATCTTAAACATGCCCCTCCACCTTCAGAGACCTATGGACAAACACACCAAGGTCCCTTTGTTCCACAGAATATCCTAGTCATGCTATTTATTGAACATAGAACATAGAACATAGAAAAGCTACAGCACAAACAGGCCCTTCGGCCCACAAGTTGCGTCGAACAATTTCCTTACCTTCTAGGCTCATCTATAACCCTCTATCTCACTAACCTCCATGAACCTATCCAAAAGTCTCTTAAAAGACTCAATCGAATCCACTTCCACCACCACTGCCGGCAGCCGATTCCACGCACCCACCACCCTCTGAGTGAAAAACTTACCCCTAACATCTCCTCTATACCTACTCCCCAGCACCCTAAACCTGTGGCCTCTCGTGACAACCATTTCAGCCCTGGGTAAAAGCCTCTGAGAATCCACTCTATCAATACCTCTCAACATCTTATACACCTCTATCAGGTCACCTCTCATCCTTCGCCTCTCCAAGGAGGATAGACCTAGCTCTCTTAACCTATCCTCATAAGGCATACCACTTAATCCCGGCAGCATCCTCGTAAATCTCCTCTGCACCTGTTCTATGGCTTCCACATCCTTTCTGTAATGAGGCAACCAGAACTGGGCACAGTACTCCAGGGTGGGGTCTGACCAGGGTCCTATATAGCTGCAGCATTATCTCCCGATTTCTAAACTCAGTTCCTCTATTGATGAAGGCCAGTATTCCATATGCCTTCTTAACCACAGCCTCTACCTGCGACGCCGCTTTGAGCGTCCTTTGAACGCAGACCCCAAGATCCCTCTGTTCTTCCACACTGCCAAGCGTCTTACCCTTAATATTATATTCTTCCATCCTATTCGACCTGCCAAAGTGAACCACCACACACTTATCTGGGTTGAAGTCCATCTGCCACTTCCTTGAATCCTTCCTTGTTAAATTATTTCTTCCGAAGTGTATCACCTCACACTTTTTTCAGGGTTAAATTCTATCTGCCCATTTGACCATTCCGTCTATATCTTCTTTCAGCCCAAATCACTCAACCGCACTGTTAACCACTCAGCCAATCTATATGTCATCCACAAACTTAATAATTCTACCCCCCACATAGTCATCTATGTTGACCCAGCACAGATCCCTGTGGTACACCACTGGACACTGGCTTCCAGTCACTAAAGCAGCCTCCTGCCATCACCCTCTGTCTCCTACAATTGAGCCAATTTTGAATCCACTTAATCAAATTATCCTGTACCATGTGCATTTACCTTTTTAAGTCTCCCGTGTGGGACTTTGTGAAAGGCTTTACTGAAATCCATATAACTACATTAACTGTACCATCCTCAAACTACACACCCTGGTCAACTCCCCAAATTCAAATTTGTTAGGCATGACTTCCCTCTGACAAAGCCATGCTGACTATCCTAGATCAAGCTTTGCCTCTCCAAGTGGAGATAGATGCTCTCCTTCAGAATTTCCTCCAATAGTCCCCCTGCCACAGACATGAGACTCATTGGCCTGTAGTTCCCTGGCTTATCTCTACAACCCTTCTTAAATAGTGGAGCCACATTAGCTATTCTCCATTTCCCCCATGGCCTGAGAGGAATTGGGTCAGAGCCTCTGCAATCTCCTCTCTTGCCTCACACATCAGCCTGCGACACAATTCATCCAGACCTGGAGATTTGTCCACTTACATTGTCCTTTCCTATGTCAATTTGCTGAAGAAACTCGCAGTCTTTCTCCCTGAATTCCATACCTTCTTCCTCATTTTCTTGGGTGAAGACAGGTGTGAAGTAGTTCAACACTACCAATGTCTTCTGGCTCCACCCACAGATTGTCCTCTTGGTCCTGAATGAGCCTACTCTTTCCTTCGTTATCCTCTTCCCATTGATATACTTATAGAATATCTTGGGATTTTCCCTACAAAGAACAAAGAACAGTACAGCACAGGAAACAGGCCCTTCGGCCCTCCAAGCCTGGGCCGCTCATTGGTCCAATTAGACCATTCGTTTGTATCCCTGCATTCCCAGACTGCTCATGTGACTATCCAGGTAAGTCTTAAATGATGCCAGCATATCTGCCTCCACCACCCTACTTGGCAGCGCATTCCAAGCCCCCACCACTCTCTGTGTAAAAAACGTCCCTCTGATGTCTGAGTTATACATTGGCCCTCCCACCTTGAGCCCGTGACCCCTCGTGATCGTCATCTCCGACCTGGGAAAAAGCTTCCCACTGTTCACCCTATCTATACCCTTCATAATTTTGTACACCTCTATTAGGTATCCCCTCATTCTCCATCTTTCCAGGGAGAACAAGCCCAGTTTACCCAATCTCTCCTCTAGCTAAGACCCTCCATACCAAGCAACATCCTGGTAAACCTTCTCTGCACTCTCTCTAAAGCCTCCACGTCCTTCTGGTCGTGTGGCAACCAGAACTGGACACAGTACTCCAAATGTGGCCTAACCTGCAACATCAGACTCCAGCTTTTATACTCTATACCCCATCCTATAAAGGCAAGCATACCATATGCCTTCTTCACCACCTTCCCCACCTGTGCTGCCACCTTCAAGAATTTGTGGACTTGCACACCCAGGTCCCTCTGTGTTTCTATACTCTTGATGGCTCTGCCATTTATTGTATAACTCCCCCTTACATTAGTTCTTCCAAAATGCATCACTTCACATTTATCTGGATTAAATTCCATCTGCCATTTCTCCGCCCAATTTTCCAGCCTATCTATAGCCTGCTGTATTGTCCGACAATGCTCATCGCTATCCACAAGTCCAGCCATCTTCGTGTCATCCGCAAACTTGCTGATAACACCAGTTACACCTTCTTCCAAATCATTTATATATATCACAAATAGCAGAGGTCTCATACAGAGCCCTGCGGAACACCACTAGTCACAGACCTCCAGCCGGAAAAAGACAATGTGAGGGGAGGGAGCATTAAGCACAGGTTAAAGAGATGTGTATTGTCTCCAGACTTGCAGAATCTCACTGGCTGTCCTGTCTGGAGACAATACACATCTCTTTAACTTCTGCTTAATGCTCCCTCCACTCACATTGTCTGTATCTTTAAGACCTGGTTGGCTGTAGGGATTCGCATTCTAATCAGTATTCTGTAACTTGATTTTGTGTCTCTGTGCCCTGTTTGAGAGCAGATTTCCACTCCATCTGACGAAGGAGCAGCGCTCCAAAAGCTAATGGTATTTGCTACCAAATAAACCTGTTGGAATTTAACCTGGTGTTGTTAAAACTCTTACTGTGTTTACCCCAGTCCAACACAGGCATCTCCACATTCTGTGGCCAAGCCAGTTCTCTACCCATCTAGCCACCTCTCCTTGTATCCCATGAGCCTTGACCTTCTTAACCAACCTGCCATGAGGGACTTTGTCAAATGCCTTACTGAAATCCATATAGACGACGGCCCTTCCTTCGTCAACCGTTTTTGTCACTTCCTCAAAAAACTCCACCAAATTTGTAAGGCACGACCTCCCTCTTACAAAACCATGCTGTCTGTCACTAATGAGATTGTTCCGTTCTAAATGCGCATACATCCCGTCTCTAAGAATCCTCTCCAACAACTTCCCTACCACGGACGTCAAGCTCACTGGCCTATAATTACCGGGTTATCCCTGCTACCCTTCTTAAATAACGGTACCACATTCGCTATCCTCCAATCCTCAGGGACCTCACCTGTGTCCAATGAAGAGACAAAGATTTCCGTCAGAGGCCCAACAATTACATCTCTTGTCTCCCTGAGCAGTCTAGGATAGATGCCATCAGGCCCTGGGGCTTTGTCAGTTTTAATGTTACCTATAAAACCTAACACTTCCTCCCTTGTAATGGAGATTCTCTCTAACGGGTCAACACCTACTTTTACCAGCCAGAGCTTTCTCATATCACCTCTATGCTCTCCTAATTGCTTTCGTAAGCTCTGTTGTCATACGAGTGCATAATGTGCTTGTATCAAATTATTTTCTCTGTTCACTTCATAAATATGTTAATTTATTTAAAATAAACAAGTTGATACTTCTTGTATGATAGCAGAGACATGAATTTGATACATATTAAACATTTATAGTCAAAAGAATTGTTCACAGAAATTCCAGGATGCCGCATATTTTTCATAAAGAAGCCACTCCATGCAGCAAAGAGTAGATTTTTCTGATTCTTTGCTCCTAGTATGTGTGCAAAGGTCTACACACTGAGACTTTCAAATGAATCAAAGCTTGCACAATTTACTGACCTCTGTGCCAAAATTGATGTTTATTTTCAACATGCAAAATTCGGCACCACGAGTATGAAGCAATGTGAATTCTACCATCATTATCACCCTGTAGGAATTTTCAGGGCATTAAAGATATTCAGCACCAGTTAAAAAGGCACATCATTTAAAAAAAAATATCTGTACTGAAGATTTAACTTGCAATCCTTCCCTTTTTTCATTTATGAGACACCTCAACATACTGGCACAGCCTGGCGGCACTGAAGTCAGGGTGCCATGTACAAAGAGCACCCCAACCAAAGCAAAAAGTAAATTCCTCCCCCCCCCCCCCCCCCCCCCCCGCCACTCCAACTTCACCCCACCATGGAGGTCTCAGGGGCTACCCTTGACCCTATCACCCCTGATCAGAGACAGCATTTCATCTCCATCCCCCTGTCCCCAATTGGAGTTGGCATTTCTTCCCCCCACTGTTCCAAATCAGATACGACATTCACCCCACCTCACCCATTCCCCCCCCCCCCCCCCCCCCCCCCCCCACACACTGTCCTCCAATCGGACCACACCATCCCTGATCGGAGCTGTTATTCACAACCCACCACCCCCCAATTGGAGACGGTACTCACCTATTCCCACCGTCCCCAGTCAGAGCTGGCATTCATCCCCGGTTCCCCGCACCCCTCCAGCAGTCAGTGTAGGCACCCCTCTCCCCTGTCAAACGGCCATCTCCAGCTCCCACATTTGCTCCTGCCCACCACCACATATAAATGAATCTCCGACCTCCCCCATGAGGCTCCCACTGGGGCACACCCCTGGCATTGCCAAGTTGGCATGGACATGGTGGCAACCAGTGCCAGGGGCATTGGGCATTTAAAAAAATGTTTTACTCTATCATTGAAGTTACAAAGCCAATGCTCAGAATGGACGTGGCAAACCCAAATCTATTTGGTGCTTGCTCCAAAAACCAAATTGAATCCAATTTGTGGTCCCGACAGGCCACTGCCTGGCCATGTTCCTCTCCCCTGGGGACTATACTCATCTTTATGCATCTGGGGGATCCCCAAGACAGGTTCAAGTCTGGGTGAACCTGCTTTAAACCACACCAACGTGACATCACTTTGATGCGGTTTGAATATATGGCAGGGGCTCAATATCTGTCTTTAATAGTGTGTTAACTTATTAAAGTCAATGTAAATTGATTACGTCTCAGGTAGGGTGTGGCAAAAATCTGAAATTGTGATCTCGCCAGCAAGATTGTGATTTCCAGGTGTGGCCAGTTCTTGAGCCACCACCAACATTCCCGTGGACGGCAAACACGGGCTCAAGATTATCCCAAACTTTCAATTCCAGATTTTATGAATTGAAATTAAATCCTATCAGCTACCGTGGTGAGATTTGAACTCATGTACCCTGGGCCTCTGGATTACTAGTTCTGTGACATCACAAGACCATTGTTGCCCTCAAATGCAAGACTGGGCGGAATTTCACCTTACGAATCATGTACATTCTTTTGGTCATATAATCCTAGATATTTATTAATCTATCCATTATACCTGCGCAAGAGCTCCTCATGAGGAACCATCTACTCTAATCAGTCTCCTTACCTTTTCCCCATTTTCTTTAATAATCTGATCTGACAAATAATTTAATGTTGCAGTGGGTCTGAACTGTAGTGTTTAACATTGCAATGAATGAGCAAGAAACGCTCATTTGATTTGAGTTGGTTTATTCACTGTTTCAGACATTTGTTGTGACTTGGGACTTGAATATCTAACACAACTGATTACAATCTCTGCCAACTCTCTTGACTTGGACTGGCATGAGGAAGAAAAATAGAACAACAAACCTTTGACTTTCACAGCAACATGGAAAATCTCTGCTCCTGGTGTTTGCAATGTGCTAACATCATTGGGAGTTGTAGTGCCAAAATATTATCAGTGATAAATTTGGTATATTTTGACTTTACAAAATATTAATTTCTTATTTTCATTTCTTTAGATTTGATTAACTGAAGGGTATGTAATTAGAATGATGCTGTCACAGAATACTGTGAGAAAACGAACTTCAAAAACAGAAGTGAATAATTTTATTTAAGTGTTCATGAAAGTAGCAAAGAACTGAATTAGTTGCTTGAAAGTAATTTGCATCTTGATGGATCAGTAGGAACCCAGAGTTTCACCTCAACAGTTACAGTAATCTTTATTCTTTTTCTAAAATAAATTTAGGTCATTTCAGTAAGGAGAGTGATCCAGTTAGTAATCCAAATCAGTCTTTTGCAATTCCTTTTAAAGAACTCTCATGAATAAATGCGATTTTTAAAATCACGAGTAGAGCAATTCAACAGTCAACTGTTTCCATTGTAACGTGGTGGTATGATACACACAGAAACATTGATTTGAGCCCAGATTGAAATTGAGCCTTGTTTCTCATCTGCATGGAAGTGATGAACTGTGGACACCAATGGTAGCTCAGGAATTTAGGCCAACTCCGAAGAGGTCAGCAGGCAAAATAGGATGGAGAGCTTGTGCCAGCAAGGCTTGCCTTAGAGAGTCAGAAGATGAATGCCAACTGCTATCTCTGCAGATGCGCGGGTTAGGTGGATTGGCCATACTAAATAGCCCCTTAGTGTCAGGGGACTAGCTAAGGTAAATGCATGGGGTTATGGGGATAGGGCCTGGGTGGGATTGTGGTCGGTACAGACTCGATGGGCCGAATGGCCACCTTCTGCACTGTAGGATTCTATGATTCTATGGGCCCGATTTTACCATTTAGAGACTAAGTGCCGGGTGCGGGCGCCAAATAGATCTGAGCCCGGAGGCCGCGCTCCAGCGCGCCCATACGCTTTCTTCCAGCGCCGGTCCAGTGGGGGGGTGGCGGGGGTGGGGGGGGGGCGGTGGTGGGGGGTCGGCCTCCCAGAGGGGTCCAATCCCGGGGAAGGGTCCGATCCCGGGGGGGGGGGGGGGGGGGGGGTCTGCCGGGGTGGTTAGAGGGGGTGTCCGCGAAGGGTGGGCCTCGGCAATTCTCCTGCCGAATAAAAGTACAAGCTGGACTTTTATTTATCAGGTCAGTAAAGGCGCGGATGCAAATTGGGCCGAACGCTGGTCAAGGGGGAATTGATGGTGAAGTTGGGCGCGCGCTTCATTAAGTCGATTTAAATGCATGCAAATGCCGGCCGATTTGGGCATGCACCGAACGGCGCCCGAATCGGCCGTTGGTAAAGGCGCGATCCGCTAGGAATCAGGTGGGGATCGCGGCATAGGCCCAACGCCCAACTTTACCACCAAATGGGCGCGAAGTTTTGGTAAAATCGGGCCCTATGTCTCCCTTTTTGTACGTGGATTCTAATGCTTTTTTAGAATCCATTTTTTTCTTCACTTGTGGTTGAGCAGCAACTTGGAAAGTATTGTGCAGGTCATTCTCACTGTCTCTCCTTTAAAATATCACGCCTGTACTCATATAGTCAAAACATTAACCATACCCAACCTTCAAGCAAACACACAATAAAAATGTATAGGGGCAATTGCCCTGCAGCAATAAAATGCAGTGAGGCTCATTAACAAGGGCCTACCGAGTCTAATTGGCTGACAGCTCCATCAGTTCCGGCAGCGCCAGCAGGGCACCAGCGGCAGCTGCCAAGGCAGCAGCTGAAGAGAGGCAGGTGAAGGGTCATGCATCCCCGGAGCAGGAAAGTCCAAGATCTTGAGCCAAGAGGGTTTGGAAATGTTAGGAGAGGGTCAGTGATGGGCTGAAGAGAGGGAGCAGGCAAGAAAGAAGGAGGTGTTCAGTCTAAGGGGGGTCTCCTTGCAATTGGCAAACCACTTGAGGTTAAAAGTCAGATTTCCCACTCCCACCCTGCTGCCCACACCAAATGTATTACAGCATGAGCAGTTTTTTGTTAGGGTCAATTAGGCTCAATAATGATCCTTGATTGGTATTTTAATATGGTGGAGAGGCTGATGATTTTGGCGCTCGCCTGCTCTCCCCCCTGTATTATGGGGATGAGCTTCGGTATGGGTGGGAAGATGGTAGGATGGGCACCCATTTAACTTTGTGTGCCTCCAAGGTAGGAAACACGCCCGCCATAGGCATGTAAAATTCAGCCCATTTGTGTCCAGTTCTGGACACTACACTTCTGCAAGGATGTAAAGGCCTTGGATGGCAGGCAGAGGAGATTTACTAGAGTGGTACCAGGTATGAAGGAATTCAGTTATGTGGAGTTATTCAAGAAGTTGGGAATGTTCATTGAAAATTTAGAAGGCAGTGGAGGTGAGGTCATTGAATATTTTTAAGGCGGAGGTAGATAACAACTTGTTCGGCAAGGGAATCAAAGATTATTTGGGTTAGATGGGAATGTGGAATTAAAAACACAAACAGGTCAGCCATGATCTGAATGAATGGTGGAGCAGGCTCAAGGGACCAAGTGGCCTTCTTCGGCTCCTATTTTGTATGTTCGTATAAGTTCAAAATCCTCAATATTTTTGGTGGAGGAAATAAGGAGATGCAGCCTTATTGGCAGAAGGCTCACTAACTAGAAGGCACAGATATAAGGTAATTGGTGAAAGAAGCAGAGGCGACATGAGAATTTTTTGATGCAATATTTCATGATAATCTGAATTGCACTGTTTGAATAGACAGTTAAAGCAGATTCAAAATTGAACAAATAGCAGAAGGGGTTAAAATTGCAATGTTTAATTGAATAATGCTGATCAGCACAAGCATGATGGTCTGGAACTGTAGGATTCTAAGTTTTGAATTTCTCCCCATAATATTTTTACTTTTTGCAACTGATCAGCTTATTCCTAATGTGGACCAAGAGCTAAATATGGAGCACATCAAATATTCAATAGTTTTCAATTATGCATTTCATTAATATTTTCACGCGTTTTATAAGCAATTGATATGGTAATTTTTCACTTTATTTGCAGCTCCTCATTGTTATTCAACTCAACCACAGGATCTTCAATGAAGAGCAACATTTCAGAGTTAATTACATCTGTCATTGTTTAGTAAAATACATTTAAATTAAGGAAAGTAGTACAATTCAGTGACAATTCTTGATGGTAGACTGTGCTGCTTCCCAATTTTCCACCTATGTATTATAAAATCAGAAAGAACAAGATGACTACCAAGTCATGTAAAAAATATTAAACTATTCCTTCCTGGCTGCAGTTAAATTCTGCTAATCCTACCTTTATGTGTTATACTGATTGAAAATGAAATCTAGAATAGAGCCTGATTTTTGATGTTTTTAGTCTTGCTTTTACATGATACACAATAATTTAGATCTTTCCTTTACAATTATTAAGTATTCAGATTGTTTAGAGATGTTAGTGCTTTCCCAGGAACTTTTAGCAAGAATTAAATAATTTTGAATTAAGTGAAAAAGAAAAACATTGATTTTTTTTCACAAGTTTCCAAAATATGCTTTTATGATCCAACGATAAAATATAGAACTTTTTCTAAAACTCAATGTACACACAGCATCTTTCATTACACTTAAATATGTGACTGATTAATATGGGAGGTTTGGAGGGTAGAACAAAGCAATTGAGAATTGGCTGTTTGATAATAGAATGCTGCTGAATTACTGGATTCCTTGACAATTGGTTAGTGTTCTCAAATTTGGCTGCATTGAAGAGGGAGGAGGAGAGTAAGCATGAGTAAAATGAGAGGACAGACAGGAAATGGAGAGAAATAGCCATGAAAGGAGAGAGCAAGAGGTGGCTGGGTGATGCAGCGGGATCGCAGTCCTGAAATTAGTTTCAAGTTCAATCCAATCAGGTGCTTTGACTGTCTCTAGAGTTCTTATAGCAAGTGTATTTGGGTTTTATTAGGGACCATCTCCCATTGTCTCTAATTGCTTGATGCTTGATTGCAGTGGTTTTTAATCAGACATATGTTGTGTTCCCCAGTACTAACATCCTTCAGCATGAAATGGTAGAAGGGAGAGAAACTGATAAATTAGATATGGAAAATACAGGCACAGGAAAGAAGGAATGAGATAAAAATTACCCTGCTCATAGGTAACAAATTTATAAATGTGCTTGTGAAGATTTCTTCTGACTTTCATTTCTAGTGATACCCTAAATACACACCAAAAGGATATTTTTAAAGTTTCATCTGAAACATTGAAGAGGTAGACTGTTACTATTCAGAGAGAACAGGGGAATTCTTATCCCACATGGAACATAGAGAGGAGAAACAAAAATAAATAATGGAACAAACAGATAAAGAAATGAGGAGGGTTTCAAGTCTTTGTACCATTTTAGCTATGGCTACTGATAACTGATTATCCTTGCACTTCTTGCTACAATTTATACTTTAAAATATGTAGGATCACATATGTAGGATGTTTCTAAGGCAGTTATCTGATTAAGCAGTTTCATTAATACAGTTAACAGTGAGAATTTAAATTGTTTTAATTATCACATAAATTGCAGCCTTGAAATCGGCCTATGGTTTTTGTAGATTTTTGGGGGGGTTTATCTCCTGTTGTGTTGTTCAACAACCTACGTGCTTACCCCACTGGTGTTGCTTAATTCTGATCTGGTCGGTAAGATCATTGGGACATGATTTGCTTGAAGGGGCAGCAGTATATGGTAATGTAACTGACTGGTTGAATTGTCAGGCATGGCTTATATATGCAGTACTATACTCAGTATGACATAGACCATAAACTGCATGAAATAGTTTTACTCAATCATGGCTTTCCTTTTGCTGATAGTAACCATGGCCTGCGTTATTGTTAGATGTTGATGATCAGACTGAAATTACAAAAGACTGAAATTGGCTTCTTTTATTTAGCCCATTTCTTCTAATCTAATGCCAACAGCTCAGCTAAAATTAGAGATGCTTTATAGAAGTGCGTTAAGCATTTGATGGTTCGCATTCATTGTATAATTTAGATGTCCGAAAGATTATAATTGTGACTATTGTGAGTTTTTATCCTTTTTTGTTACAAGTTATCTCGTATCCTGTATGCCTCCTGCAGAGCTTGACTCCTTGATGGGTGTGGCTCCAGTAGCACCAAGCCATTCTTCATGAGTGATCTTCTTCAGGCTGTTTAGACACAAGACCATCACAGCTGAGCCCAGTCCTGTCTTCCTCTGACCAAAGACTTCCAGCAAAGGTTGTTGGATAATAATCAGGAGTGCAGGACCCTGGCTGATGTTTCTCTCCATAAGGCAAGATACAGATGCCAATTGTACAACTCCTGCTGCCATCCTGGCAGAGATCAGGCAACTCAGCAAAGACTGGGGATCGAACTTGGAACCAGTCCGTGCGGTTTAGCTTATAGTTCATTAACTAGCTGAGTGATGGGGCAGTTTTGTCATTACTATAAGTTTAGCACAGAGTAATAGCTGATTTCTAAAAAATAATATTGTATTATAATGAGCTCAAGCTTGAATGTCTAAATATAACCTGAAAAATATAAATGTCTAAATATAACCTGTTATTTTTCTTCAAAAGATATATGTACGCCTAAGGAGGAGAAACAACATGATGGACAAGATAAGAGAGAATAAATACAGGGCGGATGAAAATAGAAGAATCACTATTATGCTGATCTCCATTGTGGTAGCATTTGCAGTCTGTTGGCTGCCCCTCAACATTTTCAATGCTGTTTTTGATTGGAACTATGAGGCCATTAATAATTGCCATCACAACCTGGTTTTCTCCATATGTCATCTGGCAGCCATGCTGTCAACCTGTACAAACCCCATCTTTTATGGATTCCTCAATAAAAACTTCCAGAGGGACTTGCGTTCAATTCTCCATTACTGCAAATGTAACTCCAGAGAGGAGGACTATGAAGCTATTGCCATGTCAACCATGCAGACCGAGATTTCCAAGAGTTCTCTGAAACAAACAACACAGATTGCTTGAGATAAATTGATTTCAGAATCCTGCTCCAGCAGAATAAACAGCAGCAAATGGTCCTCCTGGTCTAAGCGACCAAATATCAGTAAAGGTTATTCCATTGTACACTGACAAAAAGTCTCATACACATGTTATAAGTTTAAGGACCATGAAATTGTAGTAGAATTTTAAATAAGAGATTCCTTCTGAGTTAATTTTTGGTCTTCATTCCATTGTGAGTAAAGCTGCACTTATTCTGGACTTTACAAAAAGAAAATCAGAACTTTCACTACTAACAACTTTTAACTCTTTTTTTTCTTTTTTTTGGGTTGGCACAGTGGTCAGCATTGCTGCCTCACAACACCAGGAACCCGGGTTCAATTCTGGCCTTGTGTGACTGTATGGAGTTTGCATGTTCCCACATATGTCTATGTGGGTTTCCTCCGGGTACTCCTGTATCCTCCCACTGTAAGATGTGCAGGTAAGTTTGATTGGCCATGCTAAATTGCCCTTTACTGTCCCAAGATGTGTAGATTAAGGGGATTAGCAGGGTAAATACATGTGGTTACGGGATAAGGATAAGGCTGGGGTAAGATGTTCTGTCATAGAGTCAGTGTGGACTCAATAGGCTGAATGGCCTCCTTCTGCACTGTAGAATTCTATGATTCTTGGGATAAGGAAGACTTGGGCAAGGCCACACTATATTGTCTATATCTAGTTGCCCTCCAGTAACTTTAGTTAAATGATTTTTATATTGCATGTGTTTTATTTTCAAAGTGTCTGAAAGTATAAAAAAGAGAATTGTCCACAGTGATGTTTTTTCAGCTAAATTGTGAGAGAAGGAATGAAGAGGAAGCTTTTAGCTTTTCCTCTAGATAGGGTAGAAAATGAAAGAGGATGCTAATTCATTCTATTCCCATGTGCCTCCAGCAGCAGAGAACCGAACAGATTATATTGTTTCTTCTGAGCAGACAATAGTCCATGATGGAAATCTAAAGGAAGGGAATGTTTTTGAGAAAGCACTTCATTTTATAACTAAAGTGTCTTTCCTTTTGCAAGTTTACTACTACTTTGGACAAAGAAAAAATTGCAGTTTGTTCAATAAGTTTAATAATTTTGTGTGATAACCATGTCTCCTTACCAGTAAATTGTATGTGTTATATTGCCAGTATTGTTATGTTGGTGTAACTGTGATGCATGACAATGTTTGGAAAGAAATACTGTATTCATCAATATTTTCAATAAGAGCTAATAAGGGATAAATATACCACTGCCAGAACAAACCAGTCTTACACTGAAGCCGACTGAAAAAAGACTCACTACTGTCTGACAGTGAAATGGTGCCAAAGCATGATGCACCAAAATGAAGTTCATTTTGTTAAATTTATATGTGGTACATGACTCATGGGTGGGTTGTTTTACAATATTATCTTATTGGAAAGTACTCAAGTCTGTACATATTTGATGTAAATATATTGATGAATGAAAGCTGTGCAGGAATCAATATTTTTTGATTGTATTGCTACAATTCTAGGAGACAGTGTAAAAAAAACTAGGACAAAATCTATTGAAGATCCCAGGAGCAGGGACACTTAGTTTTGCGGCAGGTGAGATGGCAGCCTCTCAATGGTAAGATGACAATCGAGAACAAATTGGATTTAAGGTTGATTATAATTCCTGATGACAAACAGAGGGAATCTTTATCTACTGCAGCAGCATGTCATGTGCACTCATTAAGGCACAAGGTCACCAGATTGTATCTTTACAACTAAATTAACAGTAAACAAGTGCCTCAAATTCACAACTGGTTAAAGGAGGCAATGCAGTAGGTGAGATAGTCTTCCTCGATTTGGAGTGAGTAGGAGCTGATTTTCTTGTATGAGAAACCATGTTGGATTGGGGACATTAGGCTGAGTGATTGAATTGAGCTCGGAAGGCAGTTATGCAAAGCGGTTGGGCATGGCTTTCTGAGGCAGAGTGGCAACTGTCTTCGGAGGTTTGGTTATGGCTGTCCCAGGAAGGGAAATCAGATTATGGTGGACCTAAGAAGGATGGCAGGAGGCAGACAGAGGCAGCTGAATGACAGAGGGAAGGTCAATCTCCACTTAAGGTCGCTGAAACATGATAGAGGTGTGGTGGACCTCAGTTGTGCCTTTGTCCTATATGGACCACCGTTGTGTGTGTTTGTCATACCTGGACACATCCCCTTCCAGTTTGGTTCCTCCCCTCAGCACCTAGTATAAAGGTGGCTGTCTCCTCCCCCTTGTTCAGTCCAGGTCGGTTAATTGTTGGGATCTGCTCCTGATTCTGTTGTGAATAAAAGCCTACACTTATATTGGCATATCGATAGTCTTTCGCCTTATTGATAGCGCATCAAGAGGGAAGATCAAAGTGTGATTGAGAGCGGGTTAATGGTGAGCTTGGGAGAGTAGCGGGTAACTGAGGGCGGGTCTCGGGTGATGACGGGAGGGTTGAAGATAACAGCTGGCAGGTCAAGGTGGACAAAAGCAGGTTCAGGGTGCCAGGGACCCTGGTGGTGACATGGGGCAGCTCTAGCTTGACAGATAATTGATCAAGGGTGATGGTGAGTGGCTTAAGAATCACGGAAGGCAGGGCAAGATTAATGGAGAAAAGGTTGAGGGTGTTGAAGGGAAGGTCAAAGGTGACTGAGGGAGAGTGCAGGGGGATGGCTTGCAGCTCCAGTGTCAAGATTGGGAATGTCTAGGGACATAGCTGTGGCAGCTGGAACTGGTGACTCAAAGTGAGGAGGGAGTTGGCCTCAGTTGGGTGGATGGAGACCAGGGTCAGTGCACAGCAATGGGCACCTTAGTGCTCTACAGTCATCCAATCAGGAAGGAGGGCCAGTAGATTGTTTTGGCCAGATCTTTGCTAGCCTTCAGTGTGCAGTTCACTTCAGACAGACAGGATTGGCCTTATTCAGCCAAAGCTTTTTGATGCTGTGGCAAGGAGGAGGAGCGGAACAGGCCGAGGATGGATTAGAGCCACGAACAACATTGACCAGATTGACAATAAGGGGTGGAAGCAGATGGTCAGGCTGCTCAGAATGCTGAGCAGGAGATGTGCAATGCTGAGGAATGGCACAATGAAATATACCACACCTGGAGTAACTACCTACAAATATCAATGCTTGAGGACGTCATGGCTCTTACCCAGTGACCTATGTCACTGTATGTACAATGTACAATTCTGTTAGCTTTAGGATACTGATGGAAAAGGATGAGTGTTGTCCCAAGGGTAAGGTGTTGGATTGGGGGAAGGCTAACTTTAGTGGGATTAGGCAGAAATTGGCAGCTCTTGTATGGGAGAGGCTGTTTGAGGGTAAATCCACATCTGGCATGTGGAAGTCTTTTAAGGAACAGTTGTTAGGGCTACAGGACAGGCATGTGCCTGTAAAAAAGAAGGATAGGAAGGGTAGGATTCGAGAACCGTGGATAACCAGGGAAATTGAGGGACTGGTCAAAAAGAAAAGAGAGGCGTATGTTAGGTCCAGGCAGCTAAAAACGGAGGGAGCTCTGGAGGAGTACAAAGAAAGTAGGAAAGAACTCAAACGGGGAATTAGAAGAGCAAAAAGGGGTCACGAAATGTTCTTGGCAGACAGGATTAAGGAGAATCCCATGGCATTTTATTCATACGTTAGGAACAAAAGGGTTGTCAGGGAAAAAATTGGACCTCTCAGGGACAAAAGTGGGGAATTATGCTTGGAGCCCAAAGAAGTAGGGGAGATCCTAAATGAATACTTTGCGTCGGTATTCACAAAGGAGAGGGATGTGTTGACTGGGAGTGTCTCGGAGGGGAGTGTTGAACCGTTGGAGAAAATCTCCATTATAAAGGAGGAAGTGTTAGGTTTGTTAGAGAATATAAAGACTGACAAATCCCCAGGGCCTGATGGAATCTATCCAAGGCTGCTCAGGGAGACAAGAGATGAAATCACTGGGCCTCTGACGCAAATCTTTGTCTCATCACTGGACGCAGGTGAGGTCCCAGAGGATTGGAGGATAGCTAATGTGGTCCCGTTATTTAAGAAGGGTAGTAAGGATAACCCGGGTAATTATAGGCCGGTGAGCTTGACGTCCGTGGTGGGGAAGTTGTTGGAGAAGATTCTTAGAGATAGGATGTATGCGCATTTAGAAAGGAATAAACTCATTAACGATAGTCAGCATGGTTTTGTGAGAGGGAGGTCATGCCTCACTAACCTGGTGGAGTTTTTTGAAGAAGTGACCAGAATGGTTGACGAGGGAAGGGCCGTGGATGTCGTCTATATGGACTTTAGTAAAGCGTTTGACAAAGTCCCTCATGGTAGGCTGGTGAAAAAGGTTGGATGTCATGGGATAAAAGGGGAGGTGGCTAGATGGGTGGAGAACTGGCTTGGTCACAGAAGACAGAGGGTGGTAGTGGAAGGGTCTTTTTCCGGCTGGAGGCCTGTGACTAGTGGTGTTCCGCAGGGCTCTGTATTGGGACCTCTGCTGTTTGTGATTTATATAAATGATCTGGAAGAAGGTGTAACTGGGGTGATCAGTAAGTTTGCGGACGACACAAAATTGGCATGACTTGCAGATAGTGAGGAGCATTGTCAGAAGCTACAGAAGGATATAGATAGGCTGGAAATTTGGGCAAAGAAATGGCAGATGGGGTTCAATCCTGATGAATGTGAAGTGATGCATTTTGGTAGAAATAATGTAGGGAGGAGCTATACTATAAATGGCAGAACCATAAAGGGTGTAGATACGCAGAGGGACCTGGGTGTGCAAGTCCACAGATCCTTGAAGATGATGTCACAGGTGGAGAAGGTGGTGAAGAAGGCATATGGCATGCTTGCCTTTATAGGACGGGGCATAGAGTATAAAAGTTGGGGTCTGATGTTGCAGATGTATAGAACGTTGGTTCGGCCGCATTTGGAATATTGTGTCCAGTTCTGGTCGCCACACTACCAGAAGGACGTGGAGGCTTTGGAGAGAGTACAGAGGAGGTTTACCAGGATGTTGCCTGGTATGGAGGGGCTTAGTTATGAGGAGAGATTGGGTAAACTGGGGTTGTTCTCCCTGGAAAGACGGAGGATGAGGGGAGACTTAATAGAGGTGTATAAAATTATGAAAGGCATAGATAGGGTGAACGGTGGGAAGCTTTTCCCCAGGTCGGTGGTGACGTTCACGAGGGGTCATAGGTTCAAGGTGAAGGGGGGGAGGTTTAACACAGATATCAGAAGGACATATTTTACACAGAGGGTGGTGGGGGCCTGGAATGCGCTGCCAGGCAAGGTGGTGGAGGCGGACACACTGGGAACGTTTAAGACTTATCTAGATAGCCATATGAACGGAGTGGGAATGGAGGGATACAAAAGAATGGTCTAGTTTGGACCAGGGAGCAGCGCGGGCTTGGAGGGCCGAAGGGCCTGTTCCTGTGCTGTATTGTTCTTTGTTCTTTGTTCTTATGTCAGCTCTTGCAGGAAGACCTTCAGTCCCATGGAATGGGAGGCAATCCAATGCCAGCAGCCTTACGCACTACCATGCCTTGAATTTCTACCCCACTGGGCCATTCCAAGAGGGACACTTGTGTCATCTCTCAGACAGGTAGACAGATAAGGGAGTTCACCAATGTCAGGTTCAAACAGATTGATGATTTTGTGCAATCCACCACAGACGCTGGGAGCTTGACAGCCAGAGCTGTTAGATTTGGCTCGACTTCCCCAAGTACAAGGGGCAATTGATTGCACCCATGTGACACTAAGAGCTCCCTGGGACTAGCCAGCAGCATTCATTAAACAAAAGGGGTTTCATCCTTTTAATGTATAGCTAGTCTGTGATGCAAGTGCATGCTTACTTCCCAGGAAGCTCTCGTGACTCATACATTCTCAGCTGCCACAGTTGCTGCCCATCCCCCTGCCCCCTCCCCACCGCACTCCCCCCCCCCCCCCTCCCATCCCCTCGGAACTGCAGAGATGGTTCGTGAGTCATGAAGATATCCTCAGAAGATCTGACTCACGACACAAAGCCTAGCAGAGAAGTGGTATAATATTGCCCATATCTCAACAAGGCAACAAACATTGGATTGCTGAAGAGTCATAGAGGTTTGTAGCATGGAAACAGGCCTTTCGGCCCAACTTGTCCATGCTGTGAGGTTCCACTGCCTGAACAGTTCAGGCAGAGTGCTGCAGTATGTACCATAGAGTGTTTCAAACCATTGTGGTCTGCTGCACCCTATATAACGATGTGGAGAAGCCAGCGTTGGACTGGGGTAAACACAGTAAGAGTTTTAACAACACCAGGTTAAAGTCCAACATGCTTATTTGGTAGCAAATGCCATTAGCTTTTGGAGCGCTGCTCCTTCGTCAGATGGAGTGGATATCTGCTCTCAAACAGGGCATACAGAGACACAAAATCAAGTTACAGAATACTGATTAGAATGCGAATCTCTACAACCAGCCAGGTCTTAAAGATACAGACAATGTGAGTGGAGGGAGCATTAAGCACAGGTTAAAGAGATGTGTATTGAATGAACACTGCTCGACAATCACCAGGCAAGACTGTTCTCTTCCTGTGGGGGAGCACTTCAGCGGTCACGGGCATTCAGCCTCTGATATTCGGGTAAGCGTTCTCCAAGGCGGCCTTCACGACACACGACAGCGGAGAGTCGCTGAGCAGAAACTGATAGCCAAGTTCCGCACACATGAGGACAGCCTAAACCGGGATCTTGGGTTTATGTCATACTATCAGTAACCTCCACAGCTTGCCTCCTGGACTTACAGAATCTCACCGGCTGTCCTGTCTGGAGACAATACACATCTCTTTAACCTGTGCTTAATGCTCCCTCCACTCACATTGTCTGTATCTTTAAGACCTGATTTGCTGTAAAGATTCGCATTCTAATCAGTATTCTGTAACTTGATTTTGTGTCTCTGTGCCCTGTTTGAGAGCAGATATCCACTCCATCTGACGAACGAGCAGCGCTCCGAAAGCTAATGGCATTTGCTACCAAATAAACCTGTTGCACCCTATATAAAGCAGTGCAGCAAAGTGAAGAGGAACTGTCAGTCAGGGCAATAGAGGAGCTGGATTCATTCTCATATGAGGATGAAAGGGATTAATCAAAATCATCTGAGATGATGCATGGTGCTGCTCCAGCTGCAGATGCCTAGGCAATGGAGCAATGTGAAAAACAGGTCAATAAGACCTTCATTTCATCTCAATTTCATTCAGAGTGACACCCTTGTAGGATCTCTTAATTCCCACCTCACCAAATGTCACTGTGGAAGTATGCCCACTTCTGGCACTCTCCCACCTGACCAACCTAAGGGTGTACAATCTGCATCAACTAACAGGCAGAAATTTTAGGCTCTTGGGATGAACAAGCCCACACACACCCTTCTAACTTGGAAGGAGGTTGCAAATGATTCAGTCATATCTGTTCTAATCTTGCCTAAAAAGTACATGCGTTCACCTGCAAAATATGGGCTGCCTGAGCTGCAGCCACTGTGAAGACAACAGCTTTTGAGGGGTGATGGGGGCTGACTGGATAGTGAGGTTCCAATTCCCTGCTGCCCCCTAACAAAGGTTAAAAAACTAAGAACTTTTGCCCAGAAGCTCAGATTTGCTACCTTTGAGATGTAACAATAAAGGTGTGTCTGTTGTCTCAGTGTCAGTAATCATTGATTTTAAATGAACTGCCAACCCGTTAAAAGCTCTCATCAAAAGTTCCAATAACAGTCATTCAACACACTTGAATAAAGTGCTCCAAATTTGTGTATTTATACAAATTTGCAATGGCATAGCAAGGTTGGACACCCAAGCCACCATTGTGCCATTTTCATTTACATTTCCTATTACTGCGCCTTGGTATAACCCTGACATCTCCAACTGAGGTGGAGTCAGTCTTCTAAGCGCAATGTCCCATTGCCTGAAATAATCTTGGCAGTAGCCATCTGGTATTCTGAGGTCTAAAGAGTGCACGTGTACCCTCGTTGGCCTCACCTACCGGAGGTGCTGGGGTTGCTGGAATAGGAAAAGTAGAATGGCAATGGACCTGAGATGACATTCCAAGGTGAATTTCTAGCGCTCCTCCTCCCTGTCAGTGCATGATGGCATTTCCCTGAATGCATGAGGAGAAAGGGTACCTGGAGAGAGGTTGAGGTGCCCTGCTCCATCTCGCCTAACCACCACTGAGCATGCCCAGAGGGATGGAATGTGGGTCCTAGTGCATATTCAGCAGTCACTGACTGTTCTCTGCCAGACCTGGCTCTTCATGGCAGTCACCAACCTCTCCATGGAGGAACCCATGCACTCACATGCCAGAGCCATGGTTTGAATGGATCCCTGTACTATCCGTGCAATGCCTCTGGTATCTCTGCCATATGTTTCCTTGCTGGTCTCTGCATCACCAGCAGGTTTCTTGTGGCCATGCCCAGAGGGACATCATCAGCATGCAGCTTAGCATGGGCCTAGTCTCCAGCAGTCATCCAGCTGCAAGGGACCTCAGCTGTCAAATCCCGTCAGCTGCTGCAATGTGTCTATGATGTGTTCATCAGATTGCTATCCTGAATCCAATGGCAAATGCATTTCCACTGAGGTAACTGTCTGGGTGAATTATGTGATGGTGCAATCTGAAATTTTTGTGTCATCATCTTCAGAGATGGAGTTCTGGCTCATCACATACTGTGGTGACGTGTCTCCTAACTGCGAGAACCTGTAGTGGAAACACAAAGAATTATTTTGAGATAATGCAGAATCCCAGTTGCCAGTACAGTGTCATCTGCGTTCCCTGTATGCCCAGTTCTCAACACCAGGTTATTGACTTGATACTCTGACCTTGCCATCTGTAACTGAACATCTGTCCTACTCCATGGCCTGATCAACCACCTCCTCCTCTGCAGGGCTAACGATGCAGTGGTCAGATCTTTGAACACTCCTCAATGGACCAAAGGGTCTTTTCTACACTGGATGACTCAATATCTGGTGGGGATGTCTTTAATTATATTTAAATATATTAAAATATATGTAAATCAGGTTCAAGATCATTATGGGTGTGAACATGATTACATCATCGGCAAAAATCAGAAGTCATGATCTCACTGCCGAGATCCACAACTTCAGGGGTTTTGCTGAATCCTGAACCCCCACTGCCATTGCCGCCCACAACGAGCATTTGCTCAAGATTGCCCACAGTACCTTTCTTTCCTCTTTCCTTCTGATCTGCTGGAAGTCTGTCTGGTTACTCTTAGAGTAAGAGTCATCCAGTGTAGAAAAGACCCTTTGGTCCATTGAGTCTGCAGCAATAATATCAACCATTAAATTCATACTAATCCCATTTTCCTGCACTTGTCCTGTATCCTTGAATGTTATGATGCTTCAAGTACTCATCTTGCTTTGTAAAGGTTGTAAGGTTTCCAGCTTCCATTACATTCCCAGGCAATGTATTCCAGATTATTTCAGCTTCTCTGCCATTTGGCCATTCACACCTTCTATTCTCTCTACAGACTGCATTAGCAGCCTTTCCCTTTGTTTCTGGGGCTATGACTCATCTTTCATTCTCTCACCCTACAGTTTAAATATCTTCCACTTTCTATCCCTTTTAGCTTTGACAAAGGGTCATCTGGACTAAACTTCAGCTCTTTTCTCTTCTTACAGATGCTGCCAGACTTGCTGAGATTTTTCAGCATTTTGTCTTTTGGTTTCAGATTCCAGCATCTGCAGTAATTTGCTTTTATTCTAGATTCTCACCACCCTCTGAGCGAAATTTCTTTCTCAAATTCCCATTGAATTTCCTGCCCCTTACCTTAAAACCCCTCGTGATTGACCCCTCAACCAAGGGGAATAGCTGCCACCTATTTACCCTGTCCAAACCCATCATAGTTATGCGCTCTTTTGTCCTAAACGCAGATAGAAGAAATGCATATCATCAGCAAACTCCCCCTTACATCTGGGTGAACTTGTTGTGACGGCGCAGGGTATGTGTGTGTTTTGGGGTGGGCGGGGGGGAGGGGGGGGGGGAACGGATCAATATCTGGTGGGGATGTCTTTAATTATATTTAAATATATTAAAATGTATGTAAATCAGGTTCAAGATCATTATGGGTGTGAACATGATTACATCATCGGCAAAAATCAGAAGTCATGATCTCACTGCCGAGATCCACAACTTCAGGGGTTTTGCTGAATCCTGAACCCCCACCTACATTGCCGTGCACAACGAGCATTTGCTCAAGATTGCCCACAGTACCTTTCTTTCCTCTTTCCTTCTGATCTGCTGGAAGTCTGTCTGGCTGCTCGGTAAGGTCAGGATCACATTCAAATATGATGACCACAATGTGGTAGATTTTTGACACTCCCCATTATCTCAGTGGTGAATATTAACCACTTAGTTAAAATACCAGAGTCTGAATACTCCAATGGGTCAATTCTATGAATCTGTGGGCCTGATTTTACCAAAACTTCGCGCCCGAAAACGGGCGTGAAATCACGGTAAAGTTGGGCATCAGGCCTTTAACGTGATCTGCACCCAATCTGAGCAGATCGTGGCTTTACCGACACCTGATTCGGGCATGGGTCCGGCCCGTGCCCGAATCGGGCGGCCCGACGATTTAAATGCATTTGCATGCATTTAAATCGACTTAATGAACCGCGCGCCCAACTCTACCGCCAAATCCCACTTTACCGTCTTCTGGCCCGATCTGCGTCCGCGCTGTTACCGACCTGCTGAATAAACGTCTGAAGTCGCCGCTGCAGCCTCCGAAGACCGGGGTCAGAGACTGCAACGGCTCTCTGACCCAGGTCATCCTCTGGTCGGGGGGGGAGGGGTGTGGGAGGAGGAGAGGGGGTGTGACGTCTCATCCCCTGGGGGGGCGGGGGGGGGGGGAGGAGAGGGAGTGTGACGCATCATCCCCTTGGGGGGGGGGAGGGGGCGCGGAGGAGAGGGGGTGTGGCGTATCATCCTCTGGTCGGAGGGGTTTCGCTGCCTGTCTGAGGCCAATCCCTCCTGCTGGGGTGGGCCTGTAAAGGGATACACCATCACTGGTACACTATCAGCCACAGATTACTCTTCCCTGCAGGGGCAAGAGAGCGGGAGAGATGGCTGTGGCTGGTAGTGTACCAGTGATGGTGTATCCCTTTACAGGCCCAGCTTGGTCCTTCTCCAGTGTCTCCTTTTGGACTTGTACTGATCTTGTAGCCGGTTTTCATGCGGATCCACTGTGGAATCTGCCGGTACTGCTTCATCTTCTTAGCGAGGAATCGCTTCATCCTGAAGGTTTCGTGGGATGGCATGGCCGCACGTCCACTCCGGCAGGAGGGATCGGCCGCAGACGGGCAGGGGAACCCCCCCCCGACCAGAGGATGATACGTCACAGCCCCTCCCTTCCCACCCCCCTCTACACCCCGACCAGAGGATGACTGTCAGAGAGCCGCTCTCTCCGCTTTCTGCTTTTTCTTTCTTTCGCACCCGGGCGTGCTCTGTCAGATTTTTTTCAAACTGCGCATGCGCAGTTCAGAGCTCCGATCAGTCCGCCAGCGCTAAGCCCCGCCCACAGCGCGGATCGGGCCAGAGCCGGCAAAATGCGTTTGGGCGCGCTGGAAAGAGGATTCCAGGCGCGGATCTATTTGATGCCCGGATTCGGCACTTAGACTCAAAATGGTAAAATTCCCCCCTGTGTCTGTGATACCTGTCTCTGTGGCTTCCTTGTAAGTAACATTTGGTGGTTCCTTTAATAATGTAAGTTGCAATGCATCTGTCTCTGTGAATTGTTAAATCTCAAAAAACTGTGGAAATGTACAATGGGTCAGCAAAATCAGTAGAGGAGGAAAACAAGATTGGGAAAATGGAGTAACTTGTAATTTCAAACAGAACTAAATATGATGCCTGTTGATTTGTTAAACCCAAAAGGTTTTGCCATTTCCTTGGAGTAATGAAATAAAAATGGATGTTTACCAGCAGAAAATATAAAATGGAATGTCTAAATGTCAACTTAGCTCTGTTGGTAACAACCTGCTCTCTGAGGCACAACGTCATGGACTCAATCCCTGCTCCTCGATATAAACAAAGATTTACCATCTAGCCCAGCACTTCAGTGCCATGATTAAGAAATACCATACTCTTAGAGATGTTCTTTGAATAAGACACTAAATAAGGGCCCTCTCGACAAGATTTTGTTGTTTGCAAAGTGGCTGTTCTGCTTACCAAAATAATGATAGGGCCGTTAGTTGATTATAGATTAGGAGCTCTGGGATGTTTCATAGTGAGGTTGGCAGGCACTAAATACATTTAAGCGGTTTATTTAAGTGACAATATATAAGAGAAGCAAAATATTGTGCATTGTGCAAAACATCTAGTGTGAAATATGTATAATTTACAGGAATTTCATAGCCAGTTATTTACAAGTTTCATTGGCAATTAAGTTAGCCAATTTGAAACAAGGGGAACTCCATTTCCATCAAATTGCAGGGAACTTGCCTGGATGGGTGCAACTCCAACAACTCTCAAGAAGCTGGACAGCATCCAGGACCAAGCAGCCTACTTGATTACTACCCCTTGCACAAACATTCACTCCTTCTCCCACCGATGAACAATGGCCACTCTGTGCACCATCTGCATGATGCACTGCAGGAACTCACCGAGGTCAGTTAAGCAACTCCTTGCAAACCCATGACCACTACCATCTAGAAGGACAAGAGCAGGAGATAACTGGGAACACCACTAGCTGGAGGTTCCCCTCCAAGTCACTCACTATCCTGACTTGGAAATGTATCCGTTCCTTCACTATCGCTGGGTCCAAAGATATGCAGGTTAGGTTGATTAGCCATGGTAAATTGCCCCTTAGTGTCAGGGGGACTAGCAGGGTAGATGGCTGGGGTTATGGGGAAAGGGTCTGGGTGAGATTGTGGTCTGTGCAGACTCGATGGGCCAAATGGTCTTCTGCACCGTATTGATTCTATGAAAATCTTGGAACTGCCTCCCGAACAGCACTGTGGGTGTACGTACATCTCTGGGACTGCAGTGGTTCAAGAACACAACTCACCACCACCTGCTTAAGGATGGGCAATAAATTCTGGTGTAGCCAGCAACACCCACATCTCGTAAAATAATGAAAAAACCCAATAAATTAGAAGATAATCAAGAGCCCCAAATTTTGGTTTTACACAAGTATGTTTTAACAATATTGCAGACACTGTTGAAAAAGGTCAGAGACTCTTCTTGGTGCCATGTCCAATCATCCTTCAGCCAAATTAACAAAATCAGATCAGTTACTTAACCATCTCATGAGATTTCATTTAGAAAGTGGTCTGTGGGTTTTTATTTGTTGAGGCCATCTCAAGGATCTTATTGAGAAAGCAGATCTGTGTGGCTCACTGAATGTCTGGGTCCAAACGGTTCTCATCAATTGAATAAATGAGAGAATTATGTTGTGCTTAAGAGATGACTTCGTGTAGATTACTGAGAAAGCAGGCTCAAAAGGATTTTATGAAAGTGAATGGAATAATCACTGTGAGCAATCACTGTGAGCAGATTGGAGGGGATCACACAAGGAAACAAACTGAAAAGTCACATACTGAATTGTGTTGGTTAATTGCGTACAGTAAAGCTAAGTTCCATCTTTCCTCATCTCGCATCACAATATTTTCCACATTTACCATAATTCAGACAAGAACAAAGAACAAAGAACAATACAGCACAGGAACAGGCCCTTCGGCCCTCCAAGCCCACGCCGCTCCCTGGTCCAAACTAGACCATTCTTTTGTATCCCTCCATTCCCACTCCGTTCATGTGGCTGTCCATATAAGTCTTAAACGTTCCCAGTGTGTCTGCCTCCACCACCTTGCCCGGCAGCGCATTCCAGGCCCCCACCACAAGACAAGAGCTAAGCTTGCATTTCAACAAGGCAATTATTCACACAGATATCTTTTTTACAAATGAAGAAGTACTGATCAAATTGTGAATATTTGGCATCATGCCTTTGCATTTGATAGTTGGGTAGGGGAAGTGGGTGGTAAAATGAAGTTGAGCATAGGGTCCCACTAACTGTAAATCTGCCACTGGTTCAGAATCAGTATCCCGTTTTCCAAAATTTCTGGATGATAACTGGGAAGGTGGGTGTTTGGAGTTCAGATATTAGGATTTCCAATTTCTTTTTAAAGAAATATAGCTGACAGTAATCTTGTTAAAGTAAATGCCATTAAACCCTGACTGATTCTTTGACCTAAACCCACAACCAAGCTGTCAGGTTTTAACTGAAACCAGAAGTGGGTGGGTAACCAAACCTTAAATGAGCTTTGGGACCATTCAGAAAGGAAGGATTCCTAATTAAAGAGACCATAGCATGGATTACAAGGGCTGCAGCAACCATAGGAGTGAGTGGAGGCCTGGGAAGACCAACGAGGAACCTATAGGGGCTACTGTAAATGGAATTTTCCTCAGGATGGGAGGAGGAGGAAAACCTTTCCAACCCAGCAGGAGTGGATGGAAGTAGTTGGGAAGGCAGCAGCAAGAGTGCTCTCCCTCCAACTTGGAGACAGGTTGCCAGGAAGATCCAGCATCTCAGGAGAGCATGACAGGTGAGTAGTATATTGCTTTCAGGTGTCAAACCCCAGATTCTGACTTGCTCAGCATTTTCCTGCACAGGCCAGATTAAAACACCTAACAGCTGCACTCATTCCTAAACAGCAATATACCTTAAATCCCCATCTGAACAATTATAGGTACTTTATCAGCCACTGGCAAATCATCTGTTCCACCAGGAAGAAGGTCTTGTTCCAAGATGCTGCAGATGTTAGTTGTGACCTGCCATTCAGAGCCTGGGCCTTCTGAAGCACTGGTGCTCATACAAATTGGAATAACTTGTCTCCTGCCTGTAGACCCTGTGTTAGGGGGAGGGGTGCGGTGGAGGTGGGAGGGGACAGGGGGGAGGGAAGGAGTCCACACCTCCTTCCAGCTGGACCTCAGTATCCAAGCCATCTGCCTTGCAGAGTGGCAGACAGTTGAGGAGAAGGTGCTGATGCTGTTGGAACTGTCGGTGGTGGTATGGCTTCTGCTAATGCCTGTCATTATGCTCCTATGCCTTACTGAAAGTTGGCAGCAGGGAAGAAATCATAGAAATCATAGAAACCCTACAGTGCAGAAGGAGGCCATTCGGCCCATCGAGTCTACACCGACCACAATCCCACCCAGGCCCTACCCCCACATATTTTACCCGCTAATCCCTCTAACCTACGCATTTCAGGACTCTAAGGGACAATTTTTAACCTGGCCAATCAACCTAACCCGCACATCTTTGGACTGTGGGAGGAAACCGGAGCACCCGGAGGAAACCCACACAGACACGAGGAGAATGTGCAAACTCCACACAGACAGTGACCCAAGCCGGGAATCGAACCCAGGTCCCTGGAGCTGTGAAGCAGCAGTGCTAACCACTGTGAGTGGCTGATCATTGTCAATCACCTGTCAAGCAGGAGCCTCTCATCTGGCCATGGCTGGAACCCTTCAATTTTACTGACCAAAGCCTTCCTAGCCTGTCAGTTTCACAGAAGAATGTTTTCCCACTGTGCATTTGTCGTTGCTGGAAGAGGCCTAGGTGGCGATTGGTGGGGGTGGGGAGTCCCACTGCCACTCTGCATAGAGATCAGTGGCAGGAAGGAGGGAGACCAGCAATTGGGCGGGCTGGGGGGCTAGTTTGGGACCGCCGGAGGGGTGGCGGGGATCAGGACTGCTGGAGCGGTCGGCACTGTGACTACGAGGTCAGGACTTCGAGGGGGTAACTGTTGGGAGGGGGTTGGAGATTGGGGCGGGCCGGGAGGGGGGGGTCGGGGCTGGGCTTGGGAATGGCTGGGGGGTGGGGGGGCAGTGATCGGCTGTGAGGGGGTGGAGGGCTGGTGATGCGGGGTCGCAGGGCTGGCCAGTGATTGAACTGGCCAACAATTAGCCAACAGTGCATGTGCAATGGTCCCGTCAGTGCGGGGCCACTGCACATGCACTGATCTCGGTGCTGACAGATCGGCGCATGTACAGTGGCCCGCTCAGTGCACTGATTGCAGCCTCTCCAGTGGGAGTAGGCCCCGCCCCTATTTCTTAATGATATTCACACTGGTGGCTTCTTCAGAGTGTGGGAGATTCTTCTCTGAATTCCCACTGAAAAAAACAGATTAATTACTCCAGTTTTCACGTGAATTTGACATTTAGAATTTTTTGGGGAGAATTCTGGCCAATGTTTTGAGTTGAAAGGCCATCCAGACTGTAATGACTTCAAAGTGGCCATTGAGGTTGGCCTATTGGAATATGAACTCCCTGATTAATGAGTTAGACATAGAACATAGAACAGTACAGCACAGAACAGGCCCTTCAGCCCACGATGTTGTGCCGAGCTTTATCTGAAACCAAGATCAAGCTATCCCACTCCCTATCATCCTGGTGTGCTCCATGTGCCTATCCAATAACCGCTTAAATGTTCCTAAAGTGTCTGACTCCACTATCACTGCAGGCAGTCCATTCCACACCCCAACCACTCTCTGCATAAAGAACCTACCTCTGATATCCTTCCTGTATCTCCCACCATGAACCCTATAATTATGCCCCCTTGTAATAGCTCCATCCACCCGAGGAAATAGTCTTTGAACGTTCACTCTATCTATCCCCTTCATCATTTTATAAACCTCTATTAAGTCTCCCCTCAGCCTCCTCCGCTCCAGAGAGAACAGCCCTAGCTCCCTCAACCTTTCCTCATAAGACCTACCCTCCAAACCAGGCAGCATCCCGGTAAATCTCCTCTGCACTCTTTCCAGCGCTTCCGCATCCTTCTTATAGTGAGGTGACCAGAACTGCACACAATATTCCAAATGTGGTCTCACCAAGGTCCTGTACAGTTGCAGCATAACCCCACGGCTTTTAAACTCCAACCCCCTGTTAATAAAAGCTAACACACTATGGGCCTTCTTCACAGATCTATCCACTTGAGTGGCAACCTTTAGAGATCTGTGGATATGGACCCCAAGATCTCTCTGTTCCTCCACAGTCTTCAGAACCCTACTTTTGACCCTGTAATCCACATTTAAATTAGTCCTACCAAAATGAATCACCTCACATTTATCAGGGTTAAACTCCATTTGCCATTTTTCAGCCCAGCTTTGCATCCTATCTATGTCTCTTTGCAGCCTACAACAGCCCTCCACCTCATCCACTACTCCACCAAACTTGGTGTCATCAGCAAGTTTACTGATGCACCCTTCAGCCCCCTCCTCTAAGTCATTAATAAAAATCACAAAGAGCAGAGGACCAAGCACTGATCCCTGTGGCACTCCGCTAGCAACCTGCCTCCAATCCAAAAATTTTCCATCCACCACCACCCTCTGTCTTCAATCAGACAGCCAGTTACCTATCCAATTGGCCAACTTTCCCTCTATCCCACACCTCCTCACTTTCATCATAAGCCGACCATGGGGGACCTTATCAAACGCCTTACTAAAATCCATGTATATGACATCAACTGCCCTACCTTCATCAACACACTTAGTTACCTCCTCAAAAAATTATATCAAATTTGTGAGGCACGACTTGCCCTTCACGAATCCGTGCTGACTATCCCGGATTAATCCGCATCTTTCTAAATGGTCGTAAATCCCATTCCTAAGGACCTTTTCCATCAATTTACCAACCACCGAAGTAAGACTAACCGGTCTATAATTACCAGGGTCATTTCTATTCCCTTTCTTAAACAGAGGAACAACATTCGCCACTCTCCAGTCCTCTGGCACCATCCCCGTGGACAGCGAGGACCCAAAGATCAAAGCCAAAGGCTCTGCAATCTCATCCCTTGCCTCCCAAAGAATCCTAGGATACATTTCATCAGGCCCAGGGGACTTATCGATCTTCAGTTTATTCAATACTGCCAGGACATCCTCCCTCCGAACATCTATTTCCTCCAGCCTATTAGCCTGTAACACCTTCTCTTCCTCAAAAACATGGCCCCTCTCCTTGATGAACACTGAAGAAAACTATTCATTCATCACCTCGCCTATCTCTACTGACTCCATACACAAGTTCCCACGACTGTCCTTGACCGGCCCTAACCTCACCCTGGTCATTCTTTTATTCCTCACGTAAGAGTAAAAAGCCTTGGGGTTTTCCTTGATCCGACCCGCCAAGGACTTCTCGTGTCCCCTCCCAGCTCTCCTTAGACCCTTTTTCAGCTCATTCCTTGCTAACTTGTAACCCTCAATCGAGCCATCTGAACCTTGTTTCCTCATCCCTACATAAGCTTCCCTCTTCCTTTTCACAAGACATTCCACCTCTTTCGTGAACCATGGTTCCCTCACCCGGCCATTTCCTCCCTGCCTGACAGGGACATACCTATCAAGGACATCCAGTATTTGTTCCTTGAAAAAGTTCCACTTTTCATTAGTTCCTTTCTCTGACAGTTTCTGTTCCCAAATTATGCCCCCTAATTCTTGCCTAATCGCATCATAATTACCTCTCCCCCAATTGTAAACCTTGCCCTGCCGTACGGCCCTATCCCTCTCCATTGCAATAACAAAAGACACCGAATTGTGGTCACTATCTCCAAAGTGCTCTCCCACAACCAAATCTAACACTTGGCCTGGTTCATTTCCCAGTACCAAATCCAATGTGGCCTCACCTCTTGTCGGCCTATCCACATATTGTGTCAGGAAACCCTCCTGCACACACTGCACAAAAACTGCCCCATCCGAACTATTCAACCTGCAAAGGTTTCAATCAATATTTGGAAAGTTAAAGTCCCCCATGACAACTACCCTGTGACCCCCACACATATCCATAATCTGCTTAGCAATTTCTTCCTCCACATCTCTATTACTATTTGGGGGCCTATAGTAAACTCCTAACAACGTGACCGCTCCTTTCCTATTTCTAACCTCAGCCTAAGTTAATTTGATTTTGTTTATTTGGTTGGGGAGAAAGAGTTCCCTGATTAATGAGTCAATTGATGGGCCATTCAGGGAGTCTTTTCCTTGTATTTAACTGTGAGTGTCAGTTCCTCTGCCACTCCCGAAGGTAGACTGCTGACTGATAGCACTCTGTGTACTGCTGTAGGAATTGTAAATAAAGGGAATTGGGTGAAGGGACTTCTGCCTCCGAAGACTTATTACACAGACTCAAAACATTAGCTCTGTTCTCTCTTCACACATGCTGTCAGACCTGCTGAAGTTTATCAGCATTTTCTGTTTGTGTCAGAGAATGCCTTGCCTCCTGTTAGCTTAGTGTACAAATCTTTCATTCAGGGCATGAGGTACCTATTGAGTTTGGGGACCCGATTGACTGTTAGTTTACAGTCCCCACAAAGACGAACTGACTTGTTGGGCATAAGAATGGGGCCTACGGGTGAAGCTCATTCAGCAAATTTCACAGACCTTACTATATCTAAACTTTCAAGGCGCCCTAGTTCAGTTTCCACCTTCTCCAGCATGGAGTATGGACTGGTCTTGCTCTGAAATACCTAGGTGTAGCATGCCCAGGCCTTCTTGGAAAACGGCAGGGTATCTACGAATAACTTCGTACAGTTCCCCCATGTCTCGCCTGAAGATCTCCAACTAGTTCAGCCAGATCTATTGGAGCCAATCTCTCCCCATGAATCTTAGTCCATGCCCCTGTCCAACAATGAGTGGGAGACAAGGTGATTGCTGCCTGTAAGTCACTGGGCCATTATGGTGTCTTTTATTTGGAAAGGTTCCCCCATGTAAGTGGCTGGTCTGGCCTTTGTATCTTCCAAACTCAGGAGTTGGATGCCAGATTGGAGATGCTTACATGTCTGTTCTCCGATAACGAAGACTGCAGTTCCCATGTCCACCTCCATCTTCAAGGGATGGCTGTTCACCAGTAATTCTACCATTATTGGGACAATCTTTGTTGTGATGATACTACAGATGGGACATCTACAGATACATCAGGTGGGAGAGTGGAAGGGAGTGAGCAGTCAGTGGAGGGATCCCCTGTGGTTGCCCTCCAAAATAGGTATATTGTTTTGGATTCTGTGGAGGGGGATGATCCTCCAGGGGTAAGCCACAAGGACCAGATCGCCTGCACAGAGACAAGCTCAGAGGCCCAGAAGGGAAAGAAGGGGATTAGGAGAGAAATAGTGGTGGGGGACGCAATGGTTAGAGGCACGGACAGGCGGTTCTGCGGGCGCGAACGAGACTCCAGGATAGTAGTCTGCCTCCCTGGTGACGGGGTACTGGCTGTCTCCGAGAGGGTAGGAAGCATATTAAAAAGGGAAGATAATCAAACAGATGTAATTGTACACATTGGTGAAAATGACGTAGGTAGAAAGAGCAGGGGGGTCATACGAGAGCAATTCAGGGAGATGGGTGCTAGGCTAAAAAATAAGGCCTCTAGGGTAGCAATCTCTGGACTGCTCCCGGTGCCTAGTGCTAAGTGAGGCCAGGAACAGGGAGATTCTACAATTGAACACGTGGCTAAAGGACTGGTGCAAGAGGGAGGGTTTCAAATTCATAGATCATTGGGAAGTCTTCATGAGAGGATGGCACCCGTACGGAAAGGATGGGTTACACCTTAACTGGAAAAGCACAAATATCCTGGCCGGGAGTTTTGCTAGAGTGTTTCGGCAGGGTTTAAACTAGTGTGGCAGAGGGGTGGGGATCAAAACAGTAGATCAGTAAGTACTGAGGCTGGGGTCGAGCTGGGGGCCAGGGCAAGGCTCGCTAAGAAGAAGAGCACTCTGGAGCAGGATGACCTGAGTGGACCTGGAGGTCTGGAGTGCATCTGCTTCAATGCGAGGTGCGTAACGGGTAAGACAGACGAACTTAGGGCCTTAATGCTTACGCGGAATTTGGATGTGGTTGCAGTGACATGGTTAAAAGAAGGACAGGACTGGCAGCTGAATATTCCGGGGTATAAGTGTTTTAGGCGAGACAGAGGAGGGGCTAGAAAAGGTGGGGGAGTAGCGGTATTAGTTAGGGAGCATATTACAGCGGTGCAGAGGGTGGACAATTTAGAGGGGTCATGTAATGAGTCGCTGTGGGTGGAGCTCAGAAACAGGAAAGGTGCAATCACTATGCTGGGGGTATACTACAGGCCACCCAACAGCCCACGGGAAGTGGAGGAACGGATATGTCAGGAGATTCTGGATATGTGCAGAAAAAATAGAGTTGTTGTAGTGGGAGACTTCAATTTCCCTGGTATAGACTGGAAAGTGCTTAGGGCTGGGGGTCTGGACATAGAACATAGAACAGTACAGCACAGAACAGGCCCTTCGGCCCACGATGTTGTGCCAAGCTTTATCTGAAACCAAGATCAAGCTATCCCACTCCCTATCATCCTGGTGTGCTCCATGTGCCTATCCAATAACCACTTAAATGTTCCTAACGTGTCTGACTCCACTATCACTGCAGGCAGTCCATTCCACACCACAACCACTCTCTGCGTAAAGAACCTACCTCTGATATCCTTCCTGTATCCCCCATCACGAACCCTATAGTTATGCCCCCTTGTAATAGCTCCATCCACCCGAGGAAATAGTCTTTGAACGTTCACTCTATCTATCCCCTTCATCATTTTATAAACCTCTATTAAGTCTCCCCTCAGCCTCCTCCGCTCCAGAGAGAACAGCCCTAGCTCCCTCAACCTTTCCTCATAAGACCTACCCTCCAAACCAGGCAGCTTCCTCTGCACTCCTTCCAGCGCTTCCACATCCTTCTTATAGTGAGGTGACCAGAACTGCACACAATATTCCAAATGTGGTCTCACCAAGGTCCTGTACAGTTGCAGCATAACCCCACGCCTCTTAAACTCCAACCCCCTGTTAATAAAAGCTAACACACTATGGGCCTTCTTCACAGCTCTACCCACTTGAGTAGCAACCTTCAGAGATCTGTGGATATGGACCCCAAGATCTCTCTGTTCCTCCACAGTCTTCAGAACCCTACCTTTGACCCTGTAATCCACATTTAAATTTGTCCTACCAAAATGAATCACCTCACATTTATCAGGGTTAAACTCCATTTGCCATTTTTCAGCCCAGCTTTGCATCCTATCTATGTCTCTTTGCAGCCTACAACAGCCCTCCACCTCATCCACTACTCCACCAATCTTGGTGTCATCAGCAAATTTACTGATCCACCCTTCAGCCCCCTCCTCTAAATCATCAATAAAAATCACAAAGAGCAGAGGACTGTAAGGGAAATTGTACTGGATATTGTATGAGTTTAGTATGAAATTCAGATTCACTTGTAAGGGAAATTGTACTGGATATTGTATGAGTTTAGTATGGAATTCAGATTCATAGGTTTTAGTGAAATAATAAAGCAGATTTAGATAAGTAGTGAAAATGGATATGTAACCTAAAGTAACTTCGTGTGACCTAATATAATCAAGTGTAGTCGATATGATCAAAGTGGAGGAACTAGAGAAGTAATATAGCAATCACTAATTAAGGAAAGCAGACAATAGTCACTTAAGAAAACAAGGAAGACTGCTCGGTGGTTCAACTTAATAGTGGACCATAAATCAGCAGAGAGAATGTCTTTTCTGCTAAACACATTAGTGGACCATAAATCAGCAGGGGGATGTCTTTTCTTCTAAACACATTCGCCTTAGCTTACAAAACCACGATTATTGTACAAACAGAAAAGTTCAGATAAGAGCAAGAGTTATAACCACCATGGTTTAAGAAACGAAGAGATATAACAGGGAACGACCAAATGCAAAGAAAACAGATAAAGGGTCAACTAAAATTAATGGTGGCCAAAGAAAGATAGGGCTGTAGGGTAAGATAACAACCAAGGACAGGCTGTAAAAGGGAGAGGAGGATCTTGAAATATGAGGCTGAAATGTACATAAAAGACTGTAAGCCCAAGGGCTTTTTGGAGTTTTCCGGACGCTCCCGGCTTTGTCTCTTGTGCTGAGAAATAAAGTCTTTTGCTTGAAAGATCGCTGCTCAGACTCTCTGTTTTAAACCGATGTGAACGAATTGTCGTCCTGGGGAACCACGACAAAATTGGCGCTGCTTAGCAGGGTTGGTGAGAGATCGCCCAGAAAAGCATCTGGAAGGAGTAGCGGAGACGGTGGTCCAACCGGAACCGAGAGGTCCCCAGCCGGCCTTCTGTCAACAAGGTAAGCAGACTTGCATGCATGTAAATCCTTGTTGTCAGAAAGGGGTTTTCTCGAGGCCCGGCGCACCCGGCTCTCTGCTGGTCCTGGATCTCCCCGACCCAAAAAGATATCCTGCACAGGTAAAACCAAATTGTGTAAAATTTTTTGAGAGACTGAGTCTGATCTGAAGAGCAGAATTTTTGCATGCAAAAGCGCGCTGTGAATACTGTATTGTCTGTGAATGGGTAAAAAGTGAGACGGGAAAAAGGCCGAAAGCTAAAGTAATGCAATTAGGTTAAGTCAAGCGGTTTGGAGCGGGTTTTTCAGGTCACGACTTGCCCAGAAGAGAGTAAGTGTGGGAAAACCTGCCAGTCCAAACCTACCCAGGACCTCGGGTAAGGGACGTCAACCGAGAGGGAGAGAGATCAGTGAGAGATCGCTCTCTGACCTAATACAGTAGTCAAAAGCACAGGAGTGGATTTTAACCACAGGAAAGGGGAGTAGCAGCTAGAATAGAGGAAGTAAAAGACCAATTTGAACAAACTGGTCTGAGAAAACAGCGTGAAGGACAGAAATAAGAGAGAGAGTCGGAATATAGGTAGGGTAATAACTAACAACTTGAAAAATTACCCTGACAAAACTGCCTGGTGACAAGATTGAAAATAACTAATCTTTGAATAATAACAAAAACGGAAGCAACACTGGATTGGAAAAAGATTACACACATAATTAACTTAGAGGAGATAAAGAATGAGTGGCCGTATGTAAAATGGGAAAGAGTAGTCGATAGGAATTGGATAGACAAAATAAAATTGGAAACCCTAGAGAAATTAATAAAGGGATCTGACCGATACAGGATTCTTATACACATAGACGAGCAAGTGAAAACCTACTACCCTCTGGCCCGGGAGAGGAAGATAGTGCCGGGACAGGGGACTACGGGGAAGTGGATATCAGGACCCCGGTTAGAATTACAGATATTGGCAAAAGAAATCCAAAGGAAAGGTAAACAGGGGACTGAGCACGGAAAAACAATACAGCAAGTAATAATCACTGTAATACCTAACTCTGACAGACTAAGTGACAAAAATTGTGACAGTGATCCAAAAAGATGAGTAATGGCGCACCAAGTTAAGACACCAGTGGAGATGTTAGGGGATAAGTTCCCAGCCCTTAGGGGAGATATAGAACACGTCTCTAAAAAATGGGCCAAAAGAACAAATAAGACCAATACACAGTGGCCGGAGGAAGGCACATGGTCCATAGAGAGGTGTGAGGACCAGAAGGGAATGATAAAGAACTATAAGATTAAGGATAAATCGAGCAAAAGAAGGGAGAAGCGAGAAAAGGAGTTAGAGATATTAGCCCTATTCCAACAAGAAGGGAAAGAGAGAAGAGGGGTATGGAGGGGAGGTAGAATGCAGATGCCAGTACAACTTGAGGAAAAAGCAAAATTGGAAGATCCAAACGTAGCCCCACCCCCATACTTAGAGAAACAGAGCTCCACGGGACTGTACCCAGTTATATCAGGCACAATGAATTTTGAGGGAGAATATGACATAGAACAGATGACGAAGGAGGGAAGGGCACAAAGGGAGAGAGAAAAGAGACAAGATATAGAGAGATGGAAGGAGAAACAGAAGAGAGTAGTGAAGACGAAGGGAGGCAATCAGTGTTAGGGGTGCAAAGAAAATCAAGGCGGGAAAGGCACCCACCTGTAAAGTTTCCAGATGTGGATAGGAGAGGGAAAAGGGTATTCCCGGTGATTCTGAAGGGTGGCAGACCGCAGTATATCCCTTGGTCAGGTCAGGATTTGCCTAATTTAATTAATGAATTACCCAATATTTTGGATGGGGCTGGAAGGTGGATTGGACAGTTGGAGGCAGGGATGGTGGGAAAAAGGATGGCACTGGGCGACATCAAAGCTCTCCTGACAAAGGTGCTAGGAATGGACCAAATGGCGGAAGTAATGAGACGTGCTGGCATCCCGACCGCAGCTTATGACCCAGCGGTGGATGGGATACTAATGGACCAGTACCGCCAAGACATCTGGCAGGCACTGCGGGATATGTACCCCAATCGAATGGATGTAAAAACCCTAAAGGGAGAGCCACTGGGTGAGGAGGAGAATGCAGCTGTGTATGTGGAGAATCAATTAAAAAGGTGGAGAAGGGACACGGAGAGGGACATTTTAATAGACCCACTGACCAACTCCATGTTCCGGGCTGCAATCCTAGAGGGCTTGCCAGCCCCAGCTAAGACAAGGCTGGAGGAAGTGGTGGGCTTGGACTCAAAAAATTACCGAGAGTTTGTGGATTATGTTGCCCATGCAGTAGAGAGACATCGCAAAGATGAAAAGAATGCAGACAAACAGCTGAAGGAGGTACAACGTAAACTCCTTCAGGCACAGTTGGAGGAGATCAAAAGCAAGGATAAACTGAAGGCAAAAGAGGATCTCGCACCCAGAAAAATAGCACCAATGATGGTGGAGCAAAAGCCAGAGGAAACACTTGCACTAATCAAAGGGGGGAGCGGAGATGGAGGCCAGCCCGTCATAACCTATAACATTTCTGCCTTCCCACTGTCCATGAACCCAGGAGCCTATGGCCTAAATTATCAAAACCCATACGCCCTGCAAAGTCAGACTGACTGGAATAGAAATGGGAAAGGACAGGGAGGTGGTAGGCCACCCTATCAGAATCAGAGAGGACAGGGACAGGTTAATCATCAGACTCCGAGACAGGGACCACTGCCTGGCCCTTCAGGTGTGTGTTGGGGGTGCGGGGAGGCAGGGCACATAAAAAGGAATTGCCCGCGGAATTTCCCCAGACAGGGAGAAAACCAGCAGCAGACAGGCCAACAACTGATCCAAGGATCGCCAAACAGCATCCCGATGTTTCAAGGGCCGGTAAACCATCAGAATTCCCCATAGGGAGGCCCAGAGAACCCCGAAATGGTAGGACAGCACGTACAGATAACAGAAACTGCAGAGCAGGAACCTATAGTTAACGTTAGAGTAGGAGGGATCGAGGTCCCCATGATGATAGACACCGGCGCCACATGTACGTGCATGCAAACGAAATATGCGGATCACTTACCATTGTCAAACCAGTTTGTAAAAACTGTGGGGTTCTCGGGGAAAGTAACATTAGCTCGAATGACGACGCCGGTGCCTGTTACCATTGGAAATAAGACAACCCATGTACCTATTTTAGTATGTGATAAAACTCCTTTAAATCTATTGGGAAGGGATGCAATCCTAGGTTTAGGACTGAAATTAGAATGCACTGAACAAGGAATTGATTTGATGGGAATGTATCCACTTGAAATACCAGGAAAGGAAGGGGTTAATGTATATTGGTTGGGAGATATAGAGGAACAAGTTAAAAAACAGATATGGGAAGTTTGGGGAAAGCTTATAAACACTTGGGTTCCACAAGCCAAATGGCCAAGAACAGAATTACACAGTACAATGATATTTGATGAAGGGCAGGAACCTGAGATACAGGAGAAATGGGAAAGGGAGGCAGGACGAGAACAGGAAATAAAGTCAGGAAGTATTTTAATCGGACTAGAGGGAGTAGCCCTCACCATTGTTAGGAATGAATGGGTTAACAAATGGTTCTCTGTATCTGGGGCGGAGCCACATGTCACATTGAAAGTGAATCCGGGATACAGATCAAAAGACCTAGGACCAATGGTGTTGAGAGCACAAGATTTAGAATTTGTCCAGACAGACAATGTAGATATTTGGACGTCCAGCAATGGACAAATGACGAAAATAATTTTGGATGTTAAAATGCTTGGGAAACCGAAGCAGATAACAATAGGAGTGCAAATCGAGAAACAGGGACTGGAGTGGAGAGAGAGGTTAGAGCAGGATTTGAACTCTCTCCCGCAGGAGTTGTGGTCCAGACAGGACACGGATGTAGGGAGGGTCAAAAACGCTAATCCAGTTGAAGTCAGATTAAAGATAGGACGTCAGGGGCCGTATAGGCCGCAATACCCAATCAAGACAGAAGCAATTGAAGGAATTAGAGGGACGATTAAGGGATTGATAGAAGCAGGGGTATTAAAAGAAACCCGGAGCAGGTGTAATACACCGCTACTACCAGTGAAAAAGGCGGACGGAGAAAAATGGAGATTGGTGCATGATCTAAGGGCAATTAATGAGGTAGTGGAAGATATGCCAGCAGAGGTTCCAAACCCTTATACCTTGATGACAAATATACCACCTGAATGTAGATGGTTTACTGTAATAGACCTATGTTCGGCATTTTTTAGTGTGCCACTAGCTCAAGAAAGTCAGTATCTCTTTGCATTTACGTACGAGGGGAAACAATACACATACAATAGGATGCCCCAAGGATTTAAACATTCCCCACATGTATTCAATCAGGTGTTGAGAGCAGATTTAGAAGGAATACAGTTGGAAGGAACACTGATACAATATGTGGATGATTTATTATTATGCACAGGAACACAAGAACAGTGCAGGAAGGATAGTTTAAAACTATTGAAAAGACTAGCAGAAGGGGGCCATAAAGTTTCCAGGAAAAAGCTGCAGCTGTGCCAGAAAAAGGTAGAATACTTGGGAAGAGAAATATCAGCAGGACAGAAGGAGATAGCTTCACAGCAAATAGAAGCAGTACTAAAAGTTCCGAAACCACAGACGGTGGGACAAATGATGACATTTTTGGGAATGACAGGATTCAGTTCAGAATGGGTGGAAAGCTATGCCGAAAAAACGCAGGCACTACGAAAGATAATGAAGGAGGCAGGGTGTGACGAATTAAAAGCCAAACTAAAATGGGATAAAGATGCTTCAGGCGCATTTGAAAATGTGAAAAGAGAAATGGCACAGGCACCAGCATTGGCTTTACCGACCTATGACAAACCCTTTGACTTATTTGTGAGTAACAGAGAAGCTGGATTTGCTACAGCAATGTTAATGCAGGAAAATTGCAAGGGTAGACGAAGGCAGGCTGTAGCATATTACAGTACCAAGCTAGACGACGTAGCAATGGGATACCCTCCGTGCTATCAAGGCCTGGCAGCAGCTTGGTGGGCGTACGAAAAGGCAGCCACGGTCACAATGGGATATCCGATAAACATACATGTATACCATAAGGTAGCTGAATTGATTGAGCAAGGAAAATTTGTGCTGACACCTGCTAGGATCCATCATTATCGAATGCTAACTACATTTCCAGATATCACGATAATAAAGTGCAACAGAGTAAATCCAGCTGATTACATGCCATTACCTCATGAAGGAGAAGAACATGAATGCTTAAGAGAAGCAAAAACATTTATGAAACTGAGAAAAGATTTAAGAGCAGAGGGACTAGTGACAGAAGGGAAAAGGATACTGTATGTAGATGGCTCATGTTACAGGGATCACTTAGGAAACCACGCAGGCTATGCCATAGTTGAACAGAAAGGGGAAACACTTGAAGTCATAGAAGCAGAGAAATGTGAACAGCCCTGTTCAGCCCAACTGGCAGAACTTAAAGCATTGACCAGACCATGTGAGCTAGCAAACGGGGAAGCATTGGAAATTTATACTGATTCGGCCTATGCCCACGGGGTCTGCCATCTGTTTGGGGCAATATGGAAGCAAAGGGGAGAATCGTGGGGAGGAGGAACAGAGCCAAGGAAGAACAAAAAGAATAGAGGATGATGAAAGTAGTTCTGTACATGAGCTGGCTGATGATACAAAAGCCCAGCCTGAGCCTATTAGTCAAGGTGCCGAGGGAGGTGAGGACAGGGAAGGGGCCCCATTCCCCACCTGGGACTTGGAAACTATTTCCCTTAGGAACTTCCGTGACCCATAGAAAAGGAGAATGGGATACAGAAGACATAAGGGTGCAAAATCAGGAAGATAGAGTATTAAGACGAACAAAACGTGAACGATTAGTGAGCACAAATACTATTTGGGAAAAAGCGCAGAAAAACAAATGGTGGAAATGGGCTGAGTATACAGGTCAGAGAAACAGTGATGGGAAAGAGTGTGTAGTATGCGCATCAGAGAAACCTAACACCCAAGTAACTGATATACCATGGGGATCAGGAGACTGTAGAACCAGGCAACAAAGCTGGAGAAAGGAAAATTGCCGTCCATATACCACATATATACGGTATCATATGATAGGGAATCGGAACTACTCGTATGAGAAGATAAACTGTTCCGGATCCGCATGTGATAACCTTTGTAAAGGTGAGTCGCCGTTGTGTCAATACCACTGCATCCTGTTTGCTGGGGTAAAAAAGGGCATCTACAACTTGACCCACAGATGTCCAAAGTGGCCAAAAACGACAGTAGATGCGGTCCCAAAGGAATGGAGTGTAGAGCCCAACTTACAAATCCAAGATTGCTATTGGAAGGAAAGTAGCACAGGAAGTAGTGTGGGAAATTACACAGGAAAGTGTGAAAGGATTTGGAATATAACCGATGCTCTTAATCTGATCCTCTAAGGAGAGGGATGGGCACCCCCTCCTTATGTGTTAGACTATCAAGAAAATCAACTGGCCGATCTCTGGTGGCTTTGTGGCCCGGAGAAAGGGCTATTGGCAAAATTACCACAGAATTGGAAGGGACTATGTGCTCGAGTTATGCTTGCCCAGAGCACTGTGATACTACCGGTGGAAAGAAAAATTAAATCACAAAAAGTTAAGAGGGCATATACCCCTGACCCTACGATAAAATTGGACGCAATCGGACAGCCCCGCGGCATCCCGAATGAGTTCAAAGCTAGGAACGAAATAGCTGCAGGGTTTGAATCCCTCTTTGTTTGGATCACACCCAGCAAGAATACTGAGTGGATCAATTACATCTATTATAATCAGCAGAGGTTTATTAATTATACGAATGATGCCCTGGAGGCCTTAGGAGAGCAGTTGGATGTGACCAGCAAAATGGCGTGGCAAAATCGACAGGCGTTAGATTGGCTCCTGGCAGAGAAAGGAGGAGTGTGTGTTATGTTTGGGGATCAGTGCTGCACATTTATCCCTAATAACACTAATCCAGAAGGGTCATTTACACAAGCCATGAATAAGTTAAAAAATCTTAAGAAAGAAGTGAAAGAAAATGCTGGGTTTGGGCATGAGGTATGGAGTTGGCTGGACAGAATATTAGGAAGATGGGGGGGCGTGGTTTGCCAAAGCTGGAGCTGTAGCAATCGCAACAATAATCATTCTGGGATTGATATTTTGTTGTTTTTTACCCGCCCTGAGATCCTTCCTTACCAGAGTGGCAGCGCGGCAGATGGTGACGCGGGTGATAAGCAGCTCACGCTCGAGAGAAAAAACAGAGGAATGGGAAAATCTTGAGCCGCCCCCGCTGAGTGGATTCACAATGACCTTGGTCGAAGTTGAAACTCGTCACTCTGTAAAATAACTACAATAGTGGAAGATCACCTTGTGGAAACAACAGCACCTTGCTGAAGTCCGCACGAAACCAGGAGAACTTAGTCTGTACACAGGAATCAGTCTTTTTCCCTTCCCTAGACAAGAGTGGGAAGGTTTTTGGCTGATGACTGTCAGGGGCAGGCAATCTGGAGGAGCAACCCAAAAATCAGAACCGGGATAGACAAATTATGATAAAGTTAGAATAGGGACACTGATCCCTGACCAAAATAGTCGGCTCCTCCACATCGCCTGGGAAAAGTGATTAAAATAAAATACAAATGGGATTGAGCGAGGGGATTATTTGAGCTTGGTAATTGGGATGAGGCTAGGGAATAGCCTCAAAGGGGGGACTTGTAAGGGAAATTGTACTGGATATTGTATGAGTTTAGTATGAAATTCAGATTCACTTGTAAGGGAAATTGTACTGGATATTGTATGAGTTTAGTATGGAATTCAGATTCATAGGTTTTAGTGAAATAATAAAGCAGATTTAGATAAGTAGTGAAAATGGATATGTAACCTAAAGTAACTTCGTGTGACCTAATATAATCAAGTGTAGTCGATATGATCAAAGTGGAGGAACTAGAGAAGTAATATAGCAATCACTAATTAAGGAAAGCAGACAATAGTCACTTAAGAAAACAAGGAAGACTGCTCGGTGGTTCAACTTAATAGTGGACCATAAATCAGCAGAGAGAATGTCTTTTCTGCTAAACACATTAGTGGACCATAAATCAGCAGGGGGATGTCTTTTCTTCTAAACACATTCGCCTTAGCTTACAAAACCACGATTATTGTACAAACAGAAAAGTTCAGATAAGAGCAAGAGTTATAACCACCATGGTTTAAGAAACGAAGAGATATAACAGGGAACGACCAAATGCAAAGAAAACAGATAAAGGGTCAACTAAAATTAATGGTGGCCAAAGAAAGATAGGGCTGTAGGGTAAGATAACAACCAAGGACAGGCTGTAAAAGGGAGAGGAGGATCTTGAAATATGAGGCTGAAATGTACATAAAAGACTGTAAGCCCAAGGGCTTTTTGGAGTTTTCCGGACGCTCCCGGCTTTGTCTCTTGTGCTGAGAAATAAAGTCTTTTGCTTGAAAGATCGCTGCTCAGACTCTCTGTTTTAAACCGATGTGAACGAATTGTCGTCCTGGGGAACCACGACAGGACCAAGCACTGATCCCTGTGGCACTCCGCTAGCAACCTGCCTCCAATCCGAAAATTTTCCATCCACCATCACCCTCTGTCTTCAATCAGACAGCCAGTTACCTATCCAATCGGCCAACTTTCCCTCTATCCCACACCTCCTCACTTTCATCATAAGCCGACCATGGGGGACCTTATCAAACGCCTTACTAAAATCCATGTATATGACATCAACTGCCCTACCTTCATCAACACACTTAGTTACCTCCTCAAAAAATTCTATCAAATTTGTGAGGCACGACTTGCCCTTCACGAATCCGTGCTGAGGAGGACGGGGGGGAATTTGTAAAATGCGTACTGGAAGGTTCTTTGGAACAGTATGTAGATAGCCCAACTAAGAGAGGGGGCTATACTGGATCTAGTTCTGGGAAATGAGCCCGGTCAGGTCTTCAAAGTTTCGATAGGGGAACATGTGGCAAATAGTGAACACAACTCTGTTAACTTTAGGATAGTAATGGACAAGGACGAGTGTTGTCCTAAGGGTAGGGTGCTAAATTGGGGGAAGGCTAACTATAGCCAGATTAGGCAGGAATTGGTGGCCGTTGATTGGGAGAGGCTGTTCGGGGGTAAGTCCACGTCTGGCATGTGGGAGTCTTTTAAGGAACAGTTGATAAGGCTGCAGGACAGGCATGTGCCTGTAAAAAGGAAGAATAGGAAAGGTAGGATTCGAGAGCCGTGGATAACCAGGGAAATTGAGGATCTGATCACAAAGGAAAGAGAGGCGTACGTTAGGTCCAGGCAACTGAAAACAGATGCAGCTCTGGAGGAATACAGAGAGAGTAGGAAAGAACTCAAACGGGGAGTTAGAAGGGCAAAAAGAGGTCACGAAATGTTCTTGGCAGACAGGATTAAGGAGAATCCTAAGGCATTTTATTCATATGTTAGGAACAAAAGAGTTGTCAGGGAAAAAGTCGGACCTCTCAGGGACAAAGGAGGGGAATTATGCTTAGAACGCAATACATATAAAAAAAAAGAATAGGGGAGATCATAAATGAATACTTTGCATCGGTATTCACAAAGGAGAGGGACTTGTGAACTGGGAGTGTCTCAGAGGGAGATGTTGACCCGTTAGAGAGAATCTCCATTACAAGGGAGGAATTGTTAGGTTGTTTAGGTAACATTAAAACTGACAAATCCCCAGGGCCTGATGACATCTATCCTAGACTGCTCAGGGAGACAAGAGATGTAATTGCTGGGCCTCTGACGGAAATCTTTGTCTCTTCATTGGACACAGGTGAGGTCCCTGAGGATTGGAGGATCGCGAATGTGGTACCGTTATTTAAGAAGGGTAGCAGGGATAACCCGGTAATTATAGGCCAGTGAGCTTGACGTCCGTGGTAGGGAAGTTGTTGGAGAGGATTCTTAGAGACAGGATGTATGCGCATTTAGAACGGAACAATCTCATTAGTGACAGACAGCATGGTTTTGTAAGAGGGAGGTCGTGCCTTACAAATTTGGTGGAGCTTTTTGAGGAAGTGACAAAAACGGTTGACAAAGGAAGGGCCATGGATGTCGTCTATATGGATTTCAGTAAGGCATTTGACAAAGTCCCTCATGGCAGGTTGGTTAAGAAGGTTAAGGCTCATGGGATACAAGAAGAGGTGGCTAGATGGGTAGAGAACTGGCTTGGCCACAGGAGACAGAGGGTAGCAGTCGAAGGGTCTTTTTCCGGCTGGAGGTCTGTGATCAGTGGTGTTCCGCAGGGCTCTGTACTGGGACCTCTGCTATTTGTGATATATATAAATGATTTGGAAGAAGGTGTAACTGGTGTTATCAGCAAGTTTGCGGATGACATGAAGATGGCTGGACTTGCGGATAGCGATGAACATTGTCGGACAATACAGCAGGATATAGATAGGCTGGAAAATTGGGCGGACAAATGGCAGATGGAATTTAATCCAGATAAATGCGAAGTGATGCATTTTGGAAGAACGAATGTAGGGGGGAGTGATACAATAAATGGCAGAGCCATCAAGAGTATAGAAACACAGAGGGACTAGGTGTGCAAGTCCACAAATCCTTGTTGGCGGCAGCACAGGTGGAGAAGGTGGTGAAGAAGGCATATGGTATGCTTGCTTTTGTAGGACGGGGTATAGAGTATAAAAGCTGGAGTCTGATGTTGCAGCTGTATAGAACGCTGGTTAGGCCACATTTGGAGTACTGCGTCCAGTTCTGGTCGCCGCACTACCAAAAGGACGTGGAGGCTTTAGAGAGAGTGCAGAGAATGTTTACCAGGATGTTGCTTCGTATGGAGGGTCTTAGCTATGAGGAGAGATTGGGTAAACTGGGCTTGTTCTCCCTGGAAAGACGGAGAATGAGGGGAGACCTAATAGAGGTATACAAAATTATGTAGGGTATAGATAGGGTGAACAGTGGGAAGCTTTTTCCCAGGTCGGAGGTGACGATCATGAGGGGTCACGGGCTCAAGGTGAGAGGGGCGAGGTATAACTCGGATATCAGAGGGACGTTTTTTACACAGAGAGTGGTGCGGGCCTGGAATGCGCTGCCAAGTAGGGTGATGGAGGCAGACACGCTGGCATCGTTTAAGACTTACCTGGATAGTCACATGAGCAGTCTGGGAATGGAGGGATACAAACAAATGGCCTAGTTGGACCAATGAGCAACACAGGCTTGGAGGGCCGAAGGGCCTGTTTCCTGTGCTGTACTGTTCTTTGTTCTTTGTATTCAGTTGCAATGTCCTTGTTTCTGGAAGAGTGGACACCTGCAAGGTAAGGCCTTTTCCACGAGTCAGCATGTGTTTTGCCTCTTCCTGAAACTTTGCTTTGGCTGTGTCCTTCGACAGTGCTTGCAATAATCCATCATCTGGCAACTGTACATTTCTGCAGTATGTTTTCTAATATTCATGGAGTCGTCACTGCCTTTCCTTGACTGTCTGATGGTGACATTAGGGTCCTTATTGCAAATGGCGTCCTTTAAGTGTTTGTTTTAAGTGCGCGGGAGGTTTGAAAAACAGGCCGCAGTCTCCAGCGGGCAGCGTTGAGAGTGTGCAGCAGAGTGAGAAGGGAGCAGAGTGAGAGCTGAAGGCCTTTGGCTCTAAGGGCTTAGGCGGAAAGGGCAAGGTGGGGTAAGTTTAATTCTTAAGTATGTTTCTCTGTGTTCCTTGAAATAAGAAGGGAAATTATGAGTGTGAGGCCAGTCTGTTGTTCCCATGTGGGAGGTCCTGGAGGCTCCTGGCCTCCCGGACGTCCATATCTGTGATGGGTGTGTCGAGCTGCGGTTCCTAAGGGACCGGCACGGGAGCACAGTGGTTAGCACTGCTGCTTCACAGCTCCAGGGACCTGGGTTCGATTCCCGGCTTGGGTCACTGTCTGTGTGGAGTTTGCACATTCTCCTCGTGTCTGCGTGGGTTTCCTCCGGGTGCTCCGGTTTCCTCCCACAGTCCAAAGATGTGCGGGTTAGGTTGATTGGCTATGCTAAAATTGCCCCTTAGTGTCCTGGGATGCGTAGATTAGAGGGATTAGTGGGTAAAATATGTAGGGATATGGGGGTAAGGCCTGGGTGGGATTGTGGTCGGTGCAGACTCGATGGGCCGAATGGCCTCTGTAGGGTTTCTATGATTTCTATTTCTATGATTTCTATGATTTCCATGTTAGAGAATTGGAACCGCAGCTCGAGGATCTTCGTCTGGTTAGGGAAAATGAGGGGGTGATAGACAGGAGCTATCAGCAGGTGGTCACACCAGGGCCACGGGAGGCAGACAAGTGGGTAACGGCCAGGAGGAGGAAAGCTCGGGTGATAGAGAGCACCCCGGTGGATGTACCCCTTCACAATAAGTACTCCTGTCTGAGTACTGCTGGGGGGACAGCCCACCTGGGGGAAGCAGCAGTGGCCATGTCTCTGGAGCAGAGTCCGGCCCTGTAACTCAGAGGGCTAAGGAAAGGAGGAGGAAAGCAGTATTAATCGGGGACTCAACAGTAAGGGGGTCAGACAGGCGTTTTTGCGGAGGCAGACTGGAGTCTCGGATGGTGGTCTGCCTCCCTGGGGCTGGGATCTGGGATGTCTCTGATCACGACCCAGATATCCTGAGGTGGGAGGGAGAGGAGTCAGAGGTCGTGGTACATATTGGTACCGCTGACATAGGTAGGAAGAGGGAAGGGGTCATGAAAAGAGAATATAGGGAGTTAGGTAGACAGTTGGGAAGGAGGGACGCAAAGGTAGTAATCTTAGGATTGCTGCCTCTGCCACGGGAAAGTGAGAGCAGGAATGGAGTGAGGTGGAGGATGAATGCGTGGCTGAGGGACTGGAGCAGGGGGCAGGGATTCAGGTTCCTGGACCATTGGGACCTCTTTAGGGGCAGGTGTGACCTGTACAAAAAAGACAGGTGGCACTTGAATCCCAGGGGGACCAATATCCTGGCAGGAAGGTTGGCTAAGGCTACTGGGGAGACTTTAAACTAGAAAGGTTGGGGGGAGGGAATTGTGATGAGGGGACTGAGAGCGAGGAGGTTAGCCCACAAATAGAGAAGGATTGTACACAGTGTAAGAGGGAGAATAGACGGGTGATGGAGAAGGGGAGAGCTCAGACCAAAGGTTTGAGATGTGTCTATTTTAACACCAGGAGTGTAGTGAATAAAGTGGATGAGTTTAGAGTGTGGATCGATGCTTGGAAGTGTGATGTGGTGGCCATTACGGAGACTTGGGGACAGGGACAGGACTGGATACTTCAGGTGCCGGGTTTCAGATGTTTCAGAAAGGAAAGAGAGGGAGGCAAAAGAGGGGGGGGAGTGGCACTGCTGATCAGGGATAGTGTCACAGCTGTAGAGAAGGTGGAAGCCATGGAGGGATTGTCTACGGAGTCTCTGTGGGTGGAAGTTCGGAGCGGGAAGGGGTTGATAACTTTGCTGGGTGTTTTCTACAGGCCGCCCAATAGTAACAGGGATGTTGAGGAGCAGATAGGGAAACAGATCCTGGAGCGATGTAGTAATAACAGGGTTGTCGTGATGGGAGACTTTAATTTCCCAAACATCGATTGGAATATCCCTAGGGTAAGGCGTTCGGATGGGGAGGAGTTTGTTAGGTGTGTTCAGGAGGGTTTCCTGACACAGCATGTGGATAAGCCTACAAGAGGAAAGGCTGTACTCGATCTGGTACTGGCAAATGAGCCTGGACAGGTGTCGGATCTCTCAATGGGGGAGCATCTTGGGGATAGTGATCATAACTCTATCTCCTTTACGCTAGCATTGGAAAGAGATAGGATCAGGTAAGCTAGGAAAGTGTTTATAAGAACATAAGAACATAAGAAATAGGAGCAGGAATAGGCCATCTAGCCCCTCGGGCCTGCCCCCCCATTCAACAAGATCATGGCTGATCTGAGGCGAATCAATTCCACTTACCCGCCTGCTCCCCATATCCCTTAATTCCCTTATCGATCAGAAATCTATCTACCCTTGATTTAAACATATTCAACGAGGTTGCCTCCACCACTTCAATGGGCAGAGAATTCCAGAGATTCACTACCCTCTGAGAGAAGAAGTTCCCCCTCAACTCTGTTTTGAACTGGCCCCCACTTATTTTGAGGCTGTGCCCTCTAGTTCTGGTTTCCCTTCTAAGTGGAAAGAATCTCTCCACCTCTACCCTATCAAGCCCCTTCATTATCTTATATGTCTCTATAAGATCACCCCTCAGCCTTCTAAACTCCAACGAGTACAGACCCAATCTGTTCAATCTCTCCTCATAAACAACACCCCTCATCTCAGGTATCAACCTGGTGAACCTTCTCTGCACTCCCTCCAAGGCCAATATATCCTTTCGCAAATAAGGGGACCAAAACTGCACACAGTACTCCAGTTGCGGCCTCACCAGTGCCTTGTACAGTTGCAGCAAGACCTCCCTGCTTTTATATTCTATCCCCCTCGCGATAAAGGCCAACATTCCATTCGCCTTCTTGATCACCTGCTGCACCTGCAGACTGAGTTTTTGCGATTCGTGCACAAGGACCCCCAGATCCCTCTGCACAGTAGCATGATGTAATTTTTCTCCATATAAATAATATTCCAATTTACTATTATTTCTTCCGAAGTGGATAACCTCATATTTGCCAATGTTATATTCCATCTGCCAGAGTAAGGGGAGAAAGGGGAAATATGAAAGAATCAGGCAGGAGATTAGAGGCGTAAATTGGAAGGAGGTATTCTCGAGGAAAAGTACCGAAGTAAGGTGGCAGATTTTCAAGGAATGTTTGTCTGGAGTTCTGCATGACAACGTTCCGATGAGACAGGGAGGTGTTGGTAGGTTACGGGAACTGTGGTGCACGAAAGCTGAGCTGAACCTAGTGAGAAAGAAAAGGAAAGCGTACAAAAGATTCAGAGAGCTAGGCGATGATAGGGATCTAGATGAGTATATGGCTTGTCGGAAGGGACTTAAGAAAGAAATTAGGAGAGCCAGAAGGGGTCATGAGAAGGCCTTGGCAGGTAAGATTAAGGAGAACCCAAAGGTGTTCTATAAATATGTGAAGAGTAAAAGGATGAGATGTGAAGGAATAGGACCTATAAAAGGTGAAGGTGAGAAAGTCTGTACAGAACCGGAAGAAATAGCAGAGGTGCTTAATGAATATTTTACCGCGGTATTCACGGTGGAAAAAGACCTGGGTGGTTGTACTACAGGATTGAGGTGGACTGAAAAGATTGAGTATGTGGGCATTAAGAAAGAGGATGTGTTGGAAATTTTGAATAGCATCAAGATAGATAAGTCACCGGGACCGGATGGGATGTACCCCAGGTTACTGTGGGAGGCGAGGGAAGAGATTGCAGAGCCTCTGGCGATGATCTTTGCATCGTCGATGGAGACGGGAGAGGTTCCGGAGGATTGGAGGATTGCGGATGTGGTTCCTATATTCAAGAAAGGGAACAGGGATAGCCCAGGAAATTACCGACCGGTGAGTCTAACCTCAGAAGATCCTGAGGGACAGGATTTATGAACATTTAGAGAAGTTTAGTATGCTCAAAAGTAGTCAGCACGGCTTTGTCAAAGGCAAATCGTGCCTTACAAGCCTGGTGGAGTTCTTTGAAAATGTGACTAAACACATTGACGAAGGAAAAGCGGTAGATGTGGTTTACATGGACTTCAGCAAGGCGTTCGATAAGGTCCCCCATGCAAGACTTCTCGAGAAAGTGAGAGGGCATGGGATCCAAGGGGCTGTTGCCTTGTGGATTCAGAACTGGCTTGCCTGCAGAAGGCAGAGAGTGGTTGTAGAAGGGCCTTTTTCTGAATGGAGGTCGGTCACCAGTAGAGTCCCCCAGGGATCTGTTCTGGGACCCTTGCTGTTTGTCATTTTCATAAATGACCTGGATGAGGAAGTGGAGGGATGGGTTGGTAAGTTTGCCGATGACACGAAGGTTGGTGGTGTTGTGGATAGGTTGGAGGGATGTCAGAAGCTGCAGCATGACATAGATAGGATGCAAGACTGGGCGGAGAAGTGGCAGATGGACTTCAACCTGGATAAATGTGTAGTGGTCCATTTTGGCAGGTCAAATGGGATGAAGGAGTATAATATCAAGGGTAAGACTCTTAGCAGTGTAGAGGATCAGAAGGACCTTGGGGTCCGGGTCCATAGGAATCTTAAATCGGCCTCGCAGGTAGAGGAGGTGGTTAAGAAGGCGTATGTGTGCTGGCCTTCATCAATTGAGGGATTGAGTTTCGGAGTCGGGAGATAATGATGCAGCTTTATAAGACCCTCGTCAGATCCCACTTGGAGTACTGTGCTCAGTTCTGGTCGCCTCATTACAGGAGGGATGTGGAAATGATTGAAAGGGTGCAGAGAAGATTTACGAGGATGTTGCCTGGATTGGTTGGCATGCCTTATGAGGATAGGTTGAGGGAGCTCGGTCTTTTCTCCTTGGAGAGACGAAGGATGAGAGGTGACCTGATAGAGGTGTACAAGATGTTGAGAGGTATAGATTGGGTGGATTCTCTGAGACTTTTTCCCAGGGCTGAAATGGCTGCTACGAGAGGACACAGGTTTAAGTTGCTGGGGAGTAGGTACAGAGGAGATGTCAGGGGTAAGTTTTTCACTCAGAGGGTAGTGGGTGAGTGGAATCGGCTGCCGTCAGTGGTGGTGGAGGCAAACTTGATCGGGTCTTTTAAGAGACTTCTGGATGAGTACATGGGACTTAATAGGATTGAGGGTTATAGGTAAGCCTATATATAAGCCTAGGTAGGTAGGGACATGACCGGCGCAACTTGTGGGCCAAAGGGCCTGTTGTGCTGTATTTTTTCTATGTTCTATGTTCTTAACACCTGATTTGTAGAAGCACTCTCCATTGAGTGCTGATTACACAAGGTCTCTCCCCCTATTTGTAAGACATTGCTGCCTGATGCCCCTGTAGTTCCTGAGCCTCCTTTCCTACATTCTTAAGTGCTAAGCCTATTTCAACGGGGGCGATTTTGCCATTTTTATTCTCAGTGCTGGGCAGACTTGAAACTGGGAGAAGCCGGTGGGCGGAGCTTAACACGCCCAAAAGCCTGCAGAGGGAGGTAGTGCACATGTGCAGGCCCCTGATGCTGCACATGCGCATTAGCAGTAGCAGGGGTCTGACAGAAAAGAGAGATGTCAGGCCCCTGCTAGTGCAGCCTGCCTGAGGCAGCTCCCCCAACTGCAATCGCGGGGGCCTACGGCCCAACCCCCTCGATGCCCAGACCAATTGCAGACCCCCTTCCCCCCACCGATCACGGACTTGCCGTCCATCCCCCACCAATTGCTGCAGAGTGGCAGCAGGCGCCCTCCCCCCATTAGCCCATCCCCCATTAGCCCCATCACTGGCACTGCCCAGTGGGCATTGCCCAGATGCCAGGGTGGCACTGCCAGTCTGGCACTGCCCAAGGGGCACCCCTCCTGCCCTCGGCCTCCCCAGGTGACGTCAATAGCATCCAGTTCCACCGGCGAGGCCAAGTTGACTGCTCCACGTTCATGGGGAGTATGTCTATTCCTCGCCAGCAAGAATCTTTCCCGGTGAGGTCATAAAGAGGGAACCGAGCCTGGACATTGCTGCTCTCCCAGTCCCCCACCCCAACGGCCCAATCACGGCCTGCCCACGAGCATTCCCAGGCCTCCCCCATTGTCCCGGAGCACCCCAATCTTCAGCACTCCCCCCTTAGCAGTGACGATCACCCCCCCACCGCAACTTCCCCCATCCCAGCAGACCCCTCTCCCACGGGAGGCACACCCCCACCTGGGGAGGCAGATCCCCCCACGGGAGGCAGACCCCCCAGGAGGCAGACCACCCCCCACCCCCCCAGCCCACCCTGATCACTGGCCTCCCTCCAGCCCCGACCGATCCCCATGCAGAGTACCAGCTGAACACCCACCCCCACCGATCTCCTAAGCCCTGCCCACAACAGCCCCCAGATCCCGCCCCTTGGCACTGCCCCTTAGGCCATGCCCCATTGGCACTGTCAGATGCCTGGTGGGCAGTGCCAAAGTGCCCCCTGGGCATGGGTGCTTTGCCCCTTGGGCAGTGCCGAGGGCACAGGTTGGCACTGCCAGGGTGCCCATGCCCACGGGATACCAACCCCCTGCCACCCGACCCCTGGAGGGCTCCGATCGCCCCCCCTTCATTCCAGCGGGGTCTCCCACTAGTTCCCCAAAAGTGGGGAGCTATTCTAAACCCCGCCGGGGTGAAATAATCCTGGCGGGGTGGGAGATGCTATCGGGCCCAGAGAATTTAGTCCCAGGCCCGATTATCACGTTTAAAATACCTGGTCTTCCTGCCGGTTTCCAGCGTGGTCTCGCATGTGCAAATTCCGTGAATTGGCGCATGCGTGTGTCTCCCAACCTGACCCACGAAAAAATTAGTAGGTCGCAATGGGAGAATCACCCCCAATATTTCTGGAGGATTACAGAGGGCTTTGGGTCATTGAGGTTTTTCACCAGGTATACTAGCTCATAAAAGGTTTTTGAGTCGGGGGCATTTGGCTCGGTAAGACTTTTTATCACGCTGAAAGTTGGGGCCCTGCATTCTGTCAACAATATCACTGTTTGGTTTTCGTCTCCTTCAATGTTGTTAGCAAGGAAGAAGTAAAGCATTCACTCAATATATTGGGCACACTCTACCCCACTGCTGTTTGATTGTTCAAGTTTCCCGAAAAGAGGCATAATGGCCTTTTCTTATCAGAGAAGGTTCTTGACTTACGGAGGTTGTCCAGAGTGGGAACTGGAGAAAAAATAAGTTTTCCTCATTGTCAATGTAGTAATTCAGCCAAATGTAAATTTCCTGTCACCAAACATACGTTATTGTGCACCATTGAGAAGGGCTGTGCCTGCAGCTTACAGCTAAATAGTCTACACCTCGGGACCTACAAAGTCAGGAGGGCAAAAAGGGGACATGAGATTTTTTTGGCAGATAAGGCAAAGGAGAATCCAAAGAGCTTCTACAAATACATAAAGTGCAAAAGAGTAACAAGGGCGAGAGTAGGACCTCTTAAAGATCAACAAGATCATCTATGTGCAGATCCACAAGAGATGGGTGAGATCCTAAATGAATATTTCTCATCAGTATTTAGTGTTGAGAAAAGCATGGATGTTAGGGAACTTGGGAAAATAAATAGTGATGTCTTGAGGAGTGTACAGATTACAGAGGAGGAGGTGCTGGAAGTCTTAAAGCGCATCAAGGTAGATAAATCCCTGGAACCTGATGAAGTATATCCTAGGACATTGTGGGAGGCTAAGGAGGAAATTGCGGGTCCCCTAGCAGAGATATTTGAACCATCAATAGCCACAGGTGAGGTGCCTGAAGATTGGAAGATGGCAAATATTGTGCTTTTGTTTAAAAAGGGCTGCAGAGAAAAGCCTGGGAACTACAGGCCAGTGAGCCTCACATCTGTGGTGGGTGAGTTGTTGGAAGATATTTTGAGAGACAGGATCTACAGACATTTAGAGACCCAAGGACTGATTAGGGACAGTCAGCATGGCTTTGTGAGTGGAAAATCATGTCTCACAAATTTGATTGAGTTTTTTGAAGGGGTAACCAAGAAGGTAGATGAGGGCAGTGCAGTTGATGTTGTCTACATGGACTTTAGCAAGGCCTTTGACAAGGTACCGCATGGTAGGTTGTTGTATAAGGTTAAATCTCACGGGATCCAGGGTGACGTAGCTAAATGGATACAAAATTGGCTTGACAACAGGAGCCAGAGGGTGGTTGTAGAGGGTTGTTTTTCAAACTGGAGGCCTGTGAGCAGTGGTGTGCCTCAGGGATCAGTGCTGCGTCCACTGTTATTTGTCATTTATATTAATGATTTGGATGAGAATATAGGAGGCATGGTTAGTAAGTTTGCAGATGACACCAAGATTGGTGTTCGGGATCTTGATCAATTGGGCCAGTGGGCTGACAAATGGCAGATGGAGTTTAATTTAGATAAATGCGAGTTGATGCATTTTGGTAGATTGAACCAGGGTGGGACTTCCTCAGTTAATGGCCGGGCGTTGGGGAGAGTTACAAAGCAAAGAGATCTAGGGGTACAGGTTCATAGCTCTTTGAAAGTGGAGTCACTGGTGGATAGAGTGGTGAAGAAGGCATTTCGCATGCTTGGCTTCATTGGTCAGAACATTGAATACAGGAGTTGGGACGTCTTGTTGAAGTTGTACAAGACATTGGTAAGGCCACACTTGGAATACTGTGTACAGTTCTGGTCACCCTATTATAGAAAGGATATTATTAAACTAGAAAGAGTGCAGAAAAGATTTACTAGATGCTACCGGGTCTTGATGGTTTGAGTTATAAGGAGAGGCTGGATAGGCTGAGCCTTCTCTGGAATATAGAAGGCTGAGGGGTGATCTTATAGAGGTCTATAAAATAATGAGGGGCATAGATCAGCTGGATAGTCAATATCTTTTCCCAAGGTAGGGGAGTCTAAAACTAGTGGTCATAGGTTTAAGGTGAGAGGGTAGAGATACAAAAGTGTCCAGAGGGGCAATTTCTTCACACAGAGGGTGGTGAGTGTCTGGAACAAGCTGACAGAGGTAGTAGTAGAGGTGGGTACAATTTTGTCTTTTAAAAAGCATTTAGACAGTTACATGGGTAAGATGGGTACAGAGGGATAGGGGCCAAATGCGGGCAATTGGAACTAGCTTCGGGTTTTTTAAAAAAGAGGCAGTATGGACAAGTTGGGCCGAAGGGCCTATTTCCATGCTGGAAACCTCTATGACTATAACACCAGTCCAAGTTGAACAGCAGGTTTAAAAACCCCCTGCTGACCACTTCTCTTTAGCTGAGCCTCTGCTCGCTCAATAAGGAAGCTCGTACTCCACGAAGCCCACATGGAGATCTATTGATGATCCCCCATGGCTTTCATAGCCATCATTACAGAGGTGACCACATGTTCCATGTTGGAAGAGATGGGCTCCAATATCTGTACAAAGCCCTTCGTCGAGTTGGGACTCCTTGCTCTTTGAGATCTAGTGCATATCTTCCTCGGCCCATCAAAATCCTCATCTGGCTCCTTTGAACAGACCTAGTGTCCAATCTAACCCTCTGAAGAACTAGTATCTATTCAATCCTTTCTCCTTTCCTGGCTCCTGTGTATTTATTTGGGTTTATTTTCTTCCACTCTTCCCTTAACCCAGCATGTTTATGTTCCTCAGGACCTGTACAATTTTATTTGAAATCATTCATCATCTCTGCTTTCACCACCCATGAAGGAAGCAAAGTCATTACCATTTGATGGCGTGTTGCAGGACACATACTGATACAATTCCCTTATTTTTTCAGGTGGAAGTGGTGTATGACAGGAGGCAGCAGGAAGAACTGGATGGAGACAGGCCTGTCTGCTGTCTGTCTGTTTTCATAATGCACATATGCCTACTCAATTCTATCCTCTAAAATACATGCAGCATCAGAATCTGGGCTGGTAGCACCAACTGTGAGATTGAATGATCTTGGGTGGAATTTTACCACCTCACCGTGCCTGACAAGAATGTTGGCAAGCCAGGAAAATAGCATGTGAACCTAAAATTCTGACTCGCATTTGGTTCCAAACGGTTTGCAATCTTCCCGGGCCCTTTTGAGTAGTGGGAACCACTGGGCACAAAGCTTATTAGCATGAGATTGACTGGATTTCAATATCATTAGCGAATTCCACGCATATCGTTCCCCCTCCCAGAGGCTACCCACCTCACCGGCGTGACATCATGCTAGCGCCAATTAGTACAGGTCTTTAAAAGTGTGGCTCAAATGCAGCAGTAGCAAAGGAGACCCAGGAGATGAGTACTGCTGAACACCAACCTCCAGGGTGCAGTGGGGAAGGTCAGCCACTCCCATGGTGTAGCATGGGGTGGGGGTCTTGCATGGTTGCGGGGATTGGGGGATCTCTAGCTAATGCAGGAGTCCACAGGGTGGGGGCTGCTGCTGGCTTGGGGCTTGTGTGGTGCACATTCCCCTTGGCCGCTGAATGACCCCCAAAGGGTTTCCTATAGGTTGAGTCCCACCCTCAGTGTGTGTCCTGCAATACGTTATCAAATGGCAATGGCCTTGCTTCCTTTGAGGGTGGTGAAAGCAGAGACAATGAATGATTTCAAATAAAATTGTACAGGACCTGAGAACATAACACTGCTGGGCTAAGGAGACAGAGTGGAAGAATGAGACCGATTGGATTGCCCTACAGGGAACCAGCATAGACAGAACAAAGCTGAATGGCTTTATTCTGAGTTGTGATTACTCTGTGACTTCATGGGCAGAATTAAATCATAATAGTGGTGGGCCCATCCACCAACAAGAGAGCCAATGGCAACCCTGCTGTGACCATTGTTGGGTGCTCCATTGGGACTAAATTCCTATCAGGCAGCTAGCCATCAGTGTTGCCTGCTCTGGCAGGGGAATATGAATAGTGTGATTGACTTCTGATTGTTAGAGATTGTTGGTAGATAGATGTTAAAGTGTTATGAATTGAACAGTGGATGAGGCTGGTGTTGAAGTGCAAGAATGAACAATTGAAGGGGCGGCACGGTGGCACACTGCTGCCTCACAGCGCAAGGGACCTGGGTTCAATTCCGGCCAAACTTTGAGGAGTTTGCACATTCTCCCTGTGTTTGTGTGAGTTTCCTCCGGGTGCTCCAGTTTCCTCCCACAGTCCAAAGACATACAGGTTAGGTGGATTGGCCAGGCTAAATTGACCCTAGTGTCAAGGAGATTAGCAGGGTAAATATGTGGGGTTACAGGAATAGGGCCTGGGTGGGATTGTGGTTGGTGCAGACTCGATTTGCCGAATGACCTCCTTCTGCACTATCGGGATTCTATGATTCTAAGATGCAAACTTGTGTGAAATTATACTTCCTTTTGCAATGGATCCATATTCTTGGAGCTATACTGCTGGTATTGCACTACCTCACTATCTCTTCCCATTGCTACATGAGTCTGTACCTGCAGAAGCTCCTGCCCTACTGAGGATACAAGACATTTCTCTTTTGTTCCAACAAGGCCATCATCACAGTGTCGACAATCCTAGTTGACTAACTCGGGAAGATGTATGCACATAGGACATGCAAAGAAGCATGTAGCTGAAGTTGTTGAGTAGCTGAATGAGAAGTTGCTCTGTATTTGCAAAGACAGCAATACAAGTATTGCTTCCTCAAATTGCTCTCAGCTGCAGTTGTATGAATCACGTTTTTCAAAGTGTGCATACGTTTCTACTAGTTCTCAGCCCATAGGTGCGTTTTTGTTTTGCTGATTGATCACACAGGTAATTACCATTCAATGAACTCAATGATGACTGCTTTCATTGAAGTGGATGTAACTATTGTAGCTATCAATAACAACAAGCAGATATTCACCAATGTGCATGTCTGTGAAATCAATGCTAAGTTCAATCTATGGTCCTGGAGCTAGTTCAGACAACCTGACATGAAGATCTGACCTTGTGGTTGCTTGACATGGCAAACTTGTCGTCAATTCCTGGGAACCATCCCTTTTCCCGAAGGAACAGTTTGGTTTTGACAATTCCCTGGTGACCTTCATTTGCTATATTGACAGCACATTACCTTAATGAGTAAGAAATAACAGTACAGTTCTTGCAGAACACAAGATCAGATGTGGCTGCAACAGTGAGCTTATTTTGAATATTGTGAAAACCTTGTAGAGTGATTCCATTTGTAAACGTTCCTTCGATCATGTATTTCCATTTTTGTGATTTCATTGCTGTCTTGCATAGTTGCAGTGCCTCATCTTGTCATGTTGTTGGCTAGTTTTAGTGACTTTGGCATTGCATTTAGGTTTACATAGCTAAGATATTGCATACATTTCTACTAGTTCTTGGCCCATAGGTGTGTTTTTTGCCCATAGGTGTGCAACAGTGGCCTTGCCTCCGGCACAGAGTCCGGCCCTGTAGCTCGGAAGGGTAGGGAAAGGAGGAGGAAGGCAGTAGTGATAGGGGACTCTATAGTGAGGAGGTCGGACAGGCGATTCTGTGGACACAGTCAAGAAACTTGGATGGTAGTTTGCCTCCCTGGTGCCAGGATCCGGGATGTTTCTGATCGCGTCCAAGATATCCTGAAGTGGGAGGGAGAAGAGCCAGAGGTCGTGGTACATATTGGTACCAATGACATAGGTAGGAAAGGGAAGAGGTCCTGAAAGGAGAATATAGGGAGTTGGGAAGGGCGTTGAGAAGAAGGACCGCAAAGGTAGTAATCTCGGGATTGCTGCCTGTGCTACGTGACAGTGAGAGTAGGAATGGAATGAGGTGGAGGATAAATGCGTGGCTGAGGGATTGGAGCAGGGGGCAAGGATTCAGGTTTCTGGATCATTGGGACCTCTTTTGGGGCAGGTGTGACCTCTACAATAAGGACGGGTTGCACTTGAATCCCAGGGGGACCAATATCCTGGCGGGGAGGTTTGCTCAGGCTACTGGGGAGAGTTTAAACTAGAATGGTTGGGGGGTGGGAATCAAATTGAAGTGACTGGGAGAGAGGAGGTTAGCTCACAAATAGAGAAAGCTTGTCGACAGTGTGAGAGGGAGGATAGGCAGGTGATAGAGAAGGGGAGCGCTCAGACCGAAGGTTTGAGATGTGTCTATTTTAACGCAAGGAGTGTTGTGAACAAAGTGGATGAGCTTAGAGCGTGGATCACTACTTGGAAATATGATGTGGTGGCCATTTCAGAGACTTGGATGACTCAGGGACAGGACTGGTTACTTCAAGTGCCAGGTTTCAGATGTTTCAGAAGGGACAGGGAGGGAGGCAAAAGAGGTGGGGAAGTGGCGCTGTTGATCAGAGATAGTGTCACGGCTGCAGAAATGGAAGGATTGTCTACGGAGTCTCTGTGGGTGGACGTTAGGAACAGGAAGGAGTCAATAACTTTACTGGGTGTTTTCTATAGGCCGCCCAATAGTAACAGGGATGTTGAGGAGCAGATAGGGAACCAGATCCTGGAAAGGTGTAATAATAAGAGTTGGCGTGATGGGAGATTTTAATTTCCCAAATATTGATTGGAATCTCCCTAGAGTAAGGGGTGTAGATGGGGAGGAGTTTGTTAGGTGTGTTCAGGAGGATTTTTTGACACAGTATGTAGATAAGCCGACAAGAGGAGAGGCTGTACTTGATTTGGTATTGGGAAATGAACCTGGGCAGGTGTCAGATCTCTCAGTGGGAGAGCAGTTTGGAGATAGTGATCATAATTCTATCTCCTTTATAATAGCATTTGAGAGAGATAGGATCAGACAAGTTAGAAAAGTGTTTAATTTGAGTAAGGGGGATTAAGAGGCTATCAGGCAGGAAATTGGAGGCTTAAATTGGAAAGAGGTTTTCTCAGGGAAATGTAGGGAAGAAATGTGGCTAATTTTCAGGGAATATTTGTCAGGAGTTCTGCATAGCAACATTCCAATGAGACAGGGTAGTTATGGTAGGTTACAGGAACCGTGGTGCACAAAGGTTGTAATGAATCTAGTCAAGAAGAAAAGAAAAGCTTACAATAGGTTCAGGGAGCGAAGTAATGTTAGAGATTTTGAAGAGTATACGGCTAATAGGAAGGATCTTAAGAAGGAAATTAGGAGAGCCAGAAGGGGTCATGAGAAGGCTTTGGCAGGCAGGATTAAGGAAAACCCCAAGGCATTCTACAAGTATGTGAAGAGCAAGAGGATAAGACGTGAAAGAATAGGACCTGTCAAGTGTGACGGTGGGAAAGTTTGTATGGAACCGGAAGAAATAGCAGAGGTACTTAATGAATACTTTACTTCAGTATTTACTATGGAAAAGGATCTTGGTGGTTGTAGTGCAGACTTGCAGCGGACTGAAAAGCTTGAGCATGTAGATATTAAGAAAGAGGATGTGTTGGAGCTTTTGAAAAGCGTCAAGTTAGATAAGTCGCCGGGACCGGATGAGATGTACCCCAGGCTACTGTGGGAGGCGAGGGAGGAGATTGCTGAGCCTCTGGCAATGATCTTTGTATCATCAATGGAGACGGGAGAGGTTCCGGAGGATTGGAGGATTGCGGATGCTGTTCCTTTATCCAAGAAAGGGAGTAGAGATAGCCCTGGAAATTATAGACCAGTGAGTCTAACCTCAGTGGTTGGTAAGTTGATGGAGAAGATCCTGAGAGGCAGGATTTATGAACATTTGGAGAGGTATAATATGATTAAGAATAGTCAGCATGGCTTTGTCAAAGGCAGATCATGCCTTACAAGCCTGATTGAATTTTTTGAGGATGTGACTCAACACATTGATGAAGGAAGAGCATTAGATGTAGTATACATGGACTTCAGCAAGGCATTTGATAAGGTGCCCCATGCAAGGCTTATTGAGAAAGTGAGGGGGCATGGGATCCAAGGGGACATTGCTTTGTGGATCCAGAACTAGCTTGCCCACAGAAGGTAAAGAGTGGTTATAGATGGGTCATATTCTGCATGGAGGTCGGTCACCAGTGGAGTGCCCCAGGGATCTGTTCTGGGACCCTTACTCTTCGTGATTTTTATAAATGACTTGGATGAGGAAGTGGAGGGATGGGTTGGTAAGTTTGCTGATGACACAAAGGTTGGAGGTGTTGTGGATAGCGTGGAGGGATGTCAGAAGTTGCAGCGAGACATTGATAGGATGCAAGACTGGGCGGAGAAGTGGCAGATGGAGTTCAACCCAGATAAGTGTGAGGTGGTTCATTTTGGAAGGTCAAATAGGTGGCGGAATATAATATTAATGGTAGGACTCTTGGCAGAGTGGAAGGTCAGAAGGATCTTGGGGTCCGCGTTCATAGGACGCTCAAAGCAGCTGTGCAGGTTGAGGCTGTGGTTAAGAAGGTGTTTGGTGTACTGGCCTTCATCAATTGAGGAATTGAGTTTAGGAGTCGTGAGATAATGTTGCAGCTATATAAGACCCTGGTCAGACCACACTTGGTGTACTGTGCTCAGTTCTGGTCGCCTCATTACAGGAAGGACGTGGAAGCCATAGAAAGGGTGCAGAGGAGATTTACAAGGATGTTGCCTGGGTTGGGGAGCATGCCTTATGAGGATAGGTCGAGTGAGCTCGGCCTTTTCTCCTTGGAGAGATGAAGGATGAGGGGTGACCTGATAGAGGTGTATAAGATGTTGAGAGGTATTGATCGAGTGGATAGTCAGAGGCTTTTTCCCAGGGCTGAAATGGTTGCCGCAAGAGGACACAGGTTTAAGGTGCTGGGGAGTAGGTACAGAGGAGATGTCAGGGGTAAGTTTTTCACTCAGAAGGTAGTGGGTGCGTGGAATGGGCTGCCAGCAACAGTGGTGGAGGCAGATTTGATCTGGTCTTTTAAGAGACTTTTAGATTAGTACATGGAACTTAGTAAGATAGAGGGTTATAGGTAAGCCTCGTAATCGCTAAGGTAGGGACATGTTCGGCACAACTTTGTGGGCTGAAGGGCCTGTAATTTGCTGTAGTTTTTCTATGTTTTGATGTTCTATGTGTTAGGCAACCTTTTTTACATGACCAGTAGGTCTGACTATCGGCAACAATATTACAAGGGAGAGTCTGCTGGGTTGAACTTGTCTGGCTGATAATTAACATGAAACTTGTACTCTTGTAGTTTGAGTATCCAATGCTCTATTTGATTGGATGGTTTGCTATGTGGATTGCTGAATAAGTTTACTAGTGGCCTCTGATCGAGTATTACTTCAAACTTGCTTCCATACAAGTAGAGATGAAAGCATTACGCTATATGATTGAGAGCACTTGTCCCTTTTGCATGTAATTTTCTCCATAGACATTAGCGATCTGCTTGCCATTGCATGAACTATTTATAATATTATATAACAAATGGATTTCAAATATAGTCCCTGAGAAGGTAAGTCAGTCCAGGGACTTCCTTTTTCTATGGGAGCATTGTAATTCACGGTGGCATAGTGGTTAACACTGCTGCCTCAGTACCAGAGACCCGGGTTCAATGATTCCCAGCCTGAGTCACTGTCTGTGTGGAGTTTGCATGTTCTCCCCGTGTCTGCGTGGGTTTACTATGGGTGCTTCGGTTTCCTCCCACAGTCCGAAAGATATGCTGGTTAGATGGCAATGGCCATCCTAAATTCTCCCTCAGTGTACCTGAACAGGCGCTGGAGTGTGGCGACTAGGGGATTTTCACAGTTACTTCATTGCAGTGTTAATGTAATAGAAACATAGGAACTCGAAGCAGGAATTGGTCATTCGGCCCTTCAAGCCTGCTCCACCATTTATTTTGACCGTGGCTGATCATCAAATTCAGGAAGAGTGAGGAGGTCCTGAAGAGTGAGTATAGAGAGCTTGGTAGGAAGTCAAAAAGCAGGATCCCGAGGGGAGTAATCTCAGGATTACTACCTGTGCCACGTGCCAGTGAGGGTAAGAGTAGGATGCTTGGGCGGATGAACACGTGGCTGAGGAACTGGTGCAGGGGGCAGGGTTTCAGATTTCTAGATCATTGGGACCTCTTCTGGGGCAGGTGGGACCTGTACAAGAGAGACGGGTTACACCTGAACTACAAGGGGACCAATATACTTGAAGGGAGGTTTGCTAGTGTTATTGGGGAGCGTTTAAACTAGATTTGCAGGGGGATGGGACCCAGAGTGTCAGAGCAGATAGTGGAGCGGGGGTGAAAATAAATGATGTTAATAGTTCATGCAAAATCACAAATAGAAGGGTTGTGTGTGGTGGTAATAATCTTCTGAGGTGTGTCTATTTCAATGCCAGGAGTATTGTGGGGAAGGCAGATGAGCTGAGGGTGTGAATTGACACATGGAATTTTGACATTATAGCCATTAGTGAAACTTGGCTACAGGAGGGGCAGGACTGGCAGCTCAATGTTCCAGGGTTCCGATGTTTCAGACGTGATAGAGGCAGAGGGATGAAAGGTGCGGGGGTGGCATTGCTAGTCAGGGAAAATGTTACAGCAGTGCTCAGGGAGGATAGATTAGAGGGCTTGTCTACCGAGGCCATATGGGTGGAGCTGAGAAACAGGAAAGGTATGACCACATTAATGGGGTTGTATTATAGACCACCCAATAGTCAGCGAGAATTGGAGGAGCAAATCTGCAGAGAGATAGCAGACAACTGCAGGAAACATAAAGTTGTGATAGTAGGGGATTTTAATTTTCCACATATAGATTGGGACTCCCATACTGTTAAAGGTCGAGACAGGTTAGAGTTTGTAAAATGTGTTCAGGAAAATTTTCTAAATCAATATCTAGAGATACCAACTAGAGAGGATGCAATATTAGATCTCCTATTAGGAAACGAGTTAGGACAAGTGACGGAAGTGTGTGTAGGGGAACACTTTGGTTCCAGTGATCATAACGCCATTAGTTTCAACTTGATCATGGATAAAGATAGATCTGGTCCTCGGGTTGAGGTTCTAAACTGGAAAAAGGCCAAATTTGGAGAAATGAGAAAGGATCTAAAAAGCGTGGATTGGGACAGGCTGTTCTCTGGCAAGGATGTAATTGGAAAGTGGGAGGCCTTCAAAGGAGAAATTTTGAGAGTGCAGAGTTTGTATATTCCTGTCAGGATTAAAGGCAAAGTGAATAAGAATAAGGAACCTTGGTTCTCGAGGGATATTGGAACTCTGATAAAGAAGAAGAGAGAGATGTATGACATGTATAGGCAACAGGGAGCAAATAAGATACTTGAGGAGTATAAAAAGTGCGAGAAACTACTTAAGAAAGAAATCAGGAGGGCTAAAAGAAGACATGAGATTGCTTTGGCAGACAAGGTGAAGGATGATCCTAAGAGCTTCTACAGGTATATTAAGAGCAAAAGGATAGTAAGGGATAAAATTGGTCCTCTTGAAAATCAGAGTGGTCAGCTATGTATGGAACCAAAAGAAATGGGGGAGATACTAAATGGGTTTTTTGCATCCATATTTACTAAGGAAACTGGCATGGAGTCTATGGAAATAAGGCAAACAAGTAGAGAGGTCATGGAACCTATGCAGATTAAAGGAGAGGAGGTGCTTGCTGTCTTGAGGCAAATCAGAGTAGATAAATCCCCAAGACCGGACAGGGTATTCCTTCGGATCTTGAAGGAGACTAGTGTTGAAATTGCAGGGGCCCTGGCAGATATATTTAAAATGTCGGTATCCACGGGTGAGGTGCCGGATGATTGGAGGATAGCTCATGTTGCTCCGTTGTTTAAAAAAGGCTCAAAAAGTAATGCGGGAAATTATAGGCCGGTAAGTTTGATGTCAGTAGTAGGTAAATTATTGGAAAGAGTACTAAGAGATAGGATCTACAAATATTTGGATAGACAGGACTTATTAGGGAGAGTTTGTGCGTAGTAGGTCATGTTTGACCAATCTATTAGAGTTTTTCGAGGAGGTTACCAGGAAAGTGGATGAAGGGAAGACAGTGGATGTTGTCTACCTGGATTTCAGCAAGGCCTTTAACAAGGTCCCTCATGGGAGGTTAGTTAGGAAGGTTCAGTCGCTAGGTATACATGGAGAGGTAGTAAATTGGATTAGACAATTTGCTGATGATACAAAGACTGGAGGTGTAGTGGACAGTGAGGAAGGTTTTCAAAGCTTGCAGAGGGATTTGGACCAGCTAGAAAAATGGGCTGAAAAATGGCAGATGGAGCTTAATGCAAGCAAGTGTGAGGTATTGCACTTTGGAAGGACAAACCAAGGTAGAACATACAAAGTAAATGGTAGGACACTGAAGAGTGCAGCAGAACAGAGGGATCTGGGAATACAGATACATAATTCCCTAAAAGTGCGTCACAGGTAGATAGGGTCGTAATGAGTGCTTTTGATACATAGGCCTTTATAAATCAAAGTATTGAGTATAAGAGTTGGAATGTTATGGTGAGGTTGTATAAGATATTGATGAGGCCGAATTTAGAGTAGTGTGTGCGGTTTTGGTCACCTAATTACAGGAAGGATATCAATACGGTTGAAAGAGTGTAGAGAAGGTTTACAAGGATGTTGCCGGGACTTGAGAAACTGAGTTACAGAGAAAGGTTGAATAGGTTAGGACTTTATTCCCTGGAGCGTAGAAGAATGAGGGGAGATTTGATAGAGGTGTATAAAATTATGATGGGTATAGATAGAGTGAATGCAAGCAGGTTTTTTCCACTGAGGCTAGGGGAGAAAAAACATTCTGTGGTGGTGAATTCCACACATTCACCACCCTCTGGGTGAAGAAATTTCTCATCTCAGTTCTAAAATGTTTACTCCTTACCCTCAAACTATGACTCCTAGTTCTGGACTCTCCCACCATTGGGAACATTCTTTCTGAATCTCATAGGCTCATAGAATCCTACAGTGCAGAAGGAGGCCATTCAGTCCATCGAGTCTGTACAGACCGCAATCCCACCCAAGTCCTATCCTGATAACCCCATGCATTTATCCTAGCTAGTCCCCCTGACACTAAGGGGCAATTTAGCATAGCCAATCCATCTAACCCGCACATCTTTGGACTGTGGGAGGAAACTGGAGCACCTGGAGGAAACCCACACAGACACGGGGAGAATGTGCAAACTCCACACAGACAGTGACCCAAGCCAGGAATCGAACCCAGATCCCTGGCACTGTGAGGCAGCAGTGCAAACCACTATGCCACTGTATAAACCACTATGCCACCTGAATCTACCCTGTCTAACCCCGTTAGAATTTTATAAGTTTCTATGAGATCCCCTCTCACTCTTCTAAACTCCAATATAATCCTAACTGACTTATTCTCTCCTCATATGACTCCTGTAATCAGTACATCATCTAGATAGACAACAACCTTTGCTAGGTCCTGTAGTAAGCTTTCCATCGTGTGCTTGAAAATTGCACACGCCAATGAGACTCCGAAGGGTAGCCAAGTACACTGGCATAAACCTCTGAGGGTTTTATTGTAACAAATTCTCCAGGTGCGTTGTTAACTCTATTTAGTGGTGCACATGGCTCATATCAAATTTAGTTTAGGATAAGCCTCCTGCTAATTTTGCATAAAATCTTCAATTCTTGGCATTGGAAATCAATCTAATTTTGCTGCATGATTGATGGTTAATTAGTAGTTCACACATATCCTAATGGTTCTATCTGGCTTAACCACTGGCATGATAGGATTCGCCCACTCTGAAAACCCTCAGGCTTGATGATGCCTAATTCTTCCGCCTGCTGGAGGTCAGGCTCAACCTTCTCATGCAAGGCATAGGGTACAGTATGGGCTCTGTATAACTTGGGCATGGCCTCAGGATCCATGTAAATTATTGCTTTTAGGCTCTTGCCTAACTCACTTTGGAACACCTCTTGATTTTTTTTTAAGACACCATGGAAATTTTCATCATTGATCTTGAAGATTTCTAGCCAATTCAAGCTAATTTGACAAAGCCAATCTTGGCCCATTAAACTGGGTCCTTGCCCGCTATTACTATTGGAGGTAGCTGAGCTGACTGATGCTGGCAGCTTACGCGCATTGTTGTTCCTCGGATTCTTAAAGCTTCCCCAGTCTATGTTGCTAGCCTGGCCATGTGCTTCTTAAGTTTAGGGACTGAACCTCTCTTTGTAAATAACGCAACATTTGTTCCCCTACAACTGTGCAGAGGCACCAGTATCCACCTTTATTCTGAGTGGCTGCCCATTTACTGTCAACACAATTGTAATTGTCCACCTTGATGTTGTTTAAGCTATATACTTCAGCGTTGTTTTCAGGGTTATCCTCAACACTGTGTACTGGAGTCGAGATTTTTTTTTGTTGGCCCCTGATAGGCTCTGCATTTGTTCCCAATTTGTTCCCTCCTATTGCAGCCATAACATTCCCTGAATTTACATCTCTCCTGGGAGTGATCTCTCCCACACCGGTCGCATTCTTCATAGTTCCTTGTCTGTGGACCAAGTTCCCTATACCTCTGCACTCTCTTTTGTTCCAAGCTTCTGTATTACTTCCCTCATCCCTAGCACCGTGTCTACCAGCAGCTTCCTGCCAAACTTGGTGGACCTCACCTGCTTGCACGTTTCCAGTTTCAACGCCCCCCCCCCCCCCCCCTTTGGCACTTTCTATAGCCTAGGTGACCTCTAATGCCTTCTTTAAATTAATCTCTGCCTCTGCTCGTAATTTATTTTGTATAGTTGTGTTGTTAATATCACAGACTAGCCTATCTCTCAACATGTCATTGAGTGCAGACACAAACTTGCATTGTTCAGTCTTAGGTATGCCAGGAAGTCTTAGGTGTGCCAGGAACACCGGTATTGACACCCCTGCAGCTCTTGTTGTCGAATTAAATTTGTACCACTCCATTATCAATGAAGGCTTCAGGTGATAATGTACCTTGACAAGTTCAACAAGTTGGGGGCATCTGGAGTATTTGGACTTCTTATTAGGCTATAGGTTGGAACTCCACAGCTTTTAATAGAATTACCCACTCTTCCCCCAATGTCATTAGCCCGAATAAAAATAACACAGGCATTTGACATATTACACCCACTGCTCTGTGTTAGGGTCAAATGGGTCTAGTTATCCAACAAGGGACATTTTGACACTCACAGGCTGCTAACGAGTTTATTTCAAAAACGCCTCAACAGGACGGTCTGCTGTCCTGGTTTCTGCGGCAGTAGGAAGGCACTCCGATTGACCCTCGTCACCAAATGTAGTATCTTCCAAAGACGGGTGACCAAGTACCTTAACAAATGAATAGTTTATTAAGGTAAGTAACTATGTACAGAGATTGATATAAAGGCTACCATACTCCACGACTCCAGACTCCTAACTAGCAAGGAAAACGCATGCTCATTCCGAAGATTCGCGTGCTCCAGTCTGATTGGCCAAACGGGTCACATGTCTCTATGAGAGCTTTCTCCTCAAAGGGACACGTTACCACAATAATAAGTGTGTTTACCACAGTTAAAAATAAGAGTGTGTTTATCATGCACTAGGTGCTGATTCATAGAGGAGTTTGTGGATCCTGTGAATGGCTTTGCGAATTCTATGTAGTTTTTTCCTGTCCATCGTGAATGAGGAACATCGTTTGTTAGGAACAAAAGAGTTGTCAGGGAGAAAATCGGACTTCTCAGGGACAAAGGAGGGGAATTATGCTTAGAACCCAAGGGAATAGGGGAGATCCTAAATGAATACTTTGCATCGGTATTCACGAAGGAGAGGGGCGTGTTAACCGGGAGTGTCTCGGAGGGAGGTGTTGACCCGTTAGAGAAAATCTCCATTACAAGAGAGGAAGTGTTAGGTTTTTTAGGGAACATTAAAACTGACAAAGCCCCAGGGCCTGATGGCATCTATCCTCGACTGCTCAGGGAGACGAGAGATGAAATTGCTGGGCCTCTGACGGAAATCTTTGTCGCTTCTTTGGACACGGGTGAGGTCCCTGAGGATTGGAGGATAGCAAATGTGGTCCCGTTGTTTAAGAAGGGTAGCAGGGATAACCCAGGAAATTATAGGACGGTGAGCTTGACATCCGTGGTAGGGAAGTTGTTGGAGAGGATTCTTAGAGACAGGATGTATGTGCATTTAGAACGGAACAATCTCATTAGTGACAGACAGCATGGTTTTGTAAGAGGGAGGTCGTGCCTTACAAATTTGGTGGAGTTTTTTGAGGAAGTGACAAAAACGGTTGATGAAGGAAGGGCCGTGGATGTCGTCTATATGGATTTCAGTAAGGCATTTGACAAAGTCCCACATGGCAGGTTGGTTAAGAAGGTTAAGGCTCATGGGATACAAGGAGAAGTGGCTAGATGGGTGGAGAACTGGCTTGGCCATAGGAGACAGAGGGTAGTGGTCGAAGGGTCTTTTTCCGGCTGGAGGTCTGTGACCAGTGGTGTTCCGCAGGGCTCTGTACTGGGAGCTCTGCTATTTGTGATATATATAAATGATTTGGAAGAAGGTGTAACTGGTGTAATCAGCAAGTTTGCGGATGACACGAAGATGGCTGTACTTGCGGATAGCGAAGAGCATTGTCGGGCAATACAGCAGGATATAAATAGACTGGAAAATTGGGCGGAGAGGTGGCAGATGGAATTTAATCCGGATAAATGCGAAGTGATGCATTTTGGAAGAAATAATGTAGGGAGGAGTTATACAATAAATGGCAGAGTCATCAGGAGTATAGAAACACAGAGGGACCTAGGTGTGCAAGTCCACAAATCCTTGAAGGTGGCAACACAGGTGGAGAAGGTGGTGAAAAAGGCATATGGTATACTTGCCTTTATAGGACGGGGTATAGAGTATAAAAGCTGGAGTCTGATGATGCAGCTGTATAGAACGCTGGTTAGGCCACATTTGGAGTACTGCGTCCAGTTCTGGTCGCCGCACTACCAGAAGGACGTGGAGGCGTTAGAGAGAGTGCAGAGAAGGTTTACCAGGATGTTGCCTGGTATGGAGGGTCTTAGCTATGAGGAGAGATTGGGTAGACTGGGGTTGTTCTCCTTGGAAAGACGGAGAATGAGGGGAGATCTAATAGAGGTGTACAAGTTTATGAAGGGGATAGATAAGGTGAACAGTGGGAAGCTTTTTCCCAGGTCGGAGGTGACGATCACGAGGGGTCACGGGCTCAAGCTGAGAGGGGCGAAGTATAACTCAGATATCAGAGGGACGTTTTTTACACAGAGGGTGGTGGGGGCCTGGAATGCGCTGCCAAGTAGGGTGGTGGAGGCAGGCACGCTGACATCGTTTAAGACTTACCTGGATAGTCACATGAGCAGCCTGGGAATGGAGGGATACAAACGATTGGTCTAGTTGGACCAAGGAGCGGCACAGGCTTGGAGGGCCGAAGGGCCTGTTTCCTGTGCTGTACTGTTCTTTGTTCTTTGTTCTTTGAGGACACATAGGCTCAGCAGAACAAGTGGTTCTCAGTGCAAGTGAAGATTTTTGGCATTAACCCAAGTGGGAAGTAATAAAATCAGTGTGTTTGGGGAGAAGACCATTGCTGGAAATGGAAAGTGTATTGTTGTCCTATTAAGATACCCAGCAGTTTGTTTTATTCTTGACCAATTGTTTCTGGAGGTACTTTGCACTAAAATCAAATAACTTACCCACCTGCCATTCCATGCTGGATGTTGGAGGGGGATGGAGGGTGAGTCACTAGGTTTGGTAGCGTATTAACGTGGAGTGGAGGAGGCCAGCAGTTTGGATAAAAAGGACTGAGAAAGAAATGTCAGGATCTCGGAGTCCTTTAATGAACTACAGTTATTTGACTATGTAAAGGTTTTAAATTACAACAAACATTTTCATATATTTTCCAATATGGACAACAAAGAAAGAATTTGTGTATTATTTTTATATATATATTAAATATTCCCATAACATTTTACAACCAATATGTTACTTTTGAAGTGAAATCAATTGGTGTTCAATGGATGAATTAATAAATGATCAGATTCGATCTACTTTTGGTAAAATTGGTTTTAAGGGAACTAGAGATTGTTGTTTTTCTCCAGGTGCTAATGATTTCTTTGCATCCATTTGGGACAGGCAGTCAAAGTCTCAGTTTAGCATCTCATCTGAAAGATGGCACCGCATAAAATGCAGAAATTTCTCAGTACAGAAATCCAGACCGTGTTGTGGAACTTATACCCACAATTTTTTAGCTCTGGCAGGACTACTCCCAACTGAGTCAAACTGCTTCTTCTTTCTTGCCTGCTTGTTTTGACATATGGCCCACCTTTAAATTTCTGTAATATGATTCACTTTAACATGCTGGTAAATGCAAAGCAGCGCAGTAGTTGTAACTGCCATTACTACATTACATTATAATCGAACCATCTGCTACACTCCACAATGTATAAATAAATTCGTTTTAAATTGGAAATAAGGATTATAGAACATAGAACATAGAACAGTACAGCACAGAACAGGCCCTTCGGCCCACGATGTTGTGCCGAGCTTTATCTGAAACCAAGATCAAGCTATCCCACTCCCTATCATCCTGGTGTGCTCCATGTGCCTATCCAATAACCGCTTAAATGTTTCTAAAGTGTCTGACTCCACTATCACTGCAGGCAGTCCATTCCACACCCCAACCACTCTCTGCGTAAAGAACCTACCTCTGATATCCGTCCTGTATCTCCCACCACGAACCCTATAGTTATGCCCCCTTGTGATAGCTCCATCCACCCGAGGAAATAGTCTTTGAACGTTCACTCTATCTATCCCCTTCATCATTTTATACACCTCTATTAAGTCTCCCCTCAGCCTCCTCCGCTCCAGAGAGAACAGCCCTAGCTCCCTCAACCTTTCCTCATATGACCTACCCTCCAAACCAGGCAGCATCCTGGTAAATCTCCTCTGCACTCTTTCCAGCGCTTCCACATCCTTCTTATAGTGAGGTGACCAGAACTGCACACAATACTCCAAATGTGGTCTCACCAAGGTCCTGTACAGTTGCAGCATAACCCCACGGCTCTTAAACTCCAACCCCCTGTTAATAAAAGCTAACACACTATAGGCCTTCTTCACAGCTCTATCCACTTGACTGGCAACCTTTAGAGATCTGTGGATATGGACCCCAAGATCTCTCTGTTCCTCCACAGTCTTCAGAACCCTACCTTTGACCCTGTAATCCACATTTAAATTAGTCCTACCAAAATGAATCACCTCACATTTATCAGGGTTAAACTCCATTTGCCATTTTTCAGCCCAGCTTTGCATCCTATCTATGTCTCTTTGCAGCCTACAACAGCCCTCCACCTCATCCACGACTCCACCAATCTTGGTGTCATCAGCAAATTTACTGATCCACCCTTCAGCCCCCTCCTCTAAGTCATTAATAAAAATCACAAAGAGCAGAGGTTGTTGGTTAGCACTAGCATGAAACCTAAGCATTCATGCACTGTATTCCTACAGAGCCATATATTTTAAATTAGTACCCTGGAGGAAAGGCATTGATCAACCAAGGGTTACCCTTTCATTTTCATTTTCAAGGCTTTTCTCTCCTTACAGATGCTGCAAGACTTGCTGAGATTTTTCAGCATTTTCTCTTTTGGTCTCCTTTTCATTGTTTCTTATAGTCTTCAGTGATGGAATGGTGCAAGAAAGGAATTGATCTTAAGTAGTGAAACTAACATTAGGTAGTATGAGGGAAGCTCATTAGGATCAACAGACATTTTATCAATACAAAACAAACAGTAACTGGACCATCATTAACTATGGTCCCAAAATGCAACTTTATGAATTACACTATAATCTCTCCTGTCTGGAAATCTAATTCAGTTGTCTGGAAATGTTTTAAGCAGTCTCGAGCAATTCACAGCATCACATAAGCAAAGAACTTTGGGAGTGGAAACATGGAGAAACAGTATTTGGATAAATAAAACAATACTTATTACTTCATGGTAATGTTTAATCACTGTTTTACATTTTAGGGAAATAGTTATATCTGTGGTGTTTTCCAGTCCACGCACTTGTGGTTAGACATTCTAAAGTCATTCAATAATTGAGAAAATTCCAAAATCCAGAAATTACTTGGGGCAAGATTTTCCCAGAAATTGGCAAAGGCCAATGGTAGGCGGGAAAGCAGCGTTGGGGCCGCCAACGACAATGGCACTTTTTCCCAGCTGATAGTGCCAAACATTTTCTGCCACAGGTTCCACACCGTATTGCTGGAGAGGTGCCTCTGATTTGTTGGCCCCGCCATCACTTCAGCACTGCAATCATTGGGGTGCCACATTTAAAGGCTGCCCCAGCACACACCAGTCATGCTTTGCAGGTCGCCAGGAAGTGATGGCTGTCAAGAAATCCGCCCTCAAGTTTTGAATGCCTCCCCAGAGATTGCTTGTCCTGGAGAGGCCCGACATGATGTTCTGTACCTGCGCTCAAGAAGATAATCAGCCAGCAAGGTCACCAACCCAGCATGGGAGGCAGTGGCAGTGGGTGTGAATGCCAACACCCTGCAGAAGAGAACAGCCATCCAGTGCCACAAGAGTCCATGACTCTAGACTCCAACTGCCAGAAAGCTTGTGCTCCCATTCTCGATTTGCACGCCTCTCCGTGATTGGCCCAATGGGTCATGTGGCCCCATTGATAACTCACCCCTTAAAGGGGCATGCTACCACAGACCCAATATTACCTCGAATGACTACGGGATTGTAAAACATCAAGGGGAAGAAAAGAGAAACAAACAGTCTTGTAACTTTAACTACAGGCACAGAACACATGTGCTATCAGTGATAAACTCTGGGGAAAGAATATGTATATGAGACCAACAGAGAAGGAACCATAAAGTGCTCAAAACCAAGATCATACAGGATTGAGACAGGCCAGGGAACTATTGAAGAAACCATACCACCTTAATATTCTTGGAAAGAAACCAAAAGGAACTTGGGCTTACTACTCCGATCCTGATGGAAATCGAGAAGAAGAAACAAGACGAAACTCTACAGTCACCCAGGAAAAGGCCACTCATACCAACAGAAGGGAGAGTACAGAATATCTTCAACTTCAGAAGCAGATCAAAAGGAGATCAGGGAGATTGGTCAATGCATCTCAAAGACTAACACTGAAGTCTGAGACTTTGGGAGAAATGTAGGAGGATGTATATAATTGGGACAAAGACTTCAGGGAGATGTATCGTAAAGGATTAAAATCAGAAGCACCTAATAGGGATAGGGCAGGGGAGAGCGCCTGGGTAAGATACTCTGTCAGAGATTCGGTGCAGACTCAATGGGCCAAATTGTCATCTACCGCACTGTAGGCCTTCTATGATGTTGATGTAATGATGGTCTGGAGGAAGAAGTTCCAACCTCATATAGAGAGCTTAACATGCATATAGAAGCCATAAATGAAAAATAATAGTTTTAACAAATTACAGTCTTGAACAGCTTACTTTAGGAGAATAGACAAGCCCCAAAGAACCCAATCTAAACCATGACCACATCAGATATATCACTAATGCTACTGCTGACTGTAGCTACTCCTGCAAGGAGATCGATTGTCATGGTATGTCACGCTCATATGTCTGGTGTTATCCATACACATCCACTGTAGCTCATCTGCAACCACTTTGTGACATCCATCATCCAACTATTCATCAGTAATTGTTATTAGAGAGTCATAGAGTCATAGAGGTTTACAGCATGGAAACAGGCCCTTCGGCCCAACTTGTCCATGCTGCCCTTTTTTTTAAACCCCTAAGCTAATCCCAATTGCCCGCATTTGGCCCATATCCCTCTATACCCATCTTACCCATGTAACTGTCTAAATGCTTTTTAAAAGACAAAATTGTACCCGCCTCTACTACTCCTGTGGCAGCTTGTTCCAGACACTCACCACCCTCTGTGTGAAAGAATTGCCCCTCTGGACACTTTTGTATCTCTCGCCTCTCACCTTAAACCTATGCCCTCCAGTTTTAGAGTGCCCTACCTTTGGGAAAAGATATTGACTATCCAGCTGATCTGTGCCCCTCATTATTTTATAGACCTCTATAAGATCACCCCTCAGCCTTCTACGCTCCAGAGAAAAAAGTCCCGGTTGGAGTGTTATGGTGAGGTTATATACGGCATTGGTGAGGCCGAATTTAGAGTATTGTGTACAGTTTTGGTCACCTAGTTACAGGAAGGATGTAAACAAGGTTGAAAGAGTGCAGAGAAGGTTCACAAGGATGTTGCCGAGACTTGAAAAGCTGAGTTACAGAGAGAGATTGAATAGGTTGGGACTTTATTCCCTGGAGCGTAGAAGAATGAGGGGAGATTTGATAGAGGTGTATAAGATTTTGATAGGTATAGATAGACTGAATGCAAGCAGGCTTTTTTCACTGAGGCTAGGGGAGAAAAAAACCAGAGGGCATGGGTTAAGGGTGAAAGGAGAAAAGTTTAAAGGGAATATTAGGGGGGGCTTCTTCACGCAGAGAGTGGTGGGAGTGTGGAATGAGCTGCCAGATGAAGTGGTAACATTTAAGAAAAACTTGGACGGGTTCATGGATGAGAGGGGTGTGGAGGGATATGGTCCAAGTGCAGGTCAGTGGGACTCGGCAAAAAATGGTTCGGCATAGACAAGAAGGGCTGTTTCTGAGCTGTAATTTTCTATGGTTCTATGGTCTATCCAGCCTCTCCTTATAACTCAAACCATCAAGTCCTGGTAGCATCCTAGTAAATCTCTTCTGCACTTTTTCTAGTTTAATAATATCCTTTCTCTAAGAGGGTGACCAGAACTGTACACAGTATTCCAAGTGTGGCCTTACCAATGTCTTGTACAACTTCAACAAGACGTCCCAACTTATTAGTGAGGTCCTGCTGTCTACAAATGGACTACTGCATTTCCCTATAATTAAACTACAGTTTTCAATACCTCATTAATTTTGCAGCAACCTGAGGTCATGAAAAAGACAGCTTGGGCATCAGCACAGAGAAGGTCATGCACCAGTACAAATATCACTTAACCTTGAAATCATTTCAGAGGTTGAATAATGGCAGGTCTCAGGTCAAAATACAATTAAGAATTACTTTATTTCACTACTTTCAAATATGCAAGGAAAATGTACTTATCAACAAAATCATCCCAAACATAAAAGTAAAGTTTTTTTGGCAACCAACAGCACTGTCTAATCTATGTTCAATGTAACATAACATTGCAGTCAAATTCAATTTGCTACTTACAGTATTTATTTGGTAAACTTGGCCTTTGAAGTTTATAAAATCACAGTAACTGATAGCAACCATATGTTTCTGGTATTAAGTCTGCAATTTGCAAAACATTAGTATGAAAACATCAGGCATCTTTACTTGCAAAATAAGCGAACTATGTGTCAAAAGAGTACAGTCTTTATCTGTGGTATTCAGACTACATACATATGTCTGACAAGTCATGTATTATATACTTTCTTCAGTCAGTAATCATTTTTTAAAAAATTTGAGCAAACACCATCCATAAACTTGTTCTGTTAGGCATTGCTTCTTGTACTTCTACAAGCTCTTCAACCGTTAAATTGCGTTGTTCTCCATAGCCTCAAATATCATTACAAAGACTACAATTACATTGTATTCTGTACTCCTCACTTCAAAACTTTGATCACTCTCGAAGCAGAAACCTCTAATTTAAATATTTTAACTCACCTGAATGAAAGCATTACAATCCCTTTCAATTCAGATAATCTGATCAATTACTCTTCATCCAGATTAAAATAGATTTGGAAATTGTAAACCATCTGTTATCTCTGCTGTGTCTTCATGAGTTGAAAGTCAAAATGTTCGCAAAGCAAGACCAAGGATTTAGGTATGCCATCTGAATTGGCAACCAGTATAACACAGGAAAATAAATTTTCTTATCTGACAAAATCTTACTGGTGTTCCTTTAAATTTACCATGGATTATTTTGACAGATTGTTGCAAGTGCTACGATCTGGATGAGACATAAACCGAGGTCCTGTTTTCCTAGTCAGATACAGTAAAAAGTCTCACAACACCAGGTTAAAGTCCAACAGGTTTATTTGGAATCACGAGCTTTCGCAACACTGCTCCTTCATCGGGTGAGTCACTCGTTTGATGAAGGAGCAATCACCTAATGAAGGAGCAGTGCTCCAGAAGCCCGTGATTCCAAATAAACCTGTTGGACTTTAACCTGGTGTTGTGAGACATCTTAATATGCCCACCCCAGTCCAACGCCAGCATCTCCACATCATACCTAGTTATATAGGTATAAAACATTCCAGGATACATTTGGAAAACACGGTGAGTTCTCCTAAGGTTGTAGCTTGCATTCATCTCTAAAGTAACATTTATCCTTTAGTTGATACCATTGAAACAGATTAGATAATCATTTATCATTTGTGGGATCTTGCTGTGCACACATTTGTTGCTACATTCATTTATGGAAGAAAGGCGAATACACTTCAGGAATAATTTATTGCCTGTGAGGGACTTTGAGATACCCTGATGACATGAAAGGCACTACATAAATGCAAATTATTTTATTTTCTATTTGCACGTACATTGTTTTTCACCCCATCCATTTTCCCCTGAAGCTGAACTGATGCCAGATTCAGGTGTCACATTTATATTATTAGCTAAGATACACATCAACAACAGCAACTCCAGGACTTCAAACATTAGAAAACTCCCATCCATTGGAAAGTTGGGCCTCCAACTTTGTCAAAGACAAAAATGTTCTGAACAGGTCAGAACACATTACAAATTCTTCCCAATATCTCAATGCTTCCCTGTATTCATCGAATTTTGAGTTAATTACAGAAGAGAAGCAGCTATCACATCATAGCAAGCAGAAAATGATGTTCATGATCTGTGGCAGCGTGACCCTTTTAATGGGTGATCCTTTGTGGGTTACATAACCGGACCAGAACCAATGGTGCACAAGCGTGTGAAATGGGGCCAATTGGGAGTGAGGGCGCTCTTTCGCAGGGCTGAAAGGCTTCAGTTGGAGTCAGGGTATTGTTGGGAGCAGACGTGCATAGTTGTGCTGTTAAACCTTTAGTTGTACATTGTTCTGCTCAGGCAATAAATCTTTTACTTTGTTAACACATCAAGTTGTCTCGAATACTACACTGGTGACGAGGCCAAACTGGATCAGTAGTTGAAAGCTGGCGGTGTAGAGTCAGAGCGGGAGGAGAGTGATCACTCAAAGTTCAAAAGAGAAAAGGTATTGACTTTGGTTTAAAGATGCCGCTATTTGGGAAACTAGAGCCATTTGACCCTGAAGTGGAGATATGTCCCCAAGAGATATGCTGGTGCAAGAATTTTTCCTGGTTCAGACATAAGAAGAAGGGTCACCTGCAAGCTAAGTGTTGAGCGAAGCAGGTTGCACAGAACGTTCCCAAAAAAAAGGAAATGATGAATATGACCCATGTGAATAAGCTGGCGGAGGAACCAAAGGAGGGGCTAACACACTCAATCAAGTCCAAGATACCTTCCATTGAGATTGTTTTAATGGTTAACAGCCACCCACTAAAATAGAGGTCAGCAATGGCCATGCTGCCACTGTCATTGGTGAAAAAATATTCAAACCTCTCCAGAAGAGACTGCAGTCCTTACGACTTAGCCATTCTGAGGCTACTTTGACGACGTAAACTGGAGCGACACTAAAAATAGTGGGGACAACCGCTGTGCATGTATCTTATAGGAACCGGACCTCAGCTACCCATCATGGTGTTTGTATAACAGAAGCACAGTCTCAATGGGTGGGATTGGTTAAAACAAACAAAACTTAACGGATTGGATATATTTAATGTCCAGGACAGTGGATTCCAAGAACTCTTATCTAAATATCAGGAGGTATTCCAGAGAGAACTGGGTCAATTAAAAGGGGTTAAAGCTAAAATTTACTTGAACCCTGAAACTATGCCTAGGATTTTCCGAGCTCACTCAGCGCCATATTTGGGTATATCAGAAAGTAGAGGCAGAACTGAAAAGGTTGGAAGACCTGGGTAACATCAAACCTGCAGTTTTGTGAATCGACGCAACCATTGTCCCTGTCCTGAAACCAGACCATACTGTGAGGATCTACGGGGAGTACAAACTAACAGTAAACAGAGGAGCTCAACTGGATCATCACCCATTCCGAGCGAGGATAGAGGACCTCTATGCTAAGTTAGTAGTGGGCCTCAAATATACCAAGCTGGAATTAAGTCATGCTTATCAGCAGCTGTAACTGGAAGAAGGCTCCAGATAGTTAGTCACAATAAATAGCTATAAGGGGTTATATTAGTACACCCGATTGCCATTTGATGTCTCGTCAACCTGCGCCAGTTTTCAATACACTGGAGAGCTTGTTACAGGGAATCCCCAAAGTGGTGGTATATTGAGATGATAGAACAAAGAACAGTACAGCACAGGAAACAGGCCCTTCGGCCCTCCAAGCCTGTGCCGCTCCTTGATCCAACTAGACCAATCGTTTGTATCCCTCCATTCTCAGGCTGCTCATGTGACTATCCAGGTAAGTCTTAAACGATGTCAGCGTGCCTGCCTCCACCACCCTACTTGGCAGCGCATTCCAGGCCCCCACCACCCTCTGTGTAAAAAACATCCCTCTAATATCTAAGTTATACTTCGCCCCTCTCACCTTGAGCCCGTGACCCCTCGTGTCCATGATGTCCTGATTGCAGGTGCATGTTCTTAAGAATATGGTGCAAACGTGGAAGAGGTCCTTAAGAGGTTTAAGGAAGCTGGCATACGTTTGAAACATGAGAAATGTACTTTTCAAACTGATGAAGTTACATACCTCAATTTCAAAGTGAATGCAAAGAGGTTGCATCCGCTCGAAGATAAAATGAAAGTCATTAAGGGAGTGCCTGCATCCAGGAATGTGACAGAACTGAAGTCATTCCTAGGAACATAGGAATTATGTGGCACGGTGGCACAGCGGTTAGCACTACTGCCTCACTGTGCCAGGGACCCGGGTTCAAATCTGGCCTTGGGTCACTGTCTGTGTGGAGTTTGCATGTTCTCTGTGTGTCTGCGTGGGTTTTCTCCGGGTGCTCCAGTTTCCTCCCACAGTCCAAAGATGTGTGGATTAGGTTGATTGGCCATGCTCAATTGCCCCTCAGTGTCGGGGGATTAGTAGAGTAAATATGTGGGGTTACGGGGATAGGGCCTGGGTGGGATTCTTGTCGGTGCAGGATCGATGGGCTAATTGGCCTCTCCCTGCAGTGTAGGGATTCTATGAATTAGGAGCAGAAGTTGACAAATTCAGCCCTTGGAGCCTATTCCGTCATTCAATCAGATCATGGCTGATCGCTCTCTGGTCTCAAATCCACCTCCCCACCTGTTCCCCATATCCCTTTAGCCTTTTTTAAAATTAGAAATGGAATGGTCAATTACAATGGAAGGTTCCTGCCGAACGTGTCAACAATTCTGGCCCCCAAAACACCAACTTTTATAAAAGCATCAGAAGGAAGTGGGGAGACTTGCAAAAAGAAGCTTTTGTAAACATCAATCAAGCTTCACCGTTATCCTCATTGCTTGTGAACTTTGACCCGAGCAAGTCATTAGTAGTCACTTGTGACCCTTTGCCATACAAAGTTGCAGCAGTTCTATCCCATAGAATGGCAGATGGGGCAGAAAGGCCAATTGCGTTCGCTTCAAGAACTTTGTCAGCCGCTGAGATAAGGTACTCACAAATCAACAAAGAAAGTTCAAGAACTTTCACCAGTGCATCTGCAGTGAAGAAATTTCACCAGTGCATCTGCAGTGAAGAAATTTCACCAGTGCATCTGCAGTGAAGAAATTTCACCAGTGCATCTGCAGTGAAGAAATTTCACCAGTGCATCTGCAGTGAAGAACTTTCACCAGTGCATCTGCAGTGAAGAAATTTCACCAGTGCATCTGCAGTGAAGAACTTTCACCAGTGCATCTGCAGTGAAGAAATTTCACCAGTGCATCTGCAGATTGCACTTCACCATCGTGTCAGACCATAAGCCATTGTTGGGGCTTTTCTGGGAGGATAAGCCAGTTCCACTATTGCCTCGATCAGGGTGTAAAGATAGGCCTTGCTGCTGGCAATATACAGCTATATCTTCCAGCATAGGTCAAGAACACAGAAACCAAATGCACTAAGCTGCCTCCCACTGCCAGAGACTATACCGTCACCCCTTGTTCCACAGGACGCAGTATTGGCTCTGCATTTCTTGGACACCCTGCCAGTCTCAGCAGTCTTCATTAAGATGTGAACAGTTGGGAACCCATTGCTGTCAAAGGTCAAGAAAATGGTACTGATAGGGTGACAAAGCAGAGCAAATGAAGCCGTATTTGCAACCAGGGACAAGATAACCTGTGAAGATGGGATGTGCTATTGTGAGGGGGGCTGTGTCATCGTACCATCCCCAGGGCAAAGGCCACTGCCCCAAGCATTTCACGATTTCCATCCTGGCCAGAGCAGAATGAAAGCGTTGGCCAGAAGCTACTTCTGGTGGTCTGACATTGACAGGGAAATTGAACAAATGGTTGGTCAGTGTGTAAGTTGTCAGACCCAGTAAACATTTCCACCACCAGCGAACATGCATCCCTGGGAGTGGCCATGCCATCCGTGGTCACAGCATCATGTAGATTTTGCTGGGCCTGTCTTGGGGCACATATTTCTAAACTTAGTAGATGCTCATTCCAAGTGGTTGGACATTCAACTCATGAGATCCATCACAGCTACATCTACTATGAAAAAACTGAGATGGATCTTCGCAATCCATGGTCTTCCCAAAGTGCTGGTACTGCATTCATGGCTAATGAATTTCAGATGTTTGTCAAGTCTAATAGCATTTGTCATGTTGGGTCAGCTCCCTACCATCCTGCCTCGAATGGGTTGATGGAACAAGCTGTGCAGATGTCCAAGGCCTCCTCCACAACGAAGCAGGCTCATAAGCCATTGTAATTGGCAAGTTTTCTGCTGTCCGACCACATGACATCTCACGCCACCACTGAGATCACACCTGCAGAATTGCTAATGAGTCGGCACCTACAAACCTGTTTAGACTTAATGTTCCCAAATTTGTCGGGGAGGGTGGAGGCCAGGCAAGCATCTCAGAAAGAGTATCATGACTTTCAGAAAGAAGACAGGTTGTTTAAGGTTGACAACCTCATTTTGGTATGGAATTATGGTAGCACACCTGCCTGGGGACCAGGGAGAGTTGTGGAGAAGACTGGGCTGGCCTTATATGTGGTGGAGGCACAAGGTCGTCAAGTTAAGAAGCACATCAACCACTTACGTAAGAAAGTAGAGCCAGCTCCAGGAGACAAGCAAGTGTGCCCTGCATCAAGTTCATATGTAGCAGCCTCTGAACTAGAGATTTCAATGCCCACACTGGCTGCGACAGAAAGAGGGACTGCAAAGGCATAGCTCCAGAGGTGGTTAGCATGTTCACTCCATCAGTGGATCCTGTAACCTCGGTTGCTGAATAATCTGAGAGTTGCGGTTTTCCCCAAGGGTCCAGAAGTCTCCGGACAGGGCTGACATTAAGATCTGTCTTTCCCTGGTGTCCCTTCTGTAATATTGTAGTTTGTCTGTCCTGCGTTAACTGTTTTTCTTTTTACGTTATCATAGGTAGTGTGCAAGAAGATAGGGGGGAAGTAGTGCGGTAGTGTGGCTTCTTTAATGGGTGATCCTTCATGGGCCACGTGACCAGGTCAGAATGAATGGAACATTGGATTCTTGGATGCTGGAACATTTAGCATGAAATTGAAACTTTCATCCAATTGAAAATGGAACACAAGTTAGTTTTGTTTGGAGAGACCGGAAGGATGGAGGCAGCAGGTAAATGCCTGTAACTATGTGGACTGTACTGTAAATAGGCTGAAGAAATTAAAATCCGTTTCTGCCCTGTACTGTAAATAGGCTGAAGAAATTTAAATTAGTTTCTGCCCTTTGCTTGGGAATCACACTCTTCCATGAATTTAGTCCTGCTCATTCTCAGCCATAGTTGTTGGTACATGGATCCAGATGCATTGAGTGATCATTTAATGCCATTCTAAAAGGAAGAGAGTAAATTTGCAGGCGTCGCATTGTGGGTTCTTTCAATCCACCCCACTGGAGCGTGCAAATCTGGGCCAACTGGGAGTGAGGGCATGCATTATCAAGGCTGCAAGAGTTCAGTTGGAGTCAGGGTGTTGTTGGGAATTGACCTGTATAGTTGTGCTGTTAAACGCTTAGTTGTACTTAGATTTGCTAGGTCAATAAATCTTTTAGTTTGTTACTAGCCCACATTTAGTTCCCCTCTGGTTACTACATGATCCCTGTGTAAAACAAACTTTATGGCAGTGCAGAGAGCTGGGTGGAAATTCCACCTTCCAGAGCCCCAAACACCATCTGCGTGAGACAGAGATTTACTTAAATTTTTCCCTTCTCAGTATACTGTGCTTGCTGCTTACAATGTGGTTTTCTTAACATGAGGTAACTGGCTATTTGATCGAAGACAGGGTGGTGGTGGATGGAAAATTTTCGGACTGGAGGCAGGTTGCTAGCGGAGTGCCACAGGGATCGGTGTTTGGTCCTCTGCTCTTTGTGATTTTTATTAATGACTTAGAGGAGGGGGCTGAAGGGTGGATCAGTAAATTTGCTGATGACACCAAGATTGGTGGTGTAGTGGATGAGGTGGAGGGCTGTTGTAGGCTGCAAAGAGACATAGATAGGATGCAAAGCTGGGCTGAAAAATGGCAAATGGAGTTTAACCCTGATAAATGTGAGGTGATTCATTTTGGTAGGACTAATTTAAATGTGGATTACAGGGTCAAAGGTAGGGTTCTGAAGACTGTGGAGGAACAGAGATATCTTGGGGTCCATATCCACAGATCTCTAAAGGTTGCCACTCAAGTGGATAGAGCTGTGAAGAAGGCCTATAGTGTGTTAGCTTTTATTAACAGGGGGTTGGAGTTTAAGAGCCGTGGGGTTAGGCTGCAACTGTACAGGACCTTGGTGAGACCACATTTGGAATATTGTGTGCAGTTCTGGTCACCTCACTATAAGAAGGATGTGGAAGCGCTGGAAAGAGTGCAGAGGAGATTTACCAGGATGCTGCCTGGTTTGGAGGGTAGGTCTTATGAGGAAAGGTTGAGGGAGCTAGGGCTGATGTCTCTGGAGCGGAGGAGGTTGAGGGGTGACTTAATAGAGGTTTATAAAATGATGAAGGGGATAGATAGAGTGAACGTTCAAAGACTATTTCCTCAGGTGGATGGAGCTATTACAAGGGGGCATAACTATAGTGTTCATGGTGGGAGATATAGGAAGGATATCAGAGGTAGGTTCTTTACGCAGAGAGTGGTTGGGGTGTGGAATGGACTGCCTGCAGTGATAGTGGAGTCAGACACTTTAGGAACATTTAAGCGGTTATTGGATAGGCACATGGAGCACACCAGGATGATAGGGAGTGGGATAGCTTGATCTTGGTTTCAGATAAAGCTCGGCACAACATCGTGGGCCGAAGGGCCTGTTCTGTGCTGTACTGTTCTATGTGGAGATGCCGGCGTTGGACTGGGGTGAACACAGTAAGAGTTTTAACAACACCAGGTTAAAGTCTAACAGGTTTATTTGGTAGCAAATACCATTAGCTTTCGGAGCGCTGCTCCTTCGTCAGATGGAGTGGAAATGTGCTCTCAAACAGGGCACAGAGACACAAAATCAAGTTACAGAATACTGATTAGAATGCGAATCCCTACAACCAGCCAGATCTTAAAGATACAGACAATGTGGGTGGAGGGAGCATTAAGCACAGGTTAAAGAGATGTGTATTGTCTCCAGACAGGACAGCCTGCAAGTCCAGGAGGCAAGCTGTGGGAGTTACTGATAATGTGACATAAATCCAACATCCCGGTTTAGGCCGTCCTCATGTGTGCGGAACTTGGCTATCATTTTCTGCTCAGCGACTCTGCGCTGTCGTGTGTCATGAAGGCCACCTTGGAGAACACTTACCCGAAGATCAGAGGCTGAATGCCCGTGACTGCTGAAGTGCTCCCCCACAGGAAGAGAACTGTCTTGCCTGGTGATTGTCGAGCGGTGTTCATTCATCTGTTGTCGTAGCGTCTGCATGGTTTCCCCAATGTACCATGCCTCGGGACATCCTTTCCTGCAGCGTATCAGGTAGACAACGTTGGCTGAGTTGCAAGAGTAGGCACCGTGTACCTGGTAGATGGTGTTCTCACGTGAGATGATGGCATCCGTGTCGATGATCCGGCACGTCTTGCAGAGGTTGCTGTGGCAGGGTTGTGTGGTGTCGTGGTCACTGTTCTCCTGAAAGCTGGGTAGTTTGCTGCGGACAATGGTCTGTTTGAGGTTGCGCGGTTGTTTGAAGGCAAGAAGTGGGGGTGTGGGGATGGCCTTGGCGAGATGTTCGTCTTCATCAATGACATGTTGAAGGCTCCGGAGGAGATGCTGTAGCTTCTCCGCTCCGGGGAAGTACTGGACGACGAAGGGTTCTCTGTCCACCGTGTCCCGTGTCCTCTTCTGAGGAGGTCGGTGCGGTTTTTCACTGTGGCGCGTCGGAACTGTTGATCGATGAGTTGAGCGCCATATCCTGTTCTTATGAGGGCTTCTTTCAGCATCTGGAGGTGTCTGTTGCAATCCTCCTCAACCGAGCAGATCTTGTGTATTCGGAGGGCTTGTCAGCCAATGAACCGGAACAGCCGACAGAGAGATCCACAGTGCAACTGAAGAGGAAAGAGTCGAATTGGACTCCTCCGAAGGCCGCTGCCCTTGACTTGACATGTATGCCCAAGTCATCAGGAGGTGCGTCAACACCAATTTTATCAGCCGCACTCTCAAGACAGCACCGAACATCACCCAAACACAATGCAACGCCATCCACACTCTCAAGACCAACCGCAACATTGTCATCAAACCAGCAGACAAAGGAGGGGCCATCGTCATACTGAACAGAACGGATTACTGCAAAGAACTGTACCGACAACTGAACAACGAGGAACACTACAGACAGTTACCCACAGATCCGACCAAAGAACACACCCGTCAACTCAACACTCTGATCAAGACCTTTGATCCGGACCTTCAAAGCACCCTCCGTGCTCTCATCCCACGTACTCCCCACATTGGAGATCTCTACTGCCTCCCAAAGATACACAAGGCAAACACACCCGGCCATCCCATCGTATCGGGCAATGGGACCCTGTGCGAGAACCTCTCCGGCTATGTCGAGGGCATCTTAAAACCCATTGTACAAAGAACCCCCAGCTTTTGTCGTGACACTACGTACTTCCTACAGAAACTCAACGCACATGGAGCAGTTGAACCAGGAGCACTCCTCGTCACAATGGATGTCTCGGCACTCTACACCAGAATCCCCCACGATGATGGCATTGCTGCAACTGCCTCAGGACTCAACGCCGACAACTGCCAGTTTCCAGATGCAATTTTACAACTCAACCGCTTCATCCTGGACCACAATGTCTTCACCTTCAACAACCAGTTCTTCATCCAGACACACGGAACAGCCATGGGGACCAAATTCGCACCTCAATATGCCAACATCTTCATGCACAGGTTCGAACAAGACTTCTTCACCGCACAGGACCTTCAACCGATGCTATACACTAGATACATCGATGACATTTTCTTCCTTTGGACTCATGGTGAGCAATCACTGAAACAACTATATGATGACAGCAACAAGTTCCATCCCACCATCAGACTCACCATGGACTACTCTCCGGAATCGGTTGCATTCTTGGACACACGCATCTCCATTAAGGACAGTCACCTCAGCATCTCACTGTACCGCAAGCCCACGGATAACCTCACGATGCTCCACTTCTCCAGCTTCCACCCTAAACACGTTAAAGAAGCCATCCCCCACGGACAAGCCCTCCGAATACACAGGATCTGCTCAGATGAGGAGGATCGCAACAGACACCTCCAGACGCTGAAAGATGCCCTTATAAGAACAGGATATGGCGCTCGACTCATCGATCAACAATTCTGACGCGCCACAGCGAAAAACCGCACCGACCTCCTCAGAAGACAAACATGGGACACGGTGGACAGAGTACCCTTCGTCGTCCAGTACTTCCCCAGAGCGGAGAAGCTACGGCATCTCCTCCGGAGCCTTCAACATGTCATTGATGAAGACGAACATCTCGCCAAGGCCATCCCCACACCCCCACTTCTTGCCTTCAAACAACCGCGCAACCTCAAACAGACCATTGTCCGCAGGAAACTACCCAGCCTTCAGGAGAACAGTGACCATGACACCACACAACCCTGCCACAGCAACCTCTGCAAGACGTGCCGGATCATCGACACGGATGCCATCATCTCACGTGAGAACACAATCTACCAGGTACACGGTACCTACTCTTGCAACTTGGCCAACGTTGTCTCCCTGATACGCTGCAGGAAAGGATGTCCCGCGGCATGGTACATTGGGGAAACCATGCAGACGCTACGACAACAGATGAATGAACACCGCTCGACAATCACCAGGCAAGACAGTTCTCTTCCTGTGGGGGAGCACTTCAGCAGTCACGGCCATTCAGCCTCTGATCTTCAGGTAAGCGTTCTCCAAGGTGGCCTTCATGACACATGACAGCGCAAAGTCGCTGAGCAGAAACTGATAGCCAAGTTCCGCACACATGAGGACGGCCTAAACCGGGATGTTGGATTTATGTCACATTATCAGTAACCCCCACAGCTTGCCTCCTGGACTTGCAGGCTGTCCTGTCTGGAGACAATACACATCTCTTTAACCTGTGCTTAATGCTCCCTCCACCCACATTGCCTGTATCTTTAAGATCTGGTTGGCTGTAGGGATTCGCATTCTAATCAGTATTCTGTAACTTGATTTTGTGTCTCTGTGCCCTGTTTGAGAGCACATTTCCACTCCATCTGACGAAGGAGCAGCGCTCCGAAAGCTAATGGTATTTGCTACCAAATAAACCTGTTGGACTTTAACCTGGTGTTGTTAAAACTCTTACTGTTTTCTTAACATCCAGGATTTTGACCCAATCACATTTACAATTAATGGGGCCCTTTGCTCTGCTTTATTTTTGGACCCATCAACCCCCCTCTCCCCAGAATCCAAAGGCTGATCACCTCTATTCTGGCTGTAAGAATGAAGATCCCACCAGTGGGTGGATTGAAAGGAGACACCTGCAAATTTACTCTCTTCCTTTTAAAATGGCATTAAATGATCACTCAATGCGTCTGGGTCCATGCACCCACAACTATGGATTAATAGTTGAGAATGAGCAGGACTAAATGAATGGAAAAGTGTGATTCCCAAGCAAATGGCAGATAGAGATTTTAATTTCTTCAGCCCATTTACAGTACAGTCCACATAGTTACAGGCCTTTACCTGTTGCCTCCATCCTTGTCAACCCCGTGGCTCTCTTGGAAAGGAGGATCCAATACCACTGTGACTTTTGCTTGCCTTTCCAGTCTCTCCAAACAAAACTAACTTTTGTTTCATTTTTAATTGAATGAAAGTTTCAATTTCATGCTAAATGTTCCAGCGTCCAAGAATCCAGTGCTAACATATTCTAGCCTGCAATGCAAGACAAACCAAGGAATGATAGAAGTCAAGCTTCTCCATAGAAAAGAACCAAATAGGGTGAAAGCTCGAGGAGCTGTTTCACGTTCCAACAAGTCTGCTGTTTGAAAATGTGTGAAGCTATTTAGCCAATCACAGACTCCTACCTCCCCAATGAGCCTATCAGCAGCAAACGCCGTAAGAAATCAGCCTGATTGGCTGAATAGCATTGTTGCATTTCCAAACTATTGCAAGTTGTGATTGTCTGAGAAAGCCTGGAATATTGTTCACTTTGACACACAGAAACCACATGATCTTTTCCCAATATCTCATGGTTGGCTTCAGGAGGAAATTCTACTTTGTTCTGAGAAACAGTAGGGAATGTTTTGAAACGTGTTCATTTTGGGAGCCCTGTTGTGTGGGGGGGCCTGGTGTTCCCATGAATCTGCTGCCTTTTTCCTTTTAAATAATGGAGGTGGCAGGTTTGGAAGATGCTGTTGAAGAAGACTTGGTAAGTTGCTGCAGTACATCTTGCAGATGGTACAGTGTGCTGCCATTGTGTGCCAGTGGTGGTGGGAGTGGATGTTGGAAGGTGGTGGATGGGGTGCCAATCATCCAGCACTTATCCAGGCAAGTAGTTCCTCACTTGTGCCTCATAGTTGATGGGTGGAGAGGCTTTGCGGAGTCAGGCGTTAAGTTTACTTTCTACATAATTCCCAGCCTCTGACCTGCCTCAATAGCTAATGTACAAAGAACAAAGAAAATTACAGCACAGGAACAGGCCCTTCGGCCCTCCAAGCCTGCACCAACCATGCTGCGTGATTTAACTAAAACTTCCTACCCTTCCGGGGACCATATCCCTCTATTTCCATCCTATTCATGTACTTGTCAAGATGCCCCTTAATAGTTACTACTGTATCCGCTTCCACTACTTCCCCCGGCAACGAGTTCCAGGCACCCACTACTCTCTGTGTAGAAAATCTGCCTTGTACATCTGTTTTGAACCTTGCCCCTTGCACCTTAAACCTATGCCCCCTAGTAATTGACTCTTCCACCCTGGGAAAAAGCTTCTGACTATCCACTCTGTCCATGCCTCTCATAATCTTGTCAACTTCTATCAGGTCTCCCCTCAACCTCCGTCGCTCCAGTGAGAACAAACCAAGTTTCTCCAACCTCTCCTCATAGCTAATGCCCTCCATACCAGGCAACATCCTGGTAAATCTTTTCTGTACCCTCTCCAAAGCCTCCGCATCCTTCTGGTAGTGTGGCGACCAGAATTGAACACTATATTCCAAGTGCGGCCTAACTAAGGTTCTATAAAGCTGCAACATGACTTGCCAATTTTAAAATTCAATACCCCAGCCGATGAAGGCAAGCATGCCGTATGCCTTCTTGACTACCTTCTCCACCTGCATTGCCACTTTCAGTGACCTGTGTACCTGTACATCCAGATCCCTTTGCCTATCAATACCCTTAAGGGTTCTGCCATTTACGGTATATTTCCTATCTCTATTAGACCTTCCAAAATGTATTACCTCACATTTGTCCGGATTAAACTCCATCTGCCATCTTTCTGCCCAAGTCTCCAACTGATCTATATCCTGCTGTATCCTTTGATGGTCCTCATCGCTATCTGTAAATCCACCAACCTTTGTGTCGTCCGCAAACTTACTAATCAATCCAGTTACATTTTCCTCCAAATCATTTATATATATTACAGACAGCAAAGGTCCCACCACTGATCCCTGAGGAACACCACTTGTCACAGCCCTCCATTCAGAAACGCACCCTTCCACTGCTACCCTCTTGTCTTCTTTGACCGAGCCAGTTTTGTATCCACCTTGCCAGCTCACCTCTGATCCCATGCGACTTCACCTTCTGCACCAGTCTACCATGAGGGACCTTATCAAAGGCCTTACTGAAGTCCATGTAGACAACATCCACTACCCTACCCTCATCAATCATCTTCGTCACTTCCTCGAAAAACTCGATCAAGTTCGTGAGACACGACCTCCCCTTCACAAAACCATGTTGCCTCTCACTAATATGTCCACTTATTTCCAAGTGGGAATAAATCCTGTCTCGAAGAATCCTCTCCAATAATTTCCCTACCACTGATGTAAGGCTCAGCGGCCTGTAATTACCTGGATTATTCTTGTTACCCTTCTTAAACAAAGGAACAACATTGGCTATTCTTCAATCCTCTGGGACCTCCCCTGTAGCCAGTGAGGATACAAAGATTTCTCTCAAGGCCTCAGCAATTTCCTCCCTTGCCTCTCTCAGTATTCTGGGGTATATCCCATCAGGCCCTGGGGACTTGTCTACCTCAATGTTTCTCAAGAACCCCAATACGTCCTTCTTTTTGATCTCAACATGACTCAAACAATCTACACATCCTTTCCCAGACTCATCATCCACCAAGTCCTTCTCTTCGGTGAAGTCTGACGCAAAGTACTCATTTAATACCTCACCCATTTCCTCTGGCTCCATGCATAGATTCCACGCATAGATTTCCTCTGGCTCCACGCATAGATATCTTTATAAGATTGGTTCAGTTACGTTTCTGGTCAATGGAGGGTGCAAGCCCAGCATGTTCCCTCAAGGGTGATAGGAAGGAGTAACAAGCCCAGAGAACCATAGACGACCAGAGATATTCAGAATACATTGAGAAGGAGAAGAAAGGCTTTTAACAAGTAGAAGGGGAGCAAATCAGTGGAGGCATTAGTGAAGTATAGAAAGTGCAGGGTAGAGCTTAGGAAAGCAATTAGGAAAGCAAAGAGGGGATATGAGAAAGCTCTGGCTGGTAAAAGTAGGGAAAATTCCAAGATATTCTATAAGTATATCAATGGGAAGAGGATAACCAGGAAACAGGTAGGACCCATTAGGGAATAAGGTGGCAATCTGTTGGTGGTTCGACTATTTAAGAAGGGGTGTAGCGATAAACCAAAGAACTATAGACCAGTAAGTTTCACACCAGTGGTAGGGAAACTATTGGAGAAACTTCTGAAGGAGAGTATCTGTCTCCACTTGGAGAGGCAAGACTTGATCAGGGATAGTCAACATGGCTTCAGAGGGAGGTCAGAGGGTAGTCATGCCTAACAGGTTTGATTGAATTTTTTGACGAGGTGGCCAGGTGTTTAGATGAGGGTAGTGCAGTTGACGTAGTTTATATGGATTTCAGCAAAGCCTTTGACAAGGTCCCACATGGGACACTTGTAAAGAAGGTCAATGCACATAGGATACAAGGTAAAAGCAATGCTGGAGTCTGAAAAAAACCCCAGCAAATACTGGAAAATCTTAGCTAGCTCTGACGAAGGGTCATCTAGACTCGAAACATTGGCTCTATTTTCTCTCCACAGATGCTGTCAGGCCTGCTGAGATTTTCCAGTACTTTCTATTTTGGGATATAGGGAAATTTGATAAAGCGGATTCAAAATTGGCTCAGTTGTAGGAGACAGAGGGTGATGACAGAAGGCTGCTTTAATGACTGGAAGCCCGTGTCCACTGGTGTACCACAGGGATCTGTGTTTGGTCCTCTATTATTAGTCATTTATATAAATGACATAGATGATTATGTGGGGGGTAGGATTAGTAAGTTTGTGATGACACAAAAATTTGGTTGGATGGTTAACAGTGAGGCTGAGTGTCTTGGGCTACAAGAAGATATAGACAGAATGTTCAAATGGGCAGATAAGTGTAAGATGGAGTTTAACCCTGAAAAATGTGAGGTGATACACTATGGAAGGAGTAATTTGACAAGGAAGTATTCAATGAATGGCATGACACTAGGAGGTTTGTGGAACAAAGGGACCTTGGCATGTTTGTCCATTGATCTCTGAAGACGGAAAGGCAGGGTGGCGAAAAAGCATATGGGACACTTGCCTTCATCAATCAAGGCATAGATTACAAAAGCAGGGAAGTCATGTTGGAATGGTATAGAACTTTGGTGAGGCCACAGCTGGAGTACTGTGTGCAGTTCTGGTCGCCACATTAGAGGAAGGATGTGATTGCACTGGAGGGAGTACAGAGGAAATTCACCAGGATGCTGCCTGGGATGGAATATTTAAGGTATGAAGAGAGGTTGGGTAGGCTTGGATTGTTTTCATTAGAGCAGAGAATACTGAGGGATGATCTGATTGAGATTATGGGGGACATAGACAAAGTGGATAAGGAGCAGCTATTTCCCTTATTGAAGGGTCAGTCATGAGGGGACATGGGTTCAATTTGAGGGGCAGGAGGGTTGGGGGGATATGAGGAAAAACTTTTTTACCCAGAGGGTGGTGACAGTCTGGAATGCACTGCTTGGGAGGTTGGTAGAGGTGGTTTACCTCACACCCTTTGAGAAGTACCTGCATGAATACTTGGCAAATCACAACATTCAAGACAATGGGCCAAGTGCTGGTAAATGGGATTAGGTGGGAGTTCAGGTGTTTCTTGCGTGTTGATGCAGACTCGATGAGCTGAAAAGCCTCTTCAGCACTGTCTGACTCTTTGATAACCCCCGGGATGTTGATAGTGGGGGATTCAGTGATGGTAATGCCATTGAATATCAAAGAGGTGATGGTTAGATTATATTTTGTTGGAGACAGTCATTGCTTGGCACCTATATCTGAATATTTTCCTGGTCTTGCTGCATAGGGGCATACTGCTTCAGTATCTGAGGAGTGATGCATGGTGCTGAACATCCTCACTTCTGACCTCAAGCTGGAGAGAAGGTGATTGATGAAGCAGTTGAGGAAGGTTGGGCTGTCATGCTGTACAGTGGAAAATTGAACAGGTGCCAATCCTTAGAAAGAATATAGAAACCCTACAGTGCAGAAGGAGGCCATTCGGCCCATCGAGTCTGCACCGACCACAATCCCACCCAGGCCCTATCCCCACATATTTACCCGCTAATCCCTCTAACCTCCACATCTCAGGACTCTAAGGGGCAATTTTTAACCTGGCCAATCAACCCGCCTAACCCGCACATCTTTGGACTGTGGGAGGAAACAGGAGCACCCGGAGGAAACCCACGCAGACACGAGGAGAATGTGCAAACTCCACACAGACAGTGACCCGAGCCGGGAATCGAACCCGGGTCCCTGGAGCTGTGAAGCAGCAGTGCTAACCACTGTGCTACCGTGCCACCCTTGATTTAATTTCTTGATTTAAATCCTTGATTTAATTTCAAAGCTTTCCATTGATTATTTGTCACTGTTAATTTTGAGCTCTTAATGCTTTTTTTCAATGACGTACTATTTTTGGGGTGAAAGCAGTTCTCACATTTCAGTCCAAAAGCAACTATCGAAACCAGTTGAAGCAGGTGTTGGATTGGCTGGCTTCAGGGACTGCGTCATTCTTCCGCGACGAAACGGTTACGTCAGAGGTGCGACAGCGCGTGTTGCCGGGGCTGGAGCTGGAGCTGGAGCTGAGCGCGTGGTTAAGTTGTTCTTTCGTTATAGCGACTCAAAGTATCGGTGTACTAAGGCTGGCCGGAGAGGACCCTCAGCACACTGTCCAGGTAGTCAGTTACATTATCTTCCGTACGCTTAACTTGTACACTGAGCAGCAAGAGCAAGACTCCCCCATTGCAAACACGTTGCTGTCCCTGTGTGTTTATGTGTACACGTGCGAAGCAATGGGTTATAGCACTTGCTGCTCCATATGTGTAGTTAATTAAGAAGCCCCTAGTAATGTGGTGCAAGTTATTTCATTTCCAGTTATTCCTTTTGAATGACTAGAGTTGAACCCAGTATTATTGAGGGTTCTCTTTCTCCAATCCCACCAGCGAGGCATTCCAGTTTCTACTCCGAGCCAAATTACTGAAGTAATTTAGCAGTGCCCAAAATACCTTTGGTCAGTCGCACGTTTTCTTGACTGGGTCAACCTTTCAGTTAGAGAATAATAAAGGGAAGTATGGCAGAATGTTTTTGTTTTATTGGTTCAATGCTCAGCTGTGGCAGTTGGTAACACTAGCTTGGGAATGACAGGGTGTTCTAGGTTACATAGAAGCAGGAGATGGCCATTTGGCCCTTTGAGTCTACTCTGCCATTCATTTTGATCATGGCTGATATTCAATGTCCTGACCCCCTCCCCCATATCCCTTGATCCCTTTAGCATTAAGAGCTATATCTAATTTCTTCTTGAAATCAGACATTGTTTTGGCCTCAACTACTTTCTGTTGTAGTGAATTGCACACACTCAGCACCCTCTGGGTGAAGAAATTTCTCCTCACCATAATCATAGAATCTCTACATTGCAGAAGAAGGCCATTCGACCTGTCGAGTCTGCACTGACCACAGTTCCACCCAGGCCCTATCCTCGTAACCCCACACTTAACCTGTTGATCTCCCTGACACTAGGGGCAATTTAGCATAGCCAATCACCCTAACCCGCACGTCTTTGGAGGTGTTAAAAAGGTTTATCCCTTATCCTCAAACTATGACCCTTAGTTCTGGACTTTCCCACCTTTGGGAACATTCTTTCTGAATCTCCCCCGTCTAACCCTTTCAGAATTTCATGAGGTTTCTGTGAGATCCCCTCTCATTCTTCTAAACTCCAGTGAATATAATCCTAACTAACCTAGTCTCTCCTCCTATGACAGACCTGCTATCGCAGGAATCAGCCTGGTAAACCTATGCTGTACTCCCTTTATACAAGGACATCCTTCCTCCGGTAAGGACACCAAAACTGCACACAATACTCCGTGTGGCCTCATCAACGCCCTATACAATTGCAGCAAAACATCCCTATCCTTGTACTCAAATCCTCCCATTATGAAGGCCAACATACCATTTGCTGCCTTTACTGCCTCCTGTAGCTGTGAGCTTGCTTTCAGCGACTGATGCACAAGGACACCAAGGTCTTGCTGAGTATCCACCCCTCAGTTTACACCCATTCAAGCAATAGTCTGTCTTCCTATTGTTGCCACCAAAGTAAATAACTTCACATTCATCCACATTATACTGCACCCGCAATGCATATGCCCACAAACTAAACCTGTCCAAATCACGCTGAAGCATCTATGCATCCTCCTTATAGTTCACCCTCCCACCCAACTTTGTATCATCTGCAAGTTTGGGGATAATACATTCAGTGCCCTCTTCCAAATCATTAATATATAACGTGAACAGTTGGGGCCCTAGCACAGATCCCGGCGGAATCTGACTAGTCACTGACTGCCAATCAGAAAAAGATCCATTTATGCCAACTCTTTGATTCTTCTCTGCTAACCAGCTTTCTATCCATCTCAAGACATTACCTGCAATCCCATGTGCTTTAACTTTGCATCATTGTTTGTTATGTGAGACCTTGTTGAAAGCCTTCTGAAAGTCTACGTAAACCTCATCCACTGGTTCTCCTCGGTCAACTGTTACAGAATTCTAATAGATTTGTCATGCATGATTTCCCTTTTGTAAATCCATGCTGACTTTGTCTGATTATACCACTGCCTTTCAAATTTTGAGATATGAAATTCTTGATAATGGACTCCCCAGCAACTTCCCCAGTACCGGTCTTAGGCTCACTGGTCTATAGTTCTGTTTTTTCTGCACCTCCCTTTTTTTGAAAGCTGGGCTTACTTTAGCTACTCTCCAATCTGTAGGAACCAGATCAGAGTACGAAGAATTTTGGAAAATAACCACCAATGGATCTACTATTTCCAGGGCGACTTCCTTAAGTACTCTGGGATGGAGATTATCAGGACCTGGAGATTTATCCACCTTCAATCCCATCAATTTTCCCAAAACCATTTCTCTACGAATGCTGATTTCCTTCAGCTCCTCACTAAAACTTGTTTCTCTCAGAACTTCTGGCACATTATTCATGTCTTTCTTTGTGAAGACTGAAGCAAAGTACGAATTTAATTCCTTGGCCATTTCTTTATTCCCGTTATGAATTTGTTTCTGACTAAGGGGCCTACATTCGTTTTTGTCAATCTTTTTCTCTTTACATAGCAATAGAAACTTCTACAGTCAGTTTTTATGTTCCCCGCTAGCTTACTTCCATATTCTATTTTTCCCTTAATCAACCCCTTGGTCACCCTTTGCTGAATTTTAAACTGTCCCCAATCCTATTGCTTTTTCTTGCCATTTGTATGCTTCTTCCTTGAATCTGACACTATCTCTAATTTCCCTTGTAAGCCATGGTTTGGCCACTTACCACTCTTGTGCCAAACAGGAATAAACAATTTCTGGAGTTCACCTATTCATTCTTTAAATGCCTGCCATTGCCTGTCCACTGTTTTTCCTTTCAGTAATGTTTCCCTGTCCATCATGGCCAATCCATGCTTCATAACATCATAGTTACCTTTATTGAGATTCAGGACCCTGGTCTCTGAATCAACTACATCACCTTCTACCTTGACAAAGAATTCTACCACATTATGGTCACTCGTCCCCAAGGGTTCTCTCTCAACTAGATTGCTAACTAATCCTTTCTCATTGCACGACACCCAGTCCAAGATGGCCAGTTCTCTTGTTGGTTCCCCAGTGTATTGCTCCAGAAAACCATCCCCTATACATTCCAGAAATTCCTCCTCTATTGTACTGTGACTAATTTGACTCTCCCAATGTATATGCAGATTAAAGTTGCCCATAATCACAGATGTTGCTTTCATAGAATCTCTACATTGCAGAAGGAGGCTATTCGGCCCATCGAGTCTGCACTGACAACAATCCCACCCCAGGCCGTATTCTCGTAACCCCATGTATTTTCCCTGCTAGTACCCCTGACACTAAGTGGCAATATTGCATGGCCAATCAACCTAGCCAGCACATCTTTGGAATGTGGGAGGCACTTGGAGGAAACCCATACAGACACGGAGGAAATGTGCAAACTCTACACAGACACATGCTTGAACAGATGCATCTCTGATTTCATGTCTAATGCTTTTCCCAACATTGTCACAACAGTTTGGTGGTTTGTCTACCACCCCCACCAATGTTTTTATGCCCCTTGTTGTTTCTGAACTCGACCCATTTAATTCCACATCATCTATGCTACTATCTTTCCTCAATATCATATCAATATCATCTTTGACCAAGAGTGCATCTCCACCACCTTTTCCTTTCTGTCTGTCGTTCCTAAACATTGAATAGCCCTCAGTGATTAGTTCCCATCCTTGTTCACCTTGGAGCCACGTCTCCGTATTGCCAACTATATCATTCCGCTTTACAGGCAGATCTAATGATCATGAGAGATTTAATAAAGGAAGTTAAAATGTGTGAAAAATGTAGTGCATAAGAAAATCCTGCAACGGAAAGACAAACTAGTAGGACATATTAAAATCCCTGTTCCTAAATGCATGCAGTATTCAGAATAAAGTCAATGAGTTGACAGCACAAATAGAGACAAATGGGTATGATTTTGTGGGGATCACTGAAACATGGTTACAGGAGGTCCGGGACTGGGAGTTGAATGTCTAAGGGTACTCAGTATTCTGAAAGGATAGACAAGATGGAACAGGAGGTGGAGTTGCTTTATTGGTTAAAGATGACATCAAAGACTATTTCCTCGGGTGGATGGAGCTATTACAAGGGGGCATAACTATAGGGTTCGTGGTGGGAGATACAGGACGGATATCAGAGGTAGGTTCTTTACGCAGAGAGTGGTTGGGACGTGGAATGGACTGCCTGCAGTGATAGTGGAGTCAGACACTTTAGAAACGTTTAAGCGGTTATTGGATAGGCACATGGAGCACACCAGGATGATAGGGAGTGGGATAGCTTGATCTTGGTTTCAGATAAAGCTCGGCACAACATCGTGGGCCGAAGGGCCTGTTCTGTGCTGTACTGTTCTATGTTCTATGTTCTAAGGCTGTATTTAGAAATGATATTGGCACTAAGGACCAACATATTGAATCAATCTGGGTGGAAATAAAAAATCAAAGGAAAAAGCATCTTGTTAGTGATAACTTACAGGCCCCCAAGCAATCTTTCCCAATGGGGCATAGTATAAACCAAGAAATAATGAGGGCTTGTGAGAAGGGCACAATGGTAATCATGCGTGATTTTAACATGCATATTGACTGGATTAATCAGATTGGTAAAGGTAGCTTTGAGGGAGATTTCATAGTGCATAAGGCATTGTTTCTTAGAGTAATATGTTATGGAGCCAGCCAGGGAGCAGGCTATTTTAGATTTAGTATTATGTAATGAAGAAGGGTTGATAAATAGTCTTGTTGTCAAAGCTTCTCTTGGAAAGAGTGATTACAGCATGCTAGAATTTCAGAAATAGATTGAGTAAGAGAGCACAGTGGGCCCTATTTTACCATTTTGATTCTCAGTGCTGGGCGGACGTGAAACTGGGAGTTTCAGATCTGACTTTTAGACCCGTTCTCAGGTGCCCCCATATGCACCCTACCTGAAAAAAATATCAACAATTCTGAATCGTGCTGCAGAAGCCTGTGGGTGGGGCTTAATGCGCCTGAAATCCTGGAGCTCTGATTGGTGCCTCCAACTGTGCATGCGCAGAAAAAAAAATGATAGAATGCAGCTACCCTGCCACATCGCTCCCGGGCTGGAGAATGTCTTCCCTGGCCCCCACAGATATTGCCCCATCCCCCACAACATTACTGACCCCCTTGCCCTCCACCCCCTCTGCCACCCAGACCAATTGCGCCCTCCCCCCCACACACCCCCCCTCACTGATCTCAGGCAGAGTGGTAGCAGAACCCACCTTTCTTCTCCCCCCGCCACCACCAATCTCAAGCAGAGAGCCATCGGACCCCCCCATCCCACACCCCGTCTCAAGCAGAGAGCTATTGGGCGCTCGGCACTTACTTCCTCACTAACTGGAGCGTCCGAATCGGACTTGTGTAGAGCATGTCTGTTTTGCACCGATTCTGGACGGGTGACCGCGATGGTAAAGGCGGAAGTGCCGGTAAGGTTGGGCGTGCAGCCCATTAAGTCAATTTAAATACATGCAAATGCATTTAAATGGCTGTCATGCCTGTTTCGGGCCTGGTCCCAATCACGGCCATTTTCGGCCCTTGGTAAAGGGGGAACTGGCGCGGGGACGGGCGCAGATTGCGCTACTCGCCTCATGTCCGACTTTACCAAGTTTTTGTGCCCGAAAAGAGGTGCAACTTGATGGTAAAATTGGGGCCAGTGTGTCATACTCGAGTTTTAGCATTGGGCAGAGGTAATTATACAGGCCTGAGGAAAGAGTTGGCCCAAGTAAACTGGGTGCAACGAATTGAGGGCAGGACAGTTGAGGAACAATGGTGGATGTTCAGGGAGATATTGAATACCTCACAAATGACGTATATTCCTTAGAGAAAGAGGAATTATGAAAGGAAGAAAAACGTTCCATGGCTAGATAAGAAAGTCAAAGAGGACACAATGGCAAAAGCTAGGGCATACCAAACTGCAAAAGCTTGTGGCAAGCTGGAGGATTGGGAGAACTTTAAGGTTCAGCAAAAGGCTGCTAAAAAAGAATCAAAAGAGCTTAGATTAACTACGAAAGGAAGTTAGCAGAAAACATAAATACAGATACCAAAAGCTTTGACAAGTATATAAAGAGAAAAGCTAAAGTAAATGCTGGCCCTTTAGAGGACAATAATGGTGAGGTATTAATGGGGAACACATGGCGGAGGCACTAAACCAATATTTTGCCCCTGTCTTCATGATGGAGAATAATAAAGATTTTCCAAAAACTGCAGTTAATGCAGAGGAACTTGGTGTAATAACCATCACTAGGGAGAAGGTATTGAATAAACTAATGGGATTAAAGGCAGATAAGTCACTGGGACCTGATGGCCTGCACCCTAGGGTATTAAAGGAGGTGGCAGCAGAGATGGTGGATGCATTGGTTATGATATTTCAATATTTCTTGGATTCTGTTAAGATCCCAGTGGATTGGAAACACGCTAATGTAACGCCCCTAATAAAAAAAGGAGAAACATAAAGTAGGAAACTATAGACCGGTTAGGGAAAGTCATGCTTGACAAACTTGCTTGAGTTCTTTTAGGACATAACCAGCAAGGTGGACAGTGGGGAACCTGTAGATGTGGTATATCAAGACTTCCAGAAGTTCTTTGCCAAGGTGCCGCATGGAAGACTGATCCAGAAGATGAGATTACAGGGGATTGGGGGTAGAGTGCTAGATTGGATTGAGGATTGGCTGACTGACGGAATAAGAAGTTTAACAACACCAGGACTGACAGAAAGCAGAGGGGCGGGATGAATGGGCCCTTCTCTGGCAAGCGAAATGTAACTAGCGGGGTACCACAGGGCTCAGTCTTGGACCTCAACTGTTTATGATATATATCAATAATTTGCAAACAGGGACAGAGTGTAACATAGCAAATTTTGTAAATGATGCCTAAAATAGGTGGGAACGCAGGCAGTGAAGAGGATATAAAGATCTTGCATACGGATCTAGTTAGGCGAAGAGAATTGTGGAATTCGCTTTTGGAAGTCGGATCAAAAACTGATGAGACACGGGTTTCTCTGCAAACCTTCTTTATTGCATTGGAGGAGAGATCGCTAGACCATGCGCATCAAGCATGGGTTCGTGAGTCTCTGTCTGGCTTACAAAACAGTTTCAGTTATACACGACGGAGAAACATCCACATACTTCTGTTAGCCAATAAGGGCATAGCTGTATTGTTACATTTTGATTAGATTACTTTCAAGAACAAAAGGCGATAGCCACGTAAGGACATGGCTATTAAAGTTTCTGATTAGATTACTTTCAAGAACAAAAGGCCAATCGATAAGGCCCTGCCCTCCGAAGCCAGAACCACAATTACCTATTAGCAGTTTCTTTAACGTGATCATTAGTTTCGGTGAGCCTTGTCGCCCTCGCCTCAGGCCCTTTCCATAACCAGTTTATCCCTCAACTGATTCCTAGTTACGCATCCCAATTTTAACCCTCTTCTCAATCTACCTTATACACATTCTCAGAATGGACCAAAATTCGGCAGATGTCATTTAATTTAGGTAAGTGTGAGGTTATCTATTTGGCAGAAAGAATAGAAAGACAAATTATTACTTAAATGGAAAGCAGATTCAAAATGCGTCCAGGCAGAGGGATCTGGGTGTCTTTGTTCATGAATCGCATAAAGTTGGAATACAGGAACAGCATATAATAAAAAAAAAAGCAAATGTGATATTGGCATTGATTGCAATGAGACTGGAGTATGAAAGTCACCAAGTGTTCTTGCAATTGTATAGGATGTTGGTGAGACCACATCTGGAGTATTGTGTCCAGTTTTGATCTCTTTATTTGAAGAAGAATGTGATGACATTGGAGGCACTTCAAAGGATGTTCTCCAGATTGATTCTGGGGATGAAAAGGTTGTCATGATGTGGAGATGCCGGCGTTGGACTGGGGTAAACACAAGGGTAAACACCTGAAGAAGGGGCTTGGAGCTCCGAAAGCTTGTGTGGCTTTTGCTATCAAATAAACCTGTTGGACTTTAACCTGGTGTTGTTAAACTTCTTACGATGAAAAGGTTGACATATGAGGAGAGATTAAACAGTTTGGGCTTGTACTCGCTGGAGTTTAGAAGAATGAGAGGGTTTCTGATCGAGGTATATAAAAGTTTAAAAGGGATTGATAAAGTAAATGTAAAACAAATGTTTCTTCTTCTGGGATGATCTAAAACAAGAGGTCACAGGTATAGGTTGAGAGGTGGTAGATTTAAAACGGAGATGAGGTGGTGAATTTGTGGAACTTGCTGTCCCATAGTGGTGGAGACTGAATCGTTGAATGGTTTCAAGAGGAAGATGGACTTGTTTCTAATTAAAAAAAAGGGAAAGGTGGATATGAGATGAGGGAGAGATCAGCCATGGTCTGATTGAATGGCAGAGGAGACTTGAAGAGCTAAGTTTGCCTACTTCTCCTAATTCCTATGTCCTGCCCAGGTGTAACCCGTCAAACTGTGATGGTTGTAGAGAAAAACCAGGGAACTACAGACCAGTGAGCCTCACGTCAGTGCTAACTTTAAACGAATATTAAAGTTTTAAGTATTAAGCTGTGCTCCTAAATTCTCAGCAATATAACTAATATGACAAAACACTGTTAAAACTACGCAGGATGTATTTTGGTTTTTCAGCTGATCTCTCATGTAGGACTGAGTGAGCCATGTCGAATGCTGCAGAAAGAATTAGTCTCTCTGCAACATTGTTGGGCATTTTCTCTTGAGCTATGCGGCGTGCTACTATGTAAGAAACTAATTGTGCTTTGCCATTCAGTGTTAAATTTCTGCTAAGAACTTGAGCTGATGATTTCAGTTCAGTGCCAGATGCATAAGCATAGATGTCGGAGAAGGTTGGAAAGAATAGTAAGCCTGAGGATTAGGAATGTTTCAGAAACCAAAAGATGACCAAATGTTTATTTTACAAAAAGTAAAAAGCGAGTCAACTAACTCAGAAAATGAAAGCGGATTGTAAGAGATTTTGCAAGTAATATAAAAAGAAAGGGAGTCAATGAGAGGGGAAATTATCATGGGGGGTGGGGGTGTGGATGTGATGAAATGGCAGAGACATAGAACGAATATATTTTCTGTCTTCACAATAGGACACCAGTATGAAGGATAAGTAAAAGACTAATGAGAATCAGAAACTTTTGAATATCAGCAGAGAAAAATAATTGGAGAAACTTGAAAAATAAAAGTTAACAAATCCCTATGACCTGACGGTTTACATTCTAAATATAATGACAGCTGAGATAGTGGATGCTCAGGTTAAGATTTCTCAAAATTTCCTAGATTTTCCAGTAGGAAAATACATACGCACATACAAATTACATTGATCACGGACTGCAAGAAAACACATTATTTCTGACACATTGGAAGTTCTGCTGGGGCCTGATAAAGTGTACAGGGGGGTTGTTTTCCCTAGCTGGGGGATACAGAACATGGGCCGAGTGATTGGGCATATTTATTAGGCTGAGGGATTGCTCATTTAGGATTAAAATGAGATAGTTCTTGACTTGGGGATGTGAATCTTTTGGAATTGTCCACCCCAGGGAGCTGATAGATTTTAATCTCAAGAAGTTGAGGGATATTTGATTTGAATTATTAGTGACACGTATTAGTATGCAGTGAAAAATATCGTTTCTTGTGTGCTGTACCGTACATTGAGAAGGAGTGAGTGCAGAACGTAGTGTTACGGTCATAGCTAGGGTGTAGAGAAAGATCAATTTAATGTGAGGTACGTCCTTTCAAAGGTCTGAAGGCAGCAGGGAAGAAGCTGTTCTTGAGTCAGTTGGTACGCGTCCTCAGACTTTTGTATCTTTTTCCCGATGGAAGGTGGAAGAGAGTATATCCGGGGTGCGTGGGCTCCTTGATTTTCCGAGGCAGCGGGAAGTGTAGACAGTGTCAACGGGTGGGAGGCTAGTTTGCATGATTCACTGGGCATCGTTCACGACCCTTTGTTGCTTATAGCATTCTTGGACAATGCAGGAGCCATACCAAGCTGTGATACAACCAGAAAAAATGCTTTCTATGGTGCAGCTGTAAAAGTTGGTGTGAGTCATAGCGGACATGCCAAATTTCCTTGGCCTTCTGAGAAAGTAGAGGTATTGGTGGGCTTTGTTAACCATAGCGTCGGCCTGGAGGGACCAGGACAGGTTGATATGGGGAGCAGGAAAGTGGAGTTGAGGTAGATGATCAGCCATGGTTTTATTGTAAGCGGCTGAATGGGTTTTGCTCCTGTTTGTTTTTATTTCATTAAAACTTTTTGTAAAGAATGCTGCATTGTTCACATTTGTATTTTGAATCCTTTTTTTTGCCTTTTCAGGTTTGATTTTGAGGAAGTATGACAGATGAACGAGGAGATAAAGATATTCAGCTCTGTCTCCAGGCAGATGCAGCTGAGAAGAAAGTGATCTCTGAGGGCAGTTTATTGATGGAAAGCAATAATAACTTGGCTGACAACCAACATGAGCTGCCAGCAGCAGAATTGTACACTCAAGTGTGTAAAAGTGAATCCCTGATGGCTGCCTCTGAAGTTGGCGTGATAAAGCTGACCGATTCTAAACATCAGAATGAACTCGGTGTTCCATCTCCACAGTGTATTCCAAGTGAAATTAATGGTAATGTAATGTCTTGTGTAACTCCAGCAACACCTGTTGCACAAGGGAATTTAGATGATAAGTCAAGCAAAGTCAACACCTCGGAGAACTGTGATATTACATTAGTCAGTCCTGCCGTGGTCACTGGTGATCAAGAGATGGAAGTTTCTGTGTCTGCTCGGCTGGAGACTTTATCTTTTAAAAGATCGCCATTTGTGTGCCAGAATACAGAGGATACACAAGGCGAACAGTCAGGCCAGAGCAGTGACTTCCCCCAGGTTGATGTTGCGTTACAAGATTTTGCAGCTGACGAGGAAGACAGTGAAGATGAAAGCTCATCATCTGAAGACACTACATCAGACAGGTGAGCACTTAATGAAATGAATTGTTAATTCCTAATTGCTCTTGGAATGTGGTGGTGAACAACTTTGTGAACTGCTGCCGGGTGCCAGTCAAGTGAGTTGTTTAATGTTAGATGGTGTGGACCTACTTGAGTGTTGATGGAGCCACACTAATGTAGGCAAATAGAGAGATTCCATTATACTCCTGACTTTTAGATGGTGGACAGGCTGTGGGGAGTCGGGGGTGAGTTTCATGCTGCAGAATTTCTAACCTGTTCTTATAACCACAGTATTTATAAGACTGATCATGATCAATTGTTAAGCAATGGTAACCCGCCAGGGTACTGATAGTAGGAAATTCAGTGAGGGTATGTCATTGAATGTCAAGGGGAGCTGGTTTATATTTTCTCTTGTTGGAGATGGTCATTGCCTGGTACTTTATATGGTGTGAATATTACTCGTCATTTGTTAGCCCAATCCTGAATGTTGTCCAGTTCTTGCTCAATTTGGAAGTGGCCTACTTCAGGCTCTGAGGGGGTCACATGGTGCAATCATCAGCAAACATCCCCACTACTGACCTTATGATGGAGGGAATTAATGAAGCAAAGATTATCGGGGTAGGTGGAATGTGGCCTTGAGGCCACAGTCATCAGTTATTGTACTGAATGATGGAGCATGCATGATGGGACAAATGACCTGCTCCTAATTTGTATGTTAGCTGAAGATGGTTGAGGAACTTTTGCAGTGATGTTCTGGGACTAAGATAATTGATCGGCAACAACCATCTTTATGCTAAATCTGACTCCAGTCAGTGGAATGTTTTCCTGCTGATTCTCATTGACTTCAGTTTTACATGGGCTCCTTGATGCCATACCTGATCAAATGCTGACTTAATTTCAAGGGCAGTACCTCCCTCCTCAGCCTTGAAGTTCATCTCTTCTCTCCATGTTTGGGTCAAGGTTGTAACGTGATTAGGAGATGAGCAGCCCTGATGAAACTCAAACTGAGCATCAGTGAATAAGTTATTGTTGAACGAGCATCATTTGATAGCATTGTCGATGAACTTTTTGTCACCTTGATTGAGAATAGACTGAGGTGGTCAGAGCTAGGTTAGATTTGTCCTACTTTTTGTGGACAGGGCATCCCTAAGCAATCTTCCCTTTTAGAGTCATAGAGGTTTACAGTACAGAAATAGGCCCTTCGGCCCAACTTGTCCCTGCCGCCATTTCTTTTTAAACCCCGAAGCTAATCCCAATTGCCTGCATTTGGCCCATATCCCTCTATACCCATCTTATCCATGTAACTATCTAAATGCTTTTTAAAAGACAAAATTCTACCCGCCTCTACTACTTTCTCTGGCAGCTTGTTCCAGATACCACCCTCTGTGTGAACACAATTGCCCCTCTGGACACTTTTGTATCTCTCGCCTCTCACCTTAAACCTATGCCCTCTAGTTTTAGACTCCCCTACCTTTGGGAAAAGATATTGACTATCTAGCTGTTCTGTGCCCCTCATTATTTTATATACCTCTATACGCTCACCCCTCAGCCTCCTACACTCCAGAGAAAAAAGTCCCAGTCTATCCAGCCTCTCCTTATAACTCAAACCATCTGGGGTTTTGCTGGGGTTGATGCAGTGTTTCAGCTGTACTTGAACAGCTATGGCTAGTTCTGAGGCATGTTTTCAGTCCTATTGCCCTTGGCCTTGCACTGTTCAGTGCCTTCTGCCACTTCTTGATATCATGTGGAATGAATCGAATTGGCTGAAGACTGGCACAGGCCGAGATGAATCATCCATTCGATACTTTGGTTGAAGATGGTTGCAAGTGCTTCAACCTTACTTTTTGTACTGATGTGCTGGGCTACCCCATCGTTGAGGATGGGGGTATTTGTGGAGCTGCCTCCTCCAGTGAGTTGTTTAATTGAAACTTAAAGTATAACATTTCTAGCCAAAGAGTATTTTTTCTTTTTCTAGTTAATTTATTTCTACGAGATATCTATTAAAAGTAATGCCGTAGAACAAAAAGAAGTACAGCACAGGAACAGGCCCTTCGGCCCTCCAAGCCTGTGCTGATCATGATGTCAGCTTAAACTAAGTACGTACTTATGGAGTCCGTATCCTTCCATTCCCATCCTATTCATGTATTAGTCTAGTTGCCCCTCAAATGCTGCTATCGTACCTGCTCCCACCACTTCCCCGGGCAGCGTGTTCCAGACATTCACCAGCCTCTTTGTAAAAAAACTTACCTCGCACATCTTCTCTAAACTTTTTCCCACGCACCTTAAACCTATGTCTGAGAGTACTTGACTTTTCTACCCGAGGAAAGAGCATCTGACTATCCACTTTGTCCATGCCACTTATAATCTTGTAGACCTCTATCGGGTCACCCCTCAACCTCTAATTCCAGTGAGAACAAACCGAGTTTATCCAACCTCTCCTCACAGCTAAGAGTGTAGTCTTATAATGGCTTTCATTTCCGAAGTGAAAGTAAAAAAGAAACTTGAAAGGGGTTGCATTTATACGGAGCCTTTCATAAGCTTAGCATTACACAGACCAAGGTTCCACAGGCAGAAAGTGATAAGTAACCTGTCTTTTGTGCTGTTGTTTGAGTGATAGATATTGGATAGGAAAGCCATATTACGCTAGATGTATACCTGGCAACTGATTGGCTCATTCCTATTTTAGCTCCCCTTGCAAGTTAAAACTTTCAACAATAGTGTCAAATTGAGGTTGGGGAATTGCGGAGAGGAGTTAGTTTATGAATTGCAGGACCACTCCAACAACAACTGCTTGCATCTGTCATAGAACATAGAACAGTACAGCATAGAACAGGCCTTTCGGCCCACGATGTTGTGCCGAGCTTTATCTGAAACCAAGATCAAGCTATCCCACTCCCTATCATCCTGGTGTGCTCCATGTGCCTATCCAATAACCGCTTAAATGTTCCTAAAGTGTCTGACTCCACTATCACTGCAGGCAGTCCATTCCACACCCCAACCACTCTCTGCGTAAAGAACCTACCTCTGATATCCTTCCTGTATCCCCCACCACGAACCCTATAGTTATGCCCCCTTGTAATAGCTCCATCCACCCGAGGAAATAGTCTTTGAACGTTCACTCTATCTATCCCCTTCATCATTTTATAAACCTCTATTAAGTCTCCCCTCAGCCTCCTCCGCTCCAGAGAGAACAGCCCTAGCTCCCTCAACCTTTCCTCATAAGACCTACCCTCCAAACCAGGCAGCATCCTGGTAAATCTCCTCTGCACTCTTTCCAGCGCTTCCACATCCTTCTTATAGTGAGGTGACCAGAACTGCACACAATACTCCAAATGTGGTCTCACCAAGGTCCTGGACAGTTGCAGCATAACCCCACGGCTCTTAAACTCCAACCCTCTGTTAATAAAAGCTAACACACTATGGGCCTTCTTCACAGCTCTATCCACTTGAGTGGCAACCTTTAGAGATCTGTGGATATGGACCCCAAGATCTCTCTGTTCCTCCACAGTCTTCAGAACCCTACCTTTGACCCTGTAATCCACATTTAAATTAGTCCTACCAAAATGAATCACCTCACATTTATCAGGGTTAAACTCCATTTGCCATTTTTCAGCCCAGCTTTGTATCCTATCTGTCTCTTTGCAGCCTACAACAACCCTCCACCTCATCCACTACTCCACCAATCTTGGTGTCATCAGCAAATTTACTGATCCACCCTTCAGCTCCCTCCTCTAAGTCATTAATAAAAATCACAAAGAGCAGAGGACCAAGCGCTGATCCCTGCGGCACTCCGCTAGCAACCTGCCTCCAATCCGAAAATTTTCCATCAACCACCACCCTCTGTCTTCGACCAGACAGCCAGTTACCTATCCAATCGGCCAACTTTCCCTCTATCCCAGTCCTCCTCACTTTCATCATAAGCCGACCATGGGGGACCTTATCAAACGCCTTACTAAAATCCATGTATATGGCATCAACTGCCCTACCTTCATCAACACACTTAGTTACCTCCTCAAAAAATTCTATCAAATTTGTGAGGCACGACTTGCCCTTCACGAATCCGTGCTGACTATCCCGGATTAATCCGCATCTTTCTAAATGGTCGTAAATCCCATCTCTAAGGACCTTTTCCATCAATTTACCAACCACCGAAGTAAGACTAACTGGTCTATAATTACCAGGGTCATTTCTATTCCCTTTCTTAAACAGAGGAACGACATTCGCCATTCTCCAGTCCTCTGGCACCATCCCCGTGGACAGCGAGGACCCAAAGATCAAAGCCAAAGGCTCTGCAATCTCATCCCTTGCCTCCCAAAGAATCCTAGGATACATTTCATCAGGCCCAGGGGACTTATCGACCTTCAGTTTATTCATAACTGCCAGGACATCCTCCCTCCGAACATCTATTTCTTCCAGCCTATTAGCCTGTAACACCTTCTCTTCCTCAAAAACATGGCCCCTCTCCTTGGCGAACACTCAAGAAAACTATTCATTCATCACCTCGCCTATCTCTACTGACTCCATACACAAGTTCCCACTACTGTCCTTGACTGGCCCTAACCTCACCCTGGTCATTCTTTTATTCCTCACGTAAGAGTAAAAAGCCTTGGGGTTTTCCTTGATCCGACCCGCCAAGGACTTCTCGTGTCCCCTCCTAGCTCTCCTAAGCTCCTTTTTCAGCTCATTCCTTGCTAACTTGTACCCCTCAATCGAGCCATCTGAACCTTGTTTCCTCATCCCTACATAAGCTTCCCTCTTCCTTTTCACAAGACATTCCACCTCTTTCGTGAACCATGGTTCCCTCACTCGGCCATTTCCTCCCTGCCTGACAGGGACATGTCTATCAAGGACATCCAGTATTTGTTCCTTGAAAAAGTTCCACTTTTCATTAGTTCCTTTCTCTGACAGTTTCTGTTCCCAACTTATGCCCCCCTAATTCTTGCCTAATCGCATCATAATTACCCCTCCCCCAATTGTAAACCTTGCCCTGCCGTACGGCCCTATCCCTCTCCATTGCAATAACAAAAGACACCGAATTGTGGTCACTATCTCCAAAGTGCTATCCCACAACCAAATCTAACACTTGGCCTGGTTCATTTCCCAGTACCAAATCCAATGTGGCCTCACCTCTTGTCGGCCTATCCACATATTGTGTCAGGAAACCCTCCTGCACACACTGCACAAAAACTGCCCCATCCGAACTATTTGACCTACAAAGGTTCCAATCAATATTTGGAAAGTTAAAGTCCCCCATGACAACTACCCTGTGACCCCCACACATATCCATAATCTGCTTAGCAATTTCTTCCTCCACATCTCTATTACTATTTGGGGGCCTATAGTAAACTCCTAACAACGTGACCGCTCCTTTCCTATTTCTAACCTCAGCCCATATTACCTCAGTGTGCAGATCCCCCTCGAAGTGCCTTTCCGCAGCCGTTAAACTATCTTTGATTAACAATGCCACTCCTCCACCTCTTTTACCAGCTTCCCTACACTTAGTGAAACATCTATACCCCGGAACGTCCAACAACCATTCCTGTCCTTGTTCTACCCACGTCTCCGTAATGGCCACAACATCGTAGTCCCAAGTACCAATCCACGCCCCAAGTTCATCTACCTTGTTCCGGATGCTCCTTGCATTGAAGTAGACGCACTTCAACCCACCTTCCTGTCTACCGGTACCCACCCTTGACCTTGATACCTTCCCCAATACCTCACCACCCTCACTGACCTCTGGACTACAACTCCTTTTCCCACTCCCCTGACAAATTAGTTTAAACCCCCCTGAAGAGCCGTAACAAATTTCCCTCCTAGGATATTGGTGCCCCTCTGGTTCAGGTGCACCCCGTCCTGTTTGTACAGGTCCCACCTTCCCCAGAATGTGTTCCAATTATCCACGTATCTGAAACCCTCCCTCCTACACCATCCCTGCAACCACATGTTTAACTGCACTCTCTCCCTGTTCCTCAACTCGCTATCACGTGGCACCGGCAACGTACCAGGGATGAGCACATGTTTTGTCTTGGCTCTCAGCTTCCAGCCCAGCTCCAGAAATTCCTGCTTTAAATCCCCGTTCCTTCTCTTACCTATGTCATTGGTACCAATGTGTACCACGACTTGTGACTGTTTCCCCTCCCCCTTCAGAATCCAGAAAACACGGTCTGAGACATCACGGACCTTGGCATCCGGTAGGCAACATACCATCCGTGAGTCTCTTTTGCTGCCGCAGAACCTCCTATCTATGCCTCTAACTAACGAGTCCCCAATTACTATTGCCCTCCCGCTCTGCCCCTTACCCTCCCGAGTCACAGAGCCGGACACAGTTTTGGAGATCCTCTCACTGTGGCTCACCACTGGTATGTCATCCCCCTTAACCGTATCCAAAGCGGAATACTTGTTGCTAAGGGGAACGACCACCGGGGATCCCTGCACGGACTGCTTCCTCCCAGCCCCTCTCACCGTCACCCATCTGTTTTCATTCCTCGGAGTAACTGTATTCCTAAAGCTTCTGTCTATGGCCACCTCTGTGTCCCTAATGATCCTAAGTTCATCCAACTCCAGCTCCAGTTCCCTAACACGGTTTTGGAGGAGCTGCAGATGGGTGCACTTCCCACAGGTGTAATCAGCAGGGACACTGTCGTCGTCCCTCACCTCAAACATAGTGCAAGAGGAACAGAGCACTGCCTGCACACCCATCCCCTCTAGATACCTTGCCAGTACCAGGTAGAAACAGCAAAAATGAATTATACTCACCCCTGCTCGCCCTGTCCCCCGAAGCCCTGTGAGCCAAAGCCAGAGCTCACACTCTGCTTTCCACTCACTCCACTGCCCGCTCCCGTCGCTGCCCGCTCTATACTGCAGCCTACCTTTTATACTTCACGCGCTTAAAAAACCCTTCCCAGACTCCTTAGCAGCCCACTTCCAGTTTTCACTTTAAACTTAAAATACTACTGCAAAAGTAAAGGCCAAAAAAAACACACACTCGCTGACTAATTAAATAAATAAACAATTCAATTAATCTCTCACCAGCACTGCTGCCTCCAATCACTCCCTCTCAGCTTGCTCCAGTGGAACAATGAGGGGGAACCTCCCAGGTAACTATCATTGTATAAAATGCTTCAACTCACTTCAGAGAAGTGTAATCTCAAATTGGACCCTCAACCAAAGAATGAGATGTTAAACACTTGGTAAAGGTGGTGGGTAAGGATGTCCATAAGAGTGCAGGGGGATTTTGGTGGGTGAAGACTAGATCATTGAAATAAAAGTGAATACAAAAGTGGCCAGTCAAAGAAGTTGGGTGATGTGGTGGGATATCATCAGCATACCTGTGGAAGCTGACTATGTCATCAGAAAGGGGCAGCATGTAGGTGAGGAAAGCAAGGGCATCAAGGATAGTTCCTTGGAGGCTTGGTGGTAAAAGTGCAGTGATGAAGAGCAAAGACAATATTGGATTGCGAAAAGTGGACCCAAGCGTGGGCTATCTCACTGATCTGAGGAAGAGGAACATTGGAGAAGCGTGGAGATGTCGATAGTGTAAAAAGCTACAGAGAAGATTGAGCATTGATAATCTATCATTGGTGCAGTCACGAAGAATATCAGTTGTGAATTTGGTTTGGGCTTTTTCAGTGCTGTGACAGGGGCAGTAACCTAATTGAAGAGATGGAGACAGATTTAGAAGGTGACCGCACGCTCAAGTATTTACAAGGGGGAAGGACGGTTGGGGATGGGTTACAGTTTAAGGGCAAAGGGATTAAGTTTGGTTGGTCTGGATAGGACAACGTGATTGGCGCAGGCTTGGTGGGCCGAAGGTCGCTCTCGTGTCCTCCCCTCACCCCCCAACTCCAAGGTTCAAGCCAGTGCAGTTTGAATCAGACGACTGCAGGGCATTCTACTACAACAACACCCAAGAAACAGGACAGAGTTCATCATTTGGTCAGTGCTCCTACCACTAAACTTAAGGGTGTTTCAGTATGCTACTAAACTGCCATTCTCCTAAGGAAGACTTGCATTTCTGTAGCACTTTTCCTGACCACTGGACACCTCAAAAGGCTTTACAACTAAATTAAATACTTTCCTGAAGTTTTGTCACTACTGTGATCATGCCCAGATAATCTGTTTTTGTGATGTTGATTGAGAGATCAATATTGGCCAGGGCACAGGGGATAACTCCCTTGGCTGTCTTCAGAAGAGCACCATGGAATCTTTTACAGCCATCTGAACAGGCTAAGGGGGCATTTGTTAAACATCTTGCCTGAAATATGGCACAGCATTGGAGAGGTATTTGAAATGATGTGGAGATGCCGGCGTTGGACTGGGATAAGCACAGTAAGAAGTCTCTCAACACCAGGTTAAAGTCCAACAGGTTTGTTTAGTAGCACAAGCCACAAGTTGAGGGCACAAATTAAAACATGGGGGTATGATGCTTTTGCTGTCTCTGGGACATGGTTGGGAGAGGGGCAGGATTGGCAGCTCAATATTCCAGGATATAGGATTTTTAGGCGAAACAGGGAAGGAGATATAAGAGGAAGGGGTGTCGCAATTTTGATCAGGGAATCAATTACAGCAGTAAGGAGGAGTGACATCTTGAAGACTCTTTAAATAAAGCCAGATGGGTACAATGGAGAAATCAAAAAGGAGCAATCACAATGCTGGGAGTGTTCTATAGACCACCTAACAATGCAAGTGAAATAGAGCAGGGGTATAGACAAATTTCAAAGAAGTGTATATAGTAGGTAATTTCAACTTTCCCAGCAAAGTGGAATTCTTTAAAATACATCGAGGATAACTTTTTAAGCCAGTATACCTGGCTATCTGATAGTGGAGTCAGACACTTTAGGAACATTTAAGCGGTTATTGGATAGGCACATGGAGCACACCAGGATGATAGGGAGTGGGATAGCTTGATCTTGATTTCAGATAAAGCTCGGCACAACATCGTGGGCCGAAGGGCCTGTTCTGTGCTGTACTGTTCTATGCTCTATACAGAAGGTCCTACAAGATAGAGGGTGCTCCTGGACTTAATTTTTGGGGGAGCATTTTGCAGATAGCAACCATAAAACTCTGTTAGATTCAAGATTGTTATGAAAAAGGACAAGGGTGGGCCTGAAATCAAGTTCTAAAATAGGGGAAGGTTGTTTTTAATAACGTCAGATATGATTTCGCTGGAGTGGACTGGGAGCAGACACTTTTGGGTAAATCTGTGACCAAATGGTGGGGTGCATTCAAGAAGGAAATGGGGTGAGTACAGGCCCAACATGTTCCACTACAGAAAAATGGTGGGCCCAATAAATCCAGTGAACCCTGGAGAGCGAGGGATATACAACATTGAATAAAGAGAAAATGGCAGACATTGAGGGCTCAAAACAGCAGAAGCCCTGGAGGAGTATAGAATGTGCAAGAGGGAACTTAAAAAGGAAGTTAGGAGAGCCGAAATGAAAGCGTACTGGCTGGTAGAATAAAAGAAAATTCTAAGTTGTTTTACAAGTACAGTAAGGATAAAAGGATAACGAGGGAAATAATAGAGCCCATTAAGGATCACAGTGGTAGTTTGTGTATGGAGCTGGAGGACATAGGCAGGGTCCTGAATGAATACTTTCTCTCTTTTACTATTGAACACCAACACAATGTGGGTATAGAAGTCAAGGAGAAGGATTGTGATACAATTAAAGAAATGAACATAGAGAGGAGGTTCTGAGTGGTCTGGCAGCGTTAAGTTCGTTTTCGGGAGACTCTCCCGTCCTTGATACAAAAGCAAAACACCAACAGTGTCTAGGTTAACACAACCCTTTATTCCTTTACATGTATATGGCTGACCTTCGTTGCTCAACCCTCAGTCAGTGCTGGAGGTTGGTTGGCGAAAGGCGCCCAAAGGGAAGGGACAGCCCCCTTATATACAATTCAAAGACAGGGTTACATAATCGGGAAACAACAGAAAAGAACATTTCGATACCATATTGTCAACCGCATCTTAACTGGTAAGACAAGAACAGGTTGCATCTGTGAGTGTAGTTACACGCTATCCTGTTGTGACCATGATAGTTGCCAAAAAACCACATTTCATATTCCAGTGATTAAAGCAGCAGTAACACAGAAACTATGTAGAAGGAGGTAGGTGGGGTTGAAGTGTGGCAAGTTGAATATGTCAAATTAGCTTATCGTGGAAGAAGGTCCCTGCAAGCTCTAGTTATCTGTTTATGCCCTTTGCACTCTGAGCTGCTGATTCAGCCGGTTTTTGCAAAAGCTTGTAGTTGCATGAGGTATTAGCCCCTTAATATCTCAGCAGGCTTAAAAATAGATAAATCTCCAGGGCTGGATGAAATGTATTAGAGGCTATTGAGTGAGACAAGGGAGGAAATAGCAGGGGTGATAGCAATAATTGTCAATTCCTCTCTGGAGAGGTGTCAGAAGACTGGAGCACAATAATGGAGGACACCATTATTCAAGAAATAAGGGCGAGATAAACTAGGAAGCTGCAGGCCAGTCAGCCTAACTTAAGTGGTGAGGAAACTATTGGAAGCAATTCTGAGAAACAGAACTAATCTGCATTTGGAGATGCAGGGATTAATCAAGACCAGTCAATATGGCTTTGTTAAGTGGGGTTCATGTCTGACCACTTGATTGGATTTTCAAAGACGTGACCAAATGTATAGATGCGAGCAATGCATTTAACCTAGTCTTCTTGGATTTCAGCAAGCCTTTAATTTCCCATGTTGGAGACTAATAGCGAAGGTAAGAACCCATGGGATCCAAGGAAATTTGGCAAATTGAATCCAGTTTTGGCTGAGTGGCAGGAAATAAAGGGTGATGGTGGAGGGATGCCTTTTGACTGAAAAGCTGCGTCCAATGGGGCCCTGCAGGGATCAGTTTTGGGGCCCTTGCTGTTTGTGGCATGGTGATTTAGACTTAGAACCATAGAAAATTACAGCTCAGAAACAGGCCTTTTGGCCCTTCTTGTCTGTGCCGAACCATTTTATGCCTAGTCCCACTGACCTGCACTTGGACCATATCCCTCCACACCCCTCTCATCCATGAACCCGTCCAAGTTTTTCTTAAATGTTAAAAGTGACCCCGCATTTACCACTTTATCCGGCAGCACATTCCACACTCCCACCACTCTCTGCGTGAAGAAGCCCCCCCTCATATTCCCTTTAAACGTTTCTCCTTTCACCCTTAACCCATGCCCTCTGGTTTTTTTCTCCCCTAGCCTCAGCGGAAAAAGCCTGCTTGCATTCACTCTATTGGATTCACTTGAATTTAGGACGGTTGATTGGTAAATTCGCAGATGATATGAAAATTGGTAGAATGATAAATAGTGAGGAGGATAGCCTTAGATTACAGGAGGATATAGACAGGCTGGTCAGATGAGCTGGTCAGTGGCTAACGGAATTCAATCTGGATAAGTGTGAGTTGATGCACTTGGGCAGGACGAAGAAGACGAGGGAATATATGATGGATGGCAGAACTCTGGGAAGCACTGAGGATCAGAGGGATCTTGGTGTCCCAAATCAGGAGAACAGGTGGATAAAGTGGTTAAGAAGGAATATGGTATACTTTTATTAGCCGAGGCATATAGTTTAAGAGCAGGGAGGTTATACAGGAACTATATAAAATGTTGGTTAGGACACAGCTCGAGTATTGTGTGCAGTTCTGGAATCCACATTGTAGGAGAATGTGATCACTGGAAAGGAGATTTACCAGTATGTTGCCTGAGCTGGAGAGTTTTCATTATGAAGAGAGATTGGATAGACTGGGTTGTTTTACTTGGAGCAGAGGAGACTGGGTGGGGGGGCGGGGGGGGAAGGTGTCGGCATGATTGAGATATCAAAATTATAGGGGACAGAGATGAGAGTAGACAGGAAGAAATTTTTCCCCTTGGTGGAGGGATCAATGACCAGAGGGCATAGGTTTACAGGGGTTGTAAAGAAAAACTTTTTCACTCAAAGGGTGGTGGGAGGTCAGGAACTCACTGCCTGAAAGGGCGAGGGAGGCAGAGATGATCCTCACATTTAAGAAGTGTTTAAATGTGCACTTGAAATGACAAAACATGCAAAGCTTTGGGCCAAGTGTGGGAAAATGGGATTAGAATAGTTAGATGGTTTGTCTTTGGCTCAGATGCAATGGGCCGAAGGGTCTTTTGTGTGCTATATACTTCTATTTTCTGTATGAACAATATCACTGTGGAGATGGGAAAGTTTTGGGATAGTGTGAACAGCATCGAAATGGATGAGCTTTGGGATAGTGTCAACAACTGATGTTGGCTGCATGGCAAAAAAAGCCAAAAAGATAGTTGTGATGCTGTGGAATAAGAGATGGAATAAAAATTTGTTTTGGTGGGGTTGTGAGGAATGGGTGGTGGTGGGGGAGGTGTTGCCAAAGAGCCGAATGGAAAAGTTGTAATCATAATGGATTTGACAATCCATATACTCAGCAGTCATGATAGAATCCAAAAGCATATGTCATGTACTTGATGTGAAGGGAAAGAATATCACTGAGCAACTGGAGAGGAACTTAGAAAGGGAGGGGAGCATTTGTTGTGGTCCAGTGTGGGTCAGTGATGTACTGAGATCCTGTCAGGGGAAAGTCCAAAGTTAGGAACAAAATGTTGTAAAAAATCAAACCAAATGGGTATAGGAAAGAGACATTTTGTTCCATGGTTTCCAGGTTTCAGCTGAATAGGAGTGGAATCAATGTCCTTGTGGAAAGGATAAATGGGAATGTAAATCAGTAAACTAGCACAACAGAGTGGGGAGGGATGATTATGGGAGGGAGATGTAGTTTAAAATTAAAGTGTAAAATTGGAAAAAGTGTTTAGGGCAAGGTATAGATTGAGAGGTCAACAATTATGGTCACAAAACAAAACAAAGTATTATTGAAGAATCAAGTGCCTTTGCAGCAGAAACAAAAACAGAAAATGCAGGAAAATGTCAGCAGGGCTGACAGCAAATGGGAAAGAGAAGAATAGAGCCAACATTTTTGAGTCAGGATGACTGTCAGACCTGCTGAGATTTTCCAGTATTTTCTGTTTCAAATTCCAGCGTCTTCAATATTTTGCCTTTGCCTGTGCACAGCATCTAAATTAGCCAGGGAAGTGGAGGCCATAATCTATAACAAGGAACCAGATTCGGAGGAATAACTTGAGACATGGTCATGTAAATAATAATTCTGGTTAATTAAATACTGCAGCTATAGACCGGTGAGTCTCACTTCTGTTGTCGGCAAGATGTTGGAAAAAATTATAAGGGATAGGATTTATAGTTATTTGGAGAGTAATGAATTGATAGGTGATAGTCAGCATGGTTTTGTGGCAGGTAGGTCGTGCCTTACTAACCTTATTGAGTTTTTTGAGAAAGTGACCAAGGAGGTGGATGGGGGCAAGGCAGTGGACGTGGTATATATGGATTTTAGTAAGGCGTTTGATAAGGTTCACCATGGTAGGCTTCTGCAGAAAATGCAGATGTATGGGATTGGGGGTGATCTAGGAAATTGGATCAGGAATTGGCTAGCGGATAGGAAACAGAGGGTGGTGGTTGATAGTAAATATTCATCATGGAGTGCGGTTACAAGTGGTGTACCTCAGGGATCTGTTTTGGGGCCACTGCTGTTTGTAATATTTATTAATGATCTGGATGAGGGTATAGTTGGGTGGATTAGCAAATTTGCTGATGACACCAAAGTCGGTGGTGTGGTAGACAGTGAGGAAGGGTGTCGTAGTTTGCAGGAAGACTTAGACAGGTTGCAAAGTTGGGCCGAGAGGTGGCGGATGGAGTTTAATGCGGAGAAGTGTGAGGTAATTCACTTTGGTAGGAATAACAGATGTGTTGAGTATAGGGCTAACGGGAGGACTTTGAATAGTGTGGAGGAGCAGAGGGATCTAGGTGTATGTGTGCATAGATCCCTGAAAGTTGGGAATCAAGTAGATAAGGTTGTTAAGAAGGCATATGGTGTCTTGGCGTTTATTGGTAGGGGGATTGAATTTAGGAGTCGTAGCGTTATGTTGCAACTGTACACAACTCTGGTGCGGCCGCACTTGGAGTACTGTGTGCAGTTCTGGTCCCCACATTACAGGAAGGATGTGGAGGCTTTGGAGAGGGTGCAGAGGAGGTTTACCAGGATGTTGCCTGGTATGGAGGGGAGATCCTATGAGGAGATGCTGAGGGATTTGGGATTGTTTTCGCTGGAAAGGCGGCGGCTAAGAGGGGATCTTATTGAAACATATAAGATGATTAGAGGTTTAGATAGGGTGGATAGTGATAGCCTTTTTCCTCTGATGGAGAAATCCAGCACGAGGGGGCATGGCTTTAAATTGAGGGGGGGTAGTTATAGAACCGATGTCAGGGGTAGGTTCTTTACCCAGAGGGTGGTGAGGGATTGGAATGCCCTGCCAGCATCAGTTGTAAATGCGCCTAGTTTGGGGGCGTTTAAGAGATCCGTAGATAGGTTCATGGACGAAAAGAAATTGGTTTAGGTTGGAGGGTCACAGTTTTTTTTTTTAACTGGTCGGTGCAACATCGTGGGCCGAAGGGCCTGTTCTGCGCTGTAATGTTCTATGTTCTATGTTCTATAAGATAATAGAGCGGGACATTGTCAGAGCTTTTTGTCTTGCATTCATCAGGACTATCACAGAAATAAAATGTGAGGGAATTCAAATTTATACTGTATGCGAAGAGTGCTGATTGGTAGAGGTATTGCCATGGAGAATGTACCAATGATAGTGACCGGCAGTTAACTGCCAAGCATTGAATTGAAACTAGGCAGCTTGACTCTCCTCCGATCAGGTTCCACTTGCCAGCCAATCAGCACTCTTCTCATACAGTATAAATTTGTTGAATGCCTATAAATCTTTGCAATAGTCTGAGTGCAAAATGAAAAGCTTTGACAGATGCCATTTGCCAACAATATCCAAGTTCTGTACTACCAAATGACTTTATATAATAGAGGGGAGAAGAACAGGAACAAATGGCATCGTCGTACTAATCAGAGTTGATAATGACAATAAAACGGGACCTAATTAACAGAAGGCTGGGAACAGAATTCATTTAAATTGAAATAAATGAGAAGGCGTCATTCACTATAAGGGATATAGCTCAGAATGCACAACAGTGGAAAGGAGACGGAGGAAGAAATTTACAAACAAATATGTGAAATGAGTGGAAAATGCAGAATCATATCAGGAGATTCTAACTATCCCAATTAAACTGTCAAGAAGTAGTTATCAAAGGGAACAGGGAATAGAGCTTTTACAATGTATGTATTCTTATCCAGTATATAGGAGGCATGGTTAGTAAGTTTGCAGATGACTCCAAGATTGATGGCCTAGTGGACAGTGAAGGTTATCTGGGATTGCAATGGGATCTTGATCAATTGGGCCAGTGGGTTGTCGAATGGCAGATGAAGTTTAATTTAGATAAATGTGAGGTGATGCATTTTGGTAGATCGAACTAGGGCAGGACTTGTTCAGTTAATGGTAGGGCATTGGAGAGAGTTATAGAACAAAGAGATCTAGGGGTACATGTTCATAGCTTATTGAAAATGGAGGCACAGGTGGACAGAGTGGTGAAGAAGGTATTCAGCATGCTTGGTTTCATTGGTCAAAACATTGAATGCAGAGACAGTTGTACAAGACATTGGTAAGGCCACACTTGGAATCTGTGTACGGTTCCGGTCACCCTATTATAGAAAGGATATTATTAAACTAGAAAGAGTGCAGAAAAGATTTATTTGGATGCTACCGAGACTTGATGGTTTGAGTTATAAGTAGAGGCTGGATAGACTGAGACTTTATTCTCTGAAGCACAGGAGGCTTAGGGGTGATCTGATAGAGGTCTAAAAAATAATGAGAAGCATGGATCAGCTAGGTAGTCAATATCTTTTCCCAAAGGTAGTGGAGTCTAAAACTAGAGGGCATAGGTTTAAGGTGAGAAGGGAGAGATACAAAAGTATCCAGAGGGGCAATTATTTCACACAAGGGTGGTGAGTGTCTGGAACGAGCTGCCAGAGGTGGTAGTAGAGGCGGGTACAATTTTGTCTTTTAAAAAGCATTTAGACAGTTACATGGGTAAGATGGTTATTGAGGGATATGGGCCAAACGTGGGCAATTGGAACTAGCTTAGTAGTTTTTTAAAAAAAAGGGCAGCATGGACAAGTTGGGCTGAAAGGCCTGTTTCCATGCTGTAAACCTCTATGACTATGATATAAGAAGCTCAACAAGAGAGCAAGCATTTGCTGGCGCTAATAATGGAATTGAGCCAGAACACAGAAATGAGCAGAAAGAACATGTAGGCAATAACTATCCCACTTTAAAATGAAATTTAAAATAAAAATTGAGAAGGACATGAGACAAAGACCAAAATAACAAATTGAACAAAAGTAGATTTTTAAGGGTATTGGAAAGAAGCTTGAGAAAATAAACTGGGAAAATTTCTGCCAAACACACAGCTGCAAGCATTTAAAACTGTGGTTGGTAACATTCAAGATTAATATATTCTGTTAAAATGTAAGAGCAAGCTAGCCAATAATTATGTACCATGGATAAATAAATAAGGACAAAGTTGAAACAAAGAATACATATATAGAGGATGATAAACGAGAATATTATAAGATAGAAATAAACAAAGCAGAAGGGAACGCAAAACTATAAAATTTAATTATCATGGAATATAAAAATTAATATTTTTACAGACTCCAATAACAAAAGAAAGGTCAGGATAGGAGTAGGTCACTTAAGGGACATGGATAAACTGGCAGCTAAGTAGCAGAAGTATTAAGCACTTACTTGGCCTTTGTATTGTCTAAGAAAATTAACATGTTGGACTTCTCATTAGAATGAGAGATTAAGTTGTAAAGGCACGAGATATTTTCTTTTCCCTGTTCTGTCATGGAATGTGGGTGTTGCTGGAAAGGACATTTGGTCGTTCCCATTATCTTGAAAAGGTGATGGTGAGCTGCCGCCTTGAAATAAATTCTGGTTTGCTGGACTGCTTTGGAGGGTAGTTAAGTCAAGACACAATGGCACAGAAGGAGGCGATTCAGCCCATGCAGCTCTGTAGAACAATCCACTTTTTCATTCTCCTGGTCAATCCCTGTAGCCCCGCAAGTTTATTTCCCTCTGGCTTGCATCCAGTTCCTTGAAATAATTGCCTCTTTTTCCACCACTCCTGCAAGCAATGGGTTCCAAGTTAATAACACTGTGTTCCCCCCACTGCATCTTTTACCCGAAATCTGTATCACCTAGCTCTTGTACCATAAGGCAATGAGGATTCCTTATTCCACAAATTCACCATCCTCTGCAAAAAGTAGTTCTGCCTCATCTCAGTTTTAAATCTACCACCTCTCAACCTATACCTGTGACCTCTTGTTCGAGATTGCCCCAGAAGAAGAAACATTTGGTCTACATTTACTTTATCAATCCCTTTTAAATTTTTATATACTTCGATCAGATCCCCTCTCATTCTTCTTAACTCCAGCGAATATAAGCCCGAACTTCTTAATCTCTCCTCATACATCAATCCTTTCATCCCCGAAATCCATCTGAACTGCCTCCAATGCCTCAACATCCTTCCTCAAATAAGGAGGCCAAAACACTCCAGGTGTGGTCTCACCAACACCCTATTCATTTGCAACAACATTTTGCTACTTTTATACTCCAGTCCCATTGCAATCAATGCTGATGTCCCATTTGACTTTTTTATTATATGCTGCTTCCTCAGTTGAGACGCCGATTTCCGTGCTGATGATAGGGGCATGTAATGAAAATCCCCTGCTCCATTAGGGATATTATTTTAAGCAAACAAGTTTTCGGAAACATATTTTGAATTGCTACATTTGGCAATTGCTTTAAAACATTTTATCTTATTGAAGTTCAGGTTCATGAACTAATCCTTTGAAATCCACACATCTGATCTTTGACCCGGCAAAATTCTAGTTAAACTAAAGATTAATCTGATTTTGTAAACTTAATTTTTCTGATTGCTCAGCTGTTGTGAAACTTGTGCAATTTACAGTAGTTAAGTGCTCTTGTGTGTTAATTTTCCAGAAACACTGAGGCTGTAACTGAGTTTTCCAGAATGATGTGTATATTCGAAGCGAGGGTATAACTGAGTAGTTGATGGCAGCGGCTTTGACTTTCTCTAAGGAAAGGACGGTACGATGGTGCGCCTGTTTCTTGCAAGGAAATGAAACATCTCAAAAGCTGATAATTTCAATTTGATGCAAAGGAAAGCCAAGTTCTTTCAATTCCATTTGGCAGATAAATCTTTTGAGCAGAATCTGCTAGAGGGTGGGGAGTGATGCGTCTAGTTCACTCTAAGTGCACTGAACAGATGGAAAAATGTTGCACATTCTGTGTTTGTGACTTATTTCAAGATGTTAACAAGTGTAGAAATACTGTATAACCTGCACATTTATTGTGACAATACTTCATTTTCTGTGCTTCAGTTTGTAATTTGCGATTATACTAATGACCCTTAAGCAATTAGTTGTTCCCCTCCCATTTATTGATTTCTTCAAATGCCTTGCCCTGGCTCACTGGCATTTCTCACTTAAGATTTGGTTTTGTTCTAATCTAAATGATGGGGATTGATTTGTAATGAATACTTGCATTGGAGGCAGTATAGCCAATATTCACTGAATTGGAACCTGGGATGTCAGACTGAATAAATTAGAACATGGAACATTACAGCGCAGTACTGCGCAAGAGTATGTACCGTGTACCTGGTGGATGGTGTTCTCACGTGAGATGATGGCATCCGTGTCAATGATCCGGCAGAGGTCGCTGTGGCAAGGTTGTGTGGTGTCGTGGTCGCTGTTTTCCTGAAGGCTGGGTAGTTTGCTGCAAACAATGTCGAGTAAACCTCCTCTGAGTTACTTCCACCACAATTACATCCTTCCTTAAATGAGGCAACCAAAACTGTGCATGGATCTGAGCATTTGCAAAGTTGAGGATGGAGATATTTGTGAATTTCCTCAATTTTCCGTCACCATTCATGACGAGATGACAAGATGTTAGATGTTTCAGTAAAATCAGGGAAGGTGGGAAAAAAGGGGGCAAGTGTGGCATTGTTAGTCAATGACAGTATTACGGTGGCAGAAAGGACATTTGATGAGGACTCATCTACTGAGGTAGTATGGGCTGAGGTTAGAAACAGGAATGGGGAGGTCACCCTGTTGGGAGTTTTCTATAGGTCTCCGAAAAGTTCCAGAGATGTGGAGGAAAAGATTGTAAAGATGATTCTGGATAGGAGTGAAAGTAACAGGGTAGTTGTCATGGGGGACTTTAACTTTACAAATATTGACTGGAAACGCTATAGTTCCAGCACTTTAGATGGGTCGGCTTTTGTCCAATGTGTGCAGGAGGGTTTCCTGACACAGTATGTAGATAGGCCAACAAGAGACGAGGCCACATTGGATTTGGTACTGGGTAATGAACCAGGCCAGGTGTTAGGTTTGGAGGTAGGTGAGCACTTTGGTGATAGTGACCACAATTCGGTTACGTTTACTTTAGCGATGGAAAGGGATAGGTATATACCGCAGGGCAAGTGTTATAGCTGGGGGAAAGGAAATTATGATGCGATTAGGCGAGATTTGGGATGCATAGGATGAGGAAGAAATCTGCAGGGGAAGGGCACAATTGAAATGTGGAGCTTGTTGAAGGAACAGCTACTGCGTGTCCTTGATAAGTATGTACCTGTCAGGCAGGGAGGAAGTGGTCGAGCGAGGGGACCGTGGTTTACTAAAGAAGTTGAATCTCTTGTGAAGAGAAAGAAGGAGACTTATGTAAAGATGAGACGTGAAGGCTCAGTTAAGGCGCTTGAGAGTTACAAGTTAGCCAGGAAGGACCTGAAAGAGCTAAGAAGAACCAGGAGGGAACTTGAGAAGTCTTTGGCAGGTAGGATCAAGGAAAACCCTAAAGCTTTCTATAGGTATGTCAGGGATAAAAGAATGACGAGGGTAAGATTAGGGCCAGTTAAGGACAGTAGTGGGAAGTTATGCGTGGCGTCTGAAGAGATAGGAGAGGCGCTAAATGAATATTTTTCGTCAGTATTCACACAGGAAAAAGACAATGTTGTCGAAGAGAATACTGAGATACAGGCTATTAGACTCGACGGGATTGAGGTTCATAAGGAGGAGGTGTTAGCAATTCTGGAAAGTGTGAAAATAGATAAGTCCCCTGAGCCGGATGGGATTTATCCTAGGATTCTCTGGGAAGCTAGGGAGGAGATTGCAGAGCCTTTGGCTTTGATCTTTATGTCGTCATTGTCTACAGGAATAGTGCCAGAAGACTGGAGGATAGCAAATGTTGTCCCCTTGTTCAAGAAGGGGAGTAGGGACAACCCTGGTAATTATAGACCAGTGAGCCTTACTTCTGTTGTGGGCAAAGTTTTGGAAAGGATTATAAGAGATAGGATTTATAATCATCTAGAAAGGAGCAATTTGATTAGGGATAGTCAATACGGTTTTGTGAAAGGTAGGTCGTGCCTCACAAACCTTATTGAGTTCTTTGAGAAGGTGACCAAAGAGGTGGATGAGGGTAAAGCAGTTGATGTGGTGTATATGGATTTCAGTAAAGTGTTTGAAAGGGTTCCCCCAGTAGGTTATTGCAGAAAATATGGAGGCATGGGATTGAGGGTGATTTTGCGGTTTGGATCAGGAATTAGCTAGCTGTAAGAAGACAGAGGGTGGTGGTTGATGGGAAATGTTCATCCTGGAGTTCAGTTACTAGTGGTGTACCGCAAGGATCTGTTTTGGGTCCACTGCTGTTTTGTCATTTTTATAAATGACCTGGATGAGGGCGTAGAAGGCTGGGTTAGTAAATTTGCGGATGACACTAAAGTCGGTGGAGTTGTGGACAGTGCGGAAGGATGTTGCAGGTTACAGAGGGACATAGATAAGCTGCAAGAGCTGGGCTGAGAGGTGGTAAATTGAGTTTAATGCGGAAAAGTATGAGGTGATTCACTTTGGAAGGAGTAACAAGAATACGGAGTACTGGGCTAATGGTAAGATACTTGGTAGTGTGGATGAACAGAGAGATCTCCGTGTCCATGTGCATAGATCCCTGAAAGTTGGCACCCAGGATGATAGGGTTGTTAAGAAGGCGTACAGTGTGTTAGCTTTTATTGGTAGAGGGATTGAGTTTTGGAGCCATGAGGTCATGTTGCAGTTGTACAAAACTCTGGTGCGGCCGCACTTGGAGTATTGCGTACAGTTCTGGTCGCAGCATTATAGGAAGGATGTGGAAGCATTGGAAAGGGTGCAGAGGAGATTTACCAGGATGTTGCCTGGTATGGTGGGAAGGTCTTATGAGGAAAGGCTGAGTGACTTGAGGCTGTTTTCGTTGGAGAGAAGAAGGTTAAGAGGTGACTTAATAGAGGCATATAAGATGATCAGAGGATTAGATAGGGTGGACAGTGAGAGCCTTTTTCCTCGGATGGTGATGGCTAGCATGAGGGGACATAGCTTTAAATTGAGGGGTGATAGATATAGGACAGATGTCAGAGGTAGGTTCTTTACTCAGAGTAGTAAGGGCTTGGAATGCCCTGCCTGCAACAGTAGTGGACTCGTCAACATTAAGGGCATTTAAAGGATCATTGGATAAACATATGTATAATATTGGAATAGTGTCGGTTAGATGGGCTTTAGGTTGGTTCCACAGGTCGGCGCAACATCGAGGGCCGAAGGGCCTGTACTGCGCTGTATTGTTCTATGTTCTATTAAGACTGCAGAGCTTTCATCTGTATGCTGGTTCTTGGATTGCTTTGCTCTGTCTATTGCACTTTGGTATACGTCTGCTGCTTTTGTTGTTTAGTATACGTCTAGTCCTGCATTTTAGCTTCACCAGGTAGACACATTTTTAGGTATGCCTAGTGCTAATCCTGAAATGTTCTCCTGAACTCATTGAACCAGAATTAACCTCCTGGTTTGAAGCTATAGTGTGGGAGTTATGGCTTGTCAGGATGTTTCAGATTGTGGTGATATATACAACTCTGGATGATATCTCAGCACTTCATAAATGTCAGTTTTGAGCTGCTAGACCTATTCTGAGTCTATTCTATTTAGCACAATGGTGGTGCCACACAATAAGATGGGCTGTCCCTTGCCTGTGCTATCCACAAAACACTTAGCCTCGTAGATACATTGCATTGATGCGAATTGTTGCTCAAGCTCCAAATCACCGAGGATGAGGCTGTTCATTGATTTCTTTTTTCCTTGCTTAAATGTTTACTGCTATTCATTAATAAAATTGGCAAGAGTGCTGAACCTTGATCGGATCTATTGGTTGTGGGATCATTTGGTTCAGTCTATAGCCTGCTGCCCTGACTGTTCAGAATGCATGTAATTCTGTGTTGAAACTTCACTCAGTTGGCATCATATTTTCATTTACTCTTCGCGTTGCTCCTTGTATGCTCTTCTCTACTACTATTTGAACCAATGTTAGTTAGTCACTTAAAGGGGAGGTCAGTTTAGGACAGAGTTGAGGAGGAACTTCTTCTCTCAGAGGGTGGTGAATCTCTGGAATTCTCTGCCCACTGAAGTGGTGGAGTTTACCTCGTTGAATATGTTTAAATCACGGATAGATGGATTCCTGATCGGTAAGGGAATTAGGGGTTATAGGGATCAGGCGGGTAAATGGAACTGATCCACTTCAGATCAGCCATGATCTTATTGAATGGCGGGGCAGGCTCGAGGGGCTAGATGGCCTACTCCTGTTCCTATTTCTTATGTTCTTCTGTTATGTTTAGCTTGGTGAGGTCCCAGAGGATTGGAGGATAGCCAATGTAGTCCTGTTATTCAAGAAGACTAGCAAGGATAACCCAGGTAGTTGTAGGCCAGTGAGCTTGACATCAGTGATCGTGAAATTGTTGGAGAAGATTCTTAGAGATAGGATTTAAACACATTTGGAAGTGAATAGTCTTGTTAGCGACAGACAGCATGGTTTTATATGAGGGAGGTCATGTCTCACTAATTTAATTGAATTTTTTGAGGAGGTGACAAAAATTATTGACGAGGGAAGGGCTGTGGATGCTGTCTACATGGACTTTAGTAAGGCATTTGACAAGGTCCCTCATGGCAGGCTGGTGCAAAAGATTAAATCTCACGGGATCAGGGGTGAACTAGCTAGATGGATTCAGAACTGCTTGGCCATAGAAGACAGAGGGTAGCGGTGGAAGGGTGGAACCTGACAGAAGTTTATAAAATGATGAGGGGTATAAATAGGGTGAACAGTTGGAAGCTTTTTCCCAGGGTGGAAATGACAATTACAAGGGGGCACAAGTTCAAGGTAAGGGGGGGAAGGTTCAGTGGAGATCTGTGCGGTACGTTTCTTACACAGAGGGTGGTGGGGGCCTGGAATGCACTGCCAAGTGAGGTGATTGAGGCAGATACGTTAGTCACATTTAAGACTTGACTGGATGAACAGACGGGGAATAGAGGGATATAAATGGTTGGTCTCGATCGGACAACATGATTGGCGCAGGCTTGGTGGGCCAAGGGGCCTGTTCCTGTGCTGTACTGTTCTTCGTTCTTTGTTCGCCCAACACAATGGGTGGTGTTCTTTGAATGAAGACTGGAATTTGTCTCCACAAGGATTGTAGTGGTCACTCCAGCAATACCATTACATGGAAATACATCTCTGACAGGTAGATTAGGTCGACTTGGTTATTTTATCAATTTGGATTCTGATCATCTGCCATATTTCTGGCAGCCATGTTCTGGCCTCTCCCAGCTCAGTCACTAGTGGTACTACCTAGCCACTCTTTGTAATGGACATTCAAGTTCCCCCACCCAAAATTAATCTGTGCTGTTGCTACCCTCAGTGCTATTTGAAAGTAAGAAGTCTCTCAACACCAGGTTAAAGCCCAACATGTTTATTTGGAATCTCCTTCATCGGGTCGCCAAGCAAAACTGATAGCCAAGTTCCACACGCATGAAGATGGCCTCAACTGGGATCTTGGGTTCATGTCACACTATATGTAACCCCCACCATTTGGCCAGGGCTTGCAAATTCCTACTAACTGTCCTTGTTTGAGACAATTCGCACCTCTTTAACCTATGATTATCCCTCCTTCCACTCACATTGTTTGTACCTGTAAAGACTTGATTACCTATAAAGACTCGCATTCCAACCATTCTTCACATTCCAATCTGTATTTATCGTGCAGTTGTGTCTTCGCCTGTGTATGCCATGTTTGTGAACCTACCTTTCCACTCACCTGATGAAGGAGCAGCGCTCCGAAAGCTCGTGATTCCAAATAAACCTGTTGGACTTGAACCTGGTGTTGTGAGATTTCTTACTGTGTCCACCCCAGTCCAAAACCAGCATCTCCACATCATGGCTATTTGAAAGTGGGAATCAACATTGGAGAGTATTGATTCGCTAGCTGAGGGATGGTGTTTGTACCTTGCCAACTTGTTACTTCAACAAAAAAATTCCCATCAAGCTGCTTAAAAGTTTTTTTTTTACAAATTGTGCCAGTTTACCTTAATTAATCTGCACCAATCCAAGTTATCAATTGTATTCTGGATTATGCTTCTAAAATATTTTCCACCACTAAGGCTGGCCTGGAGTTGCTGGGTTTATCCTTGAATCCCTTTTTAAGGGTGTAATGTTTGCAATTCTCTAATCCTCTGCTATGACCCCTATATCCAAGGAGGATTGGAACATTATGCCCACTATCTTCCCTCTGTATCTCTGGATGCATCCCATCCAGTTCTGGTGGCTTCACGTTTAATAATGACGGCATTACTATTACCTCCTGTCAATCCATGCAATGCCTCAATGACCTCCTTTTGCACTCCGCCAAGGAATAAGAGGCTGCCAAAGTCAAAGAAAGATGTAAAGTCCTCATTTAGTACCTCAGAGATGCCCTCTGTCTCCATTCAGCAATCCCCTTTTTGATTGCTAATGGGCTCCACCTCCTTTTTATATGACATTAGCTGATCCACTTGCCTCAATAACACTCGAGCTTTACAACATCCAGAACAAAGCAGCCTGCTGATTTGGCACCCCATCCACCGTCTTAAACACTCAAAGCACCAATGAACAGTGGCTACAGTATATCTCATTAGTGGCACCTCACCAATAGCACTTTCCAAACCCACAACCTTAACCACCTGGAACAACAAGTGGGAACACCACCATCTGCAATCCCCTCCCAAGTCACTCTTCACGCTGACATGGAGCTACATTGCTATTCCATTACTGTCTCTGGAATTCTCTAACAGCACTATAAGTTTACTTGCACCATGTGGTCTGCAATCGTTTCCAGAAGGCAGCTAACCACCACCTGCTCAAGTAACATGTGCATCCCATGAATGAATAACATGAAAAAATCTGCTCTATTCAATTTTAGCCCATCCAGTATCTTGAATACCTCCTTTTTACTATGGATTTGGCAGTGATCCCTTTTAAGATTGTGCCTTTTAATTTGTATTGCCTGTTTTTCATCTTCCGAAATGCATAACTTCAGAATTAGTATTAAATTGCTATTTGATTTCACCAGCTCGCTTCATTTTCCTAAAATCCATTAATATCCTCTGTATAATTGTTTTTGTTTGTGAGCAATTGCTAATTCGTACATCACTATATGTTCATTTATATCACCAACGCATTTTGGGTGTGAGTGGGTGGGAGTGCTTCCTTCCAGTCTAATAAAGAAATTTCCACCATGATTGCTGGCTTTCTGTTGAAATGGCCAGCCCTAGGTGTGGTTCCCCAAAAGTTGTTAATCTGGGCCAGATCTCTTGTTTTGTCATGGTCCGGCTGGGATACCTTCAAATTGTACAACCCCGGTGAGGAGGGACGACTGGTTCCGTGTCTTCATTCAACCCGCCCTTTGCTGATAAAGACAAAGGTTAATTTAACAAGGTTCCCTTCCCCTTGTATAAGTTTTCCAATAGACCCAATAGTTATGTTTAAAACGGAGTCAGTTTAACCAGGCTTTCTTGAGTTAAGTAAGAGTAAGTTTATTAACTACAAAAAAGTAAGGAAAAATGGTCAAACACATTTATATTCATACAGATTAAAAAATAAGAAATGTTTGAAGTTTATTTAGCAGTGTCACAAATAGGCTTACATTAACATTGCAAAGAATTGAGTCCAATAGTAAGTAAATATGAATAAAAGGTTATACCGAACAGCCCTTGAGTTGCGAGGAATAGATGATGAGCGTTGTGGCCAATACAGGTTGATTCCAGTCGCTGACATTTGTGGCAAATAGTTGATTCTTCAAGTCAGATGTTCTGTAATTTGTAGAGAGATTTCAGTTCTCTTTCCAGCTCGGATTTTCTGCTGGTTGATTGACTTCCACAGTTAGAGTTTTTGATCCTGCAAAAGCTGGCTACTTTGCAAGGGCCCTGTTTTGGTCACGGTATCACCATCAGTATGCCAGCTTCCAGCTGCTTTTCTGAGCAGCATTTGTTTCCAGTCCTCTGGTACCGATCCCATTTCCATGGAAGATTGAAAGATTGTGTTCAGAACCTCTGCTGCTCCAATTCTGTAAATAGCCTCCCATGACTCTTTCACACACATGCACCAAACACACAGATGCATGCGCACATGCAAAAACATGTTTTGACATAAAGTTTAATTGTTAAACCTGTTGCATCGTGCTCAATATTATTGTAATGCATTTGATTTTTTTTTCAGGGTTATGCATAAGTGTTGTGTTTTAAAATTAAAAGAAGTTGCATCGGTTTATAATTAACCGGATGCAGCCCTGAAATTATATCTTTTGGCTTGTTTGTGGATTATCGCAGTGAGGGTCAATTTCTCTCAAAGTTTTTTTAAAAGGCTGCACCTCAAGGAGGGTGAGGTTGCTGTTTTATATTGAAAGGCTTACTGCCCAAGCGGCCAGCATTCCTGTACCTGAGAACAAATCTAACTTGTCACACTGTCTTTGACTGCAAGTATATACATTGTCGTTTTGAACTGTACAGTTTTCAGTTCTATTTGACACAGGCATCACGAGGATAGACTGCTTGTCCAGTAATGTAACTTAGTTTTATTGTGCTAGGAAACCCAACTTTATATTTATTTTAAAGCCCAATCTCTCTCTCTCCTCTTCCTTTTTCTCTCCCCCCCCCCCCCCCCCCCCCCCCCGATATTCTTCCTTATAATGCCAGATTATAGTCAAGTTTGATTCCTTTCAATGACTTGCATTATATTCACCACTAAACACAGAACCAATGCACTACTTCATCTGATTGCTATATTAATTATGCTGGTTCAATTTTATTGTATTTTATAACAAAACCAAACAGAATAGAAAAACTTTAGTACTTGCTTTGATGTGTTAGATGTGTATTTTTAAATTTTTTAAAATGTGATTAACGTACGTTTTGATTCACAGTGATTCAGATTCCACATCGTCTTCATCTTCTGCACTATCAGTGGTTGTAATGTCAGATGGGGATGATGACCAGGAATTAGGAGATAAGAGAAAGCCCCAACCATTGAAAACAGCAGATGAACTCTTGTTGGCGGTAGGTACAGGTTTCATTGATCTTTCAGAATCAGTGGTGATCAGGAAAAAAATGTTTTGAAATCGCTCATTAATATTTTGTTGCCTGAGATTCTAAAGGATTACAACAATGGGAGTTGGGAGTCTCTGAATAGTTGATTTGAGTTTTTACTTTGTACATGGTGAACGATCTTGGCCTGTGTTCTTGATTAACAGTCAATGTGTCTGATTAAGTCAAACTTGCTTTTCTGCTGATATGAGTATCACAGTAATGCTCCATACTAGAGGTGCAAATTGTTTGTCACATATGTTCTCACTGTTGCTTGTTTAGGAAGGCAGGCTGTAACATATGTCAATGTACAAAATAACCCTGTGTTGACATATGTATTCACATTTTCGTTTGCAGAAGAAGCTTGCCTTCGACGAGTATCCAGACTGAGATTCTGGGCTAACTAGGTTTTACTTGCGCAATCCCAATACTTCTGTCCAAATCTGTGTAAATTAAGGAATTAAATTATTGCAAGCACTTCACGTGCTTTAGTTCACTTTCCTTATTTGTGATCAATGCTGCTGATCTGAGATTTGAAATCAAGTTATCCTTCCATTACCAAGTAGTAATTTATCAGGTTGCAAAATGCGATGAGAGGTGGTGTCAAGCAGACAAAACTGAGTGGCGATTGTACTTTCACTTCTGATGTGTTTGAACATGGTTTAGAAATGTTCCAGTAAATGAAATGATGCAATATCAAAAGTGCACCGGCCAATTGTTTTTCTTCAATGCAAAACTAGCCTCTTTGAATATCTATGATTCTTCTTTGATCTGATCCGAAATTAACCATTCATTGAAAATTTTAACTTGTAGGATGACATGGCATGACTGAGATGTTGTTATATTAGTAGATTTATTAGGTTGATGTTTCCATTTGTACCATTTTTATGATCTGCTTAAGTGTGTTTCCAGCTCTCGTATTCGACAAATAAGGGAGGTTCTGTGCTTTGAGATCCTCATTCGCTGATGGTGAATTCCAAATGGGTGCAAAGTTTTCATATCTTTTCTGCAAACAGATTAGGAGATCTAGGTGAAGTACCTTCACCACAAAGTAGTATCCTCCCACATGGATGGCTTTAGTGGAAAAAAAGTTGAAACCAAAAGCCTGTATTGTCAGAGATATTAAAAATGATCATTTATTTTGCCAATTTTAGAGGGATTTTCAATAAAAGCAAACTATTGTGAACGCTGGGGATCTGAAATAAAAACAGAAAATACTGGATTAACTCAGCAGGTCTGGCAACATCTGTGGAAAGAGAAACCGAGTTAATGTATTGAAACCAGACTTCTGATGAGTAGTCGTATTGCACTCAATCCGTTAACTCTGCTCTCTCCACAGATGCTGCCAGACCTGCTGAGTTTTTCCAGCACTTTCTATTAAATTGAAAAAGATGGTACTTTGAAATTTGTGAATTCTAAAGCCTTGGACCTAAAGCAATATGACTGTATTCATGGATTGAGGGTTCTGGCAGGACAGTGCAGAAAATTCAAGTATGATGCAGTGTACGATTTCCCCAACCGTTATAATCTAAAAAGAACCTAATGCCATAAAAACACCACTTGAATTGTGAAAGCCGACCGAAAATGTTTGCTAATTAAGTTAAAGACTTGCCAAGATTGGGAGTAATTGAATTTGGTTCTATTGTTTCCCACATATTTTACCATGGTTTTTCCTCACATTTGTGCCAGAGTCTGCTGCAGACTTGATGGTAGAAGTTGATTGCTGTGGTGAATCAACAACTGCAGTAAGATGGTATCATGTGACTCCCAGGAGAATAGAAGCTGAACGAGATGGAGCTTGGTTTTTTTCTCATATCGCAATTTCTTTACTATGGAAAGTGACCTGGCAGCAGTGTGATTTTTTTTTTCCATTTGGAAAACAATGCATTTAACTTCATTAGATTTTCATTCTTAACAAATGAAACATTTTTTTATGAGAGTATTTTCTCAACTTAGTTATGAAGAAAGCTTGCATGTGTTGGTTGCAGTGGGCTTCGTGAACTTTTGCCATCCATTGACGAGTTATCTTCTAGCTCTGTACTGGCATAAGTGGCTGTCATGAAGCTTGCTCGGAATGGGAACATGGAAAGAAGAGAAACGTCCATTCCTCAGAATTGCTTCACATTTGTTGCTTCCTGCTCATTTGATCCACTTCTGTTCCCCACATAAAACAGCTTTTGTTAGAAGCGCACATTGGTGGAGCCAGAACTATGTATGTATATTCCTCACTTTGCCTACGGACATATGTTTCATTTGTCTGCCACTTTCTTCACCTCTGCATGTCTTTTGCTAATGTTTCACTGTCTGCCTTACTCACTCCATGTATTTAGCAGTCCATACATCACTGTGTTGATTCTGTTGTACTATTATTTGTGACTCTATTGGTCTTATTCTGCATGTCTCGAAGTATATATGACTGTCTTAGCATGTACTTCATTGTATATGTGTATCGCCATCTCTATTCATTTAGATTGTCTGTTACTTGTGTTATTCCTTTTTGTTGTCCCAGTACTTCTTGTCTAATTTGTCTGATTGTCTCATTGTCTGATATGTCTGAACATAGGCCCCTGGGAAAATTAATCTGAGGGATTAGAACCACAGAACCATAGAAAATTACAGCTCAGAAACAGGCCTTTTGGCCATTCTTGTCTGTGCCGAACCATTTTTTGCTTAGTCCCATTGACCTGCACTTGGACCATATCCCTCCACACCCCTCTCATCCATGAACCCGTCGAAGTTTTTACCACTTTATCCGGCAGCTCATTCCACACTCCCACCACTCTCTGCGTGAAGAAGGCCCCCCCCCCCCCCGCCCCGAATATTCCCTTTAAACTTTTCACCTTTCGCCTTTAACCCATGCCCTCTGGTTTTTTTCTCCCCTAGCCTCAGTGGAAAAAGCCTGCTTGCATTCACTCTATCTATACCCATCAAAATCTTATACACCTCTATCAAATCTCCCCTCATTCTTCTATGCTCCAGGGAATAAAGTCCCAACCTATTCAATCTCTCTCTGTAACTCAGCTTCTCAAGTCCCAGCAACATCCTTGTGAACCTTCTCTGCAATCTCTTTCAACCTTATTTCCATCCTTCCTGTAACTAGGTGACCAAAACTGTACACAATACTCTAAATTCGGCCTTATATAACCTTACCATAACACTCCAACTTTTATACTCGATACTCCGATTTATAAAGGCCAATATACCAAAGGCACTCTTTATGACCCTATCCACCTGTGACGTCACTTTTAGGCAACTCTGTACCTGTATTCCCAGATCCCTCTGTTCAACTGCACTCTTCAGAGTCCTACCATTTACCCTGTACGTTCTTCTTGGTTTGTCCTTCCTAAGTGCAATATCTCACACTTGTCTGCGTTAAATTCCATTTGCCATTTTTCAGCCCATTTTTCTAGTTGGTCCAAATCCCTCTGCAAGCTTTGAAAACCTTCCTCACTGTCCACTACACCTCCAATCTTTGTATCATCAGCAAACTTGCTGTTCCAATTGACCACATTATCATCCAGATCATTGATATAGATGACAAACAACAATGGACCCAACACCGATCCCTGCGGCACACCACTAGTCACAGGCCTCCACTCAGAGAAGCAATCCTCCACAACCACTCTCTGGCTTCTTCCATTGAGCCTATGTCTAATCCAGTTTACTACCTCCCCAAGTATACCCAGCGACTGAACCTTCCTAACTAACCTCCCATGAGGGACCTTGTCAAAGGCTTTGCTGAAATCCAAGTAGACAACATCCACCGCCTTCCCTTCATCCACTTTCCTGGTAACCTCCTTGAAAAACTCTAATAGATTGGTCAAACATGACCTACCACGCACAAAGCCATGTTGACTCTCCCTAATAAGTCCCTGTCTATCCAAATATTTGTAGATCCTATCCCTTATCACACCTTCCAATAACTTGCCCACCACCGACGTCAAACTTACTGGCTATAATTTCCCGGATTTCTTTTGGAACCTTTTCTAAACAATGGAACAACATGAGCCACCCTCCAATCATCCGGCACCTCCCCCGTGAATACTGACATTTTAAATATATCTGCCAGGGCCCCTGCAAGTTCAACACTAGCTTCCCTCAAGGTCCGTGGGAATATCCTGTCCGGTCCTGGGGATTTATCCACTCTGATTTGCCTCAAGACAGCGAGCACCTCCCCTTTAATCTGTAAAGGTTCCATGACCTCCCTCCCTGTTTGCCCTATTTCCATAGACTCCATGCCCGTTTCCTCAGTAAATATGGATGCAAAAAAACCATTTAGTATCTCCCCCATCTCTTTTGGTTCCATACGCAGTCTACCACTCTGGTCTTCAAGAGGACCAATTTTATCCCTCACTATCCTTTTGCTCCTAACATACCTATAGAAGCTCTTTGGATTTTCCTTCACTCTGTCTGCCAAAGCAACCTCATGTCTTCTTTTAGCCCTCCTCATTTCCCTCTTAAGTAGCTTCTTGCACTTTTTATACTCCTCGAGCATCTGATCTGTCCTTGCTGCCTGTACATTTCATACAACTCTCTCTTCCTCTTAATCAGTGTTACAATCTCCCTCTAGAACCAAGGTTCCTTATTCCTATTTACTTTACCTTTAATCCTGACAAGAACATACAAACTCTGCACTCTCAAAATTTCTCCTTTGAAGGCCTCCCACTTTCCATTTACATCCTTACCAGAGAACAGCCTGCGCCAATCCACACTTCCCAGATCCCTTCTCATTTCATCAAATCTGGCCTTTTTCCAGTTCAGAACTTCAACCCGAGGACCAGATCTATCCTTATCCATGATCAGGTTGAAACTAATGGCATTATGATCACTGGATCCAAAGTGTTCCCTCACACTCGCATCCATCTACTGCCCTAACTCATTTCCCAATAGGAGATCCAATATCGCATCCTCTCTCGTTGGCACCTCTATATACTGATGTAGAAAATTCTCCTGAACACATTTTACAAACATTGTTATAGGGAACCAGAGAACAGCAGATGTGTTAAGAGATATTTTGCAAGAATCTTTAAGGTGGAAGATACTTTGTACATCCCATTAATACTCAAGCATATGGGGAGAAATTAAGTACCATCACTAGAGAAGTGGTATTAGACAAACAAATGGGGCTCAAAACAGAGAAGTCCTCTGGCACTGATGGCTTGCATCTGAGGAGCCTAAAAGAAGTAGCTACAGAGATAATGGATGCATTTGTAGTAATTTTCGTTGCCACAGAGAGATGTTGGGGTAGAGTCCCCGTGTATTTTTAAGGCTGAGATAGATTTTTGATCAGTAAGGGACTCGAGGGCTACGGAACGAAGGCAAGAAAGTGGAAGTGAGGAATTGGCCATGATTTTATTGAATGGTAGAGCAGGCTTGAGAGGCTGAATGGTCTATTCCTGTTCCTATTTCTTATGGTCTTATTACCGCAATAGATATTTTATTCATTTCTCTCTTACTGACCTTGCTTTCAATGATATTTTTGTCTTTTTATAAAGCATTTTTAAAGAGGTGTTTAACTTTGTTGTTTGTTGAAATGCTCAGTCAAATTGTTATATCTGCATTGGCAGATACATATTTGCATCTCATTCTTATGCAGTAAAAAAACATGAGGGAAACATTGAATAGATTTTATGAAAACAAGTGAATATTTTATAAGCCTTAAATTTAGAACACAAGTACAGCAATTGTAATTGTTTATAAACCTAATTTCATAGAGGTTTTTCTATTTTGCGATAACTTCATTATTTTTGGAATGAAGAAGGAACTTGGTTTTATTGGTTGCGATTTATATGAGAGGCTAGCTTCACTCATGTCTGGCACATCAGTCAAACAAGTTTGGCTGTAAATTTTGGAATTTTTGACGATTTCGGGTAGTAACTTGATCAACTACACATTTTGAACTTGGATCAGGCCTGGAGACCAACATTGAAAGAACAAAGAACAGTACAGCACAGGAAACAGGCCCTTCGGCCCTCCAAGCCTGTGCCGCTCCTTGGTCCAACTAGACCAATCGTTTGTATCCCTCCATTCCCAGGCTGCTCATGTGACTATCCAGGTAAGTCTTAAACGATGTCAGCGTGCCTGCCTCCACCACCCTACTTGGCAGCGCATTCCAGGCCCCCACCACCCTCTGTAAAAAAACATCCCTCTAATATCTGAGTTATACTTCGTCCCTCTCACCTTGAGCCCGTGACCCCTCGTGAACGTCACTTCTGATCTTGGAAAAAGCTTCCCATTGTTCACCCTATCTATCCCCTTCATAATCTTGTACACCTCTGTTAGATCTCCCCTCATTCTCCGTCTTTCCGGGGAGAACAACCCCAGTTTACCCAATCTCTCCTCATAGCTAAGACCCTCCATACCAGGCAACATCCTGGTAAACCTTCTCTACACTCTTTCTAAAGCCTCCACGTCCTTCTGGTAGTGCGGCGACCAGAACTGGACGCAGTACTCCAAATGTGGCCTAACCAGCGTTCTATACAGCTGCATCATCAGACTCCAGCTTTTATACTCTATACCCCGTCCTATAAAGGCAAGCATACCATATGCCTTCTTCACCACCTTCTCCACCTGTGTTGCCACCTTCAAGGATTTGTGGACTTGCACACCTAGGTCCCTCTGTGCTTCTATACTCCTGATGACTCTGCCATTTATTGTATAACTCCTCCCTACATTATTTCTTCCAAAATGCATCACTTCGCATTTATCCGGATTAAACTCCATATTCCACCTCTCCGCCCAATTTTCCAGCCTATCTATATCCTGCTGTATTGCCCGACAATCCTCTTCGCTATCCGCAAAGGTCCAAGGACCCAACCTCTTCCGAGTTTGGGAATGAGGATAGTAAGGATTTTTTAAAAAAAGCTCATCCTTTGTGTTTGAGGCAAAATGTGTGATCATGGCCATGAATTGTTGTCTGGCTGGTCACAGTTCCGAAGCTCTGTCGTGACTTTACAAAAAAAAACTTTGATACATTCCTATGTAGCCAGTGTTTGAGGCTTGAGCCTTGGCAAGCATGTGCAATTGAATTGTTGCAACCATGAGAAGACAAAATAAATTAATTAATGCAAGGCTTTGTGATTTATTACAGTACTCAATTATTTTTTTAGAAATTCCATTTCATGAGGGAAGATGCAGGCAGAATTTTAAGAATTTAAAAAAAAGTAAGTTTGAGGCTGTGCAGAAAAATGCCTTGTGTTGTATTTTGGAGCAGAAAGAGAAAATGCAAGTTTTTGAGCCTGGGTCACCTTGATGTCTGGTGTCACTTCTCATGGCAGTGTGAAGCTTGCTTCTGACCACACCTGCATCTTAAACCAAGGCTGGTGGGTTGTGGGGAAATAATCCAGACCAGTATAGCCATTTTGGTTTCAGCAGGAGGGTATAGACTGAGGTGCTTATTTCCTCATGGTGCTGTTTTCTCCCTGTTGTGTAATTGTTTCTGTGAAATGCAAGAAGTATTACATGGCATGTGATATTGGAGTGATGTAAATGGTATTGTATCTAAAATTCTGTGAGCATATGTTAAAATAGAGGCTACTCCATTTATTGACTTCATTTGCCAACTATAAAAGTTTAGATTCTTTCTTGACACAAAGGGAAGAAGAATTTGATATGTCATTACAGTGTAAACATCAAACTTGGCATTGTTATGAATATCTATTTATTCTTAACATCAAACATTTTATTTTAATCATTTATTACATGATCATGCCAAGATGTTTGCTGTATGATGTCACATGTAGGCATAGTTCTTTTATCACTTATCTTAAATCCGTGCCCTTTGGTTGCTAACGCTTGTATCACTGGAAACCGTTTCTCTTTGGTTACTTTTTCCAAACCATGCATGCCATTTCGAGAGCTCCGATGCTGTATGGAGAATGACCCCAGTTTCAGTAGTTTTACACTGCACCCTCTCAAAAGCTCTTTCTAAAGCCTGGTGTCGAAAGCTGGCCACAATACTGCAGCTGGGGCATAACCATTTGTTTTATAACTTGCTGCTTTTTCAGCCCATATGCTGTTTTTTAACTGCCTGCTCAAATTGAGCTAATACTTTGAAAGGCTTGTGTGTATGCACATTCTCTGATCTCTATTGTTGTTGCACCCATTATAAAACTGTACTATTTACCTAACAGTGCCTCTACTCCTAATTTTCATCTGCTATTTCGCCAAGTTTGTTTATATTCTCTTGAAATCTGTTACTGTCCTCGTCACTCTTCGCTACATTTTGGAAGATTGTCATCTGCAACTTTGAAATTTTGCCAAAGTCCAGGTTATTGGAGAAGGCATATGGTATGCTTGCCTTTATAGGACGGGGTATAGAGTATAAAAGCTGGAGTCTGATGATGCAGCTGTATAGAACGCTGGTTAGGCCACATTTGGAGTACTGCGTCCAGTTCTGGTCGCCGCACTACCAGAAGGACGTGGAGGCTTTAGAGAGAGTGTAGAGAAGGTTTACCAGGATGTTGCCTGGTATGGAGGGTCTTAGCTATGAGGAGAGATTGGGTAAACTGGGGTTGTTCTCCCTGGAAAGACGGAGAATGAGGGGGGATCTAATAGAGGTGTACAAGATTATGAAGGGGATAGATAGGGTGAACGGTGGGAAGCTTTTTCCCAGATCAGAAGTGACGTTCACGAGGGGTCACGGGCTCAAGGTGAGAGGGGCGAAGTATAACTCAGATATTAGAGGGATGTTTTTTACACAGAGGATGGTGGGGGCCTGGAATGCGCTGCCAAGTAGGGTGGTGGTGGTGGAGGCAGGCACGCTGACATCGTTTTAAGACTTACCTGGATAGTCACATGAGCAGCCTGGGAATGGAGGGATACAAACGATTGGTCTAGTTGGACCAAGGAGCGGCACAGGCTTGGAGGGCCGAAGGGCCTGTTTCCTGTGCTGTACTGTTCTTTGTTCTATTAATCAATATCAAAAAGGGCAGTGGTCCTAATACTGATCCCTGTGTGATACTACTGTATATTTCCTTCCAGTTTGAAAAAACCACCAGTCCTCGCACTGCTTGGCTTCCTATCCCTCAGCCGATTATCAGCTGTTATCTTTAATCCTATTAGTTTCAATTTGCTCGCTAGTCCATTATGTGCTATTTCAACTGGGCACATTTTGTCAGTACATATACACAACATCAATCAAATTATTCAAATATCATTTGCCTTGAACATTTTAATGCCTAGTTTTGAAAGTACCATAGAACATTACAGCACAGAAACAGGCCTTTTGGCCCTTCTTGGCTGTGCCGAACCATTTTTCTGCCGAGTCCCACTGACCTGCACCTGGACCATATCCCTCCACACCCCTCTCATCCATGTACCTGTTCAAGTTTTTCTTAAATGTTAAAAGTGAGCCCGCATTCACCACTTCATCTGGCAGCTCATTCCACACTCCCACCACTTTGTGTGAAGAAGCCCCCCCTAATATTCCCTTTAAACTTTTCCCCCTTCACCTTTAACCCATGTCCTCTAGTTTTTTTTTCTCCCCTAGCCTCAGTGGAAAAAACCTGCTTGCATTCACTCTATCTATACCCATCATAATTTTATACACCTCTATCAAATCTCCCCTCATTCTTCTACGCTCCAGGGAATAAAGTCCTAACCTATTCAACCTTTCTCTGTAACTCAGCTTCTCAAGTCCCGGCAACATCCTTGTAAACGTTCTCTGCACTCTTTCAACCGTATTGATATCCTTCCTGTAATTAGGTGACCAAAACCGCGCACACTACTCTAAATTCGGCCTCATCAATATCTTATACAACCTCACCATAACATTCCAACTCTTATACTCAATACTTTGATTTATAAAGGCCTATGTATCAAAAGCACTCATTACGACCCTATCTACCTGTGACTCCACTTTTAGGGAATTATGTATCTGTATTCCCAGATCCCTCTGTTCTACTGCACTCTTCAGTGTCCTACCATTTACCTTGTATGTTCTACCTTGGTTTGTCCTTCCAAAGTGCAATACCTCACACTTGTTTGCATTAAGCTCCATCTGCCATTTTTCAGCCCATTTTTCTAGCTGGTCCAAATCCCTCTGCAAGCTTTGAAAACCTTCCTCACTGTCCACTACACCTCCAATCTTTGTATCATCAGCAAATTTGCTGATCCAATTTACCACATTATCATCCAGATCATTGATATAGATGACAAACAACAATGGACCCAGCACTGATCCCTGTGGCACACCACTAGTCACAGGCCTCCACTCAGAGAAGCAATCCTCCACTGCCACTCTCTGGCTTCTTCCATTGAGCCAATGTCTAATCCAATTTACTATCTCTCCATGTATACCTAGCGACTGAACCTTCCTAACTAACCTCCCATGCGGGACCTTGTCAAAGGCCTGACTGAAGTCCATGTAGACAACATCCACTTTCCTGGTAACCTCCTCGGAAAACTTTAATAGATTGGTTAAACATTACCTACCACGCACAAAGCCATGTTGACTCTCCCTAATAAGTCCCTGTCTATCCAAATATTTGTAGATCCTATCTCTTAGTACTCCTTCCAATAATTTACATACTACTGGCATAAAACTTACCGGCCTATAATTTCCACATTACTTTTTGAGCCTTTTTTAAACAACAGAGCAATATGAGCTATCCTCCAATCATCCGGCACCTCACCCGTGGATACCGACATTTTAAATATATCGGCCCCTGCAATTTCAACACTAGTCTCCTTCAAGGTCCGAGGGAATACCCTGTCCGGTCCTGGGGATTTATCTACTCTGATTTGCCTCAAGACAGCAAGCACCTCCTCTCCTTTAATCTGTATAGGTTCCATGACCTCCCTACTTGTTTGCCTTTTTTCCATAGACTTCATGCCAGTTTCCTTAGTAAATATGGATGCAAAAAACCTATTTAATATCTTCCCCATTTCTTTTGATTCCATACATAGCCGACCACTCTGATCTTCAGGAGGACCGATTTTATCCCTTACTATCCTTTTGCTCTTAATATAGCTGTAGAAGCTCTTAGGATTATCCTTCACCTTGTCTGCCAAAGCAACCTCATGTCTCCTTTAGCCCTCCTGATTTCTTTCTTTAAGTAGTTTCTTGCGCTTTTTATACTCCTCAAGCATCTTATTTGCTCCCTGTTGCCTATACATGTCATACATCTCTCCTTCTTTATCAGAATTCCAATATCCCTCGAGAACCAAGGTTCCTTATTCTTATTCACTTTGCCTTTAATCCTGACAGGAACATACAAACTCTGCACTCTCAAAATTTCTCCTTTGAAGGCCTCTCACTTACCAATCGCATCCTTGCCAGAGAACAGCCTGTCCCAATCCACGCATTTTAGATCCTTTCTCATTTCTTCAAATTTGGCCTTTTTCCAGTTTAGAACCTCAACCCGAGGACCAGATCTATCTTTATAATATGCCAATTGATTTTTTTTTGTCCTGGATTATTGTTTCTAAAATTTTCGCCACCACTGACTTTTCAGTTCTCCAATCCTCTGGAATTGCTCCCATTTTCATAGAACATAGAAACATAGAAAGCCACAGCACAAACAGGCCCTTCGGCCCACAAGTTGCACCGATCATATCCCTACCTCTAGGCCTATCTATAGCCCTCAATCCCATTAAATCCCATGTACTCATCCAGAAGTCTCTTAAAAGACCCCAACGAGTTTGCCTCCACCACCACCGACGTCAGCCGATTCCACTCACCCACCACCCTCTGAGTGAAAAACTTACCCCTGACATCTCCTCTGTACCTACCCCCCAGCACCTTAAACCTGTGTCCTCTCGTAGCAACCATTTCAGCCCTTGGAAATAGCCTCTGAGAGTCTACCCTATCCAGACCTCTCAACATCTTGTAAACCTCTATCAGGTCACCTCTCATCCTTCGTCTCTCCAGGGAGAAGAGACCAAGCTCCCTCAACCTATCCTCATAAGGCATGCCCCCCAATCCAGGCAACATCCTTGTAAATCTCCTCTGCACCCTTTCAATGGCCTCAACATCTTTCCTGTAATGAGGTGACCAGAACTGCGCGCAGTACTCCAAGTGGGGTCTAACCAGGGTCCTATAAAGCTGCAGCATTATCTCCCGACTCCTAAACTCAATCCCTCGATTAATGAAGGCTAGTACGCCGTACGCCTTCTTGACCGCATCCTCCACCTGCGAGGCCGATTTAAGAGTCCTATGGACCCGGACCTCAAGGTCCTTCTGATCCTCTACACTGCTAAGAATGGTACCCTTCATATTATACTGCTGCTTCATCCCATTGGATCTGCCAAAATGGATCACTACACACTTATCCGGGTTGAAGTCCATCTGCCACTTCTCCGCCCAGTCTTGCATTCTATCTATGTCTCGCTGCAACTTCTGACATCCCTCCAAACTATCCACAACACCACCTACCTTGGTGTCGTCAGCAAACTTACCAACCCATCCCTCCACTTCCTCATCCAGGTCATTTATGAAAATGACAAACAGCAAGGGTCCCAGAACAGATCCCTGGGGCACTCCACTGGTCACTGACCTCCATGCAGAGAAAGACCCCTCCACAGCCACTCTCTGCCTTCTGCAGGCAAGCCAGTTCTGGATCCACAAGGCAACAGCCCCTTGGATCCCATGCCCTCTCACTTTCTCAAGAAGTCTTGCATGGGGGACCTTATCGAACGCCTTGCTGAAGAAGATTGCGAGATTGTGGCCAAATATAATTTTCACTTTCTTTCCTCTAACCTAGAGTCTGTACCATCTGGACTCCAATTTTCAACATTGAAAACTGTCACCTGTTTATTTCTATCCTATCCAACTTTTCTATTCCATCCTCATGTTTAATGTGACATTGGCAGAATCTTTTTATTTGTTTGTTGAAGACAGCTGCAAAGTATGGACAGTCCTTGGACTTGCGACACAGTTAGTTCCTGAAAAACATGTTGTAAACTGAAACGTTGCAAATCAGAATCGATTTTCCCATAGGAACAATGGTATAACTGGGGTATTTTTCCAGAACCAAGGCTAAAAATCACTCGTGGGGTGTCTGGTGGTGTTAAATGCTCTCAGCCTCTTGCCCTGTCAAATTGCTGAGGTGGCTGTTGATGCACATTTTCCTGGGTGAGGGCAGGGATTATAATTAAATGATCACTCACTGTTGGTTGCCTATTTAATCTTGAATTTCTCCAAGTATGAGTGTAGTAAATGCAACATGTATATAAATGTATGAAAATTGTGAAGGTTGTGTCAAAAAAAATGAAACTCTCTTCGCCAACCTAATGAAAACGGTTCAACCTGCCCAGTCATACAGATGGATGCAGCAGAACTTCAGTGTGGACATATGTGAATGGCGTGGCATCGTAAAGTCGAGACTGAGGTTGTAAAATTGAAATGGGGTGTCAATTTGTAAACGTCGTAAGTGCAGTATGTCCTAATTCGAATATTGTGAAGTTGAGGACTGGATATACTCAGTACCAATGGTAGCCATAATGTAGAGATGCCGGCGTTGGACTGGGGTAAGCACAGTAAGAAGTCTCTTAACACCAGGTTAAAGTCCAACAGGTTTATTTGGCAGCACTAGCTTTCGGAGTCTCAAGCTCCTTCATCAGGTGAATGAGGACTTGTGTTCACAAACAAGGCATATAAAGACACAAACTCAATTTACCAGATAATGGTTGGAATGCGAGTCTTTACAGGTAATCAAGTCTTAAAGGTACAGACAATGTGAGTGGAGTGAGGGTTAAGCACAGGTTAAGGAGATGTGTATTGTCTCCAGCCAGGACAGTTAGTGAGATTTTGCAAGCCCTGGCAAGTCGTGGGGGTTGCAGATAGTGTGACATGAACCCAAGATCCCGGTTGAGGCTGTCCTCATGTGTGCGGAACTTGGCTATCAGTTTATGCTCAGCGATTCTGCGTTGTCATGTGTAGTGGAGGCCGCCTTGGAGAACGTCTATCCGAAGATCAGAGGCTGAATGCCCGTGACTGCTGAAGTGTTCCCCGACTGGAAGAGAACACCTGCCTGGTGGTTGTCGAGTGGTGTTCATTCATCCGTTAGTTCATTGATTCTGGAGTGTTCCCTTCCAGTCGGGGAACACTTCAGCAGTGTTCCGTGTGCAAAGCACAGGGCCCTGTTTGTGAATATATGTGGCATAAGTGAGCCACACTGCAAACTTGATGGATTATCTTAAATTCGTTTTCAGTGCAATTCTTAGCTCAGTCAGGATTGTTTACCAGATGTTGTCCAATCACAGGACCACATCTAATGTTGGACTGTGATTTGAGTTTTGTAAGCATGGGCTAGTTAGTTACAGTCAGTACTTTGCCTGTTGTGAACAGCCAAAGAACCCTACTGTTTGGTCCGATCTGCCAATCTTTTAGGCTGTACAGTCTGTATATTTGGCACCACACTGGCACTTAAATTGGTATACTACATTGCTTATTTGTGAGATATACAAACATGCTTGAGGGCAGCACTGTGTTGGAGAATGAGTGCAAGATGAAAAGCTGAAATAGCATGTCTCTTTCAGCAATACGCAATGAAAATAAGAGGGAAATCTCTCCATTGGTTGGAGTCATGTCTAGCATTGAAGAAACTGTTTATAGTTGATGTTGCCAATCATAGCCACAGGCCTGGATGAGTGGAATTCCAGTATCATCCAATACAAAGCAACTGGCTTGATTGGCAAACGTCCATGGTGGAAATATGCTATTCCTCCACGATTGGTACAAAGCACAAGTATCAACAAGATGCACTGCGGCAACTTACTAATGCACCTTTTGACATCACCTTTGAAGATTTTCCACCTAAAGGGACAAGGACAACAGAATCATAGGACCGCAGGTGGGGGTTCCCCTCCAATTTGCACACCTTCCTGATTTGGAACTGTATTGCCTTTCCTTCACTGTTGCTGGGCCAAAATCTTGGAACTCTAACTGCATTTTGAACAACAAACAAATTTGTAAAACTGATGGTTTAACTTAAACATGGAGTCTGCAATGTCAATTCTTGGGTAGGTGCACTACGTACTATTAAGCTGATCTTTCTCTACACCCTAGCTATGACTTTAACACTATATTCTGCACCCTCTCCTTTCCTTCTCCCTTATGTACTCCATGAGCAGTATGTTTTGTCTGTATGGCGCGCAAGAAACAATACTTTTCACTGTATCTCAATATATGTGACAAATCAAATCCATACCAGGTAATATCACCTGGATCATTTGAAATTTGCAGGATCTACCACCATTCTGAGAGTAGCCTGCATCACAGAGATTTTGCTTGGAATATTGTCAGACTGATGCAAATAAAATCTAGTGTTTCGAGACCGCTATTTTGTGGCAGAAGGTAACATAGTGGAAGCCATTCACAAAATTGATTTTCTAGATTTGTTGTGAACTGTCATTATTTTTGGATTGTTGAGGGAAAAAATACATCTGCAGTGCAGTTCTTTGACCTGAAGCGTGATGTTTTCCTTGTAATAGATTTCTGATGTTTTGTGTTCATTTTAGAAATAAAATTCTGAGAGCTAACCTTTGTGGTTTGTCTGGGGGACCATTGAGTTCTATGTAATGTTCACAAAGGACACACAAGATGTATGATGTTCATATTGCAACACCTACACAGAGCCCTCAGGAATGCATGCTTGCCATCATCTGATCCTCGCCTTTTATTAGTGATATTGGTTTTGCCAACTAATTATTTTGTTACTGATGCTATTTTGTACAGTTAATTTCCGCACTGGCATCAGTGGCATTTAACACTCACCCCACTTCTATAAATATCAGTGCAAAATCTTGCAAGCTGGGAGAAAAGATAGAAAATAGAAGCAGGAGTAGGCCATTTGGCCTTTGAGCCTGCTCAGTCATTCAGCATGATCTTGGCTGATTCTGTATCTCATTAGATTGAAGGAAGGGATCAATGTTTTCAGGTTTATCAAAGATTTGGAGAGGGTGAACAGTGAGTGTTTCCAGTGGTTATTAAATTGCATAAACTCATGGTTGTCATATTTTAAAGTAAAGTTTATTTATTCGTGTCACAAGTAGGCTTATATTAACACTGCAATGAAGTTACTGTGAAAATCCCCTAGTCGCCACACTCCGGCGCCTGTTCAGGTACTGAAGGAGAATTTAGCATGGCCAGTGCACCTAACCAACATGTCTTTTAGACTGTGGGAGGAAACCAGAGCATCCGGAGGAAACCCACACAGACGTAGGGAGAATGTGCAGACTCCGCACAGATTAGCTTAGGGGGTTTTTAAAAAAAAGGGCGGCATGGACAAATTGGGCCGAAGGGCCTGTTTCCACGCTGTAAGCCTCTATGACTCTCTAATAGTGACCCAAGGCGGGAATCGAACCCAGATCCCTGGTGCTGTGAGGCAACAGTGCTAATCACTTTGCCACTGTGCGAACAAAGTGCAACAGGAGTTTTTCACATGCAATATACTTGACATATGGAATGCTTTTCCAAATATATCTGTTGACACATAGATGGCAACATAAAAAAGAATTGAACCAGAGTTTGAAATATTGAATGTGAAAGGGCATTGAGAAAGGGGAGAGTAACAGGATGAATTTGGATAGTTCTCGGTGTACACAGCAATAGTTATGATCGGCTGAATGGCCCCTTCTGGAGTTCAATCTCTGAATTTGAATGTGTTAGTTTTTACATTTGTTCCATGTAGTTTGATCCATTGCATGAGTTCTTTAAATTTGCAATTCCCAGAAGTGGTTTTCTAAATGGCAAATTACTTGCCGTATTAAATTATTTGCTGTAATTCTGACGAGAGTAGAACTCTAATAATCGCAGGTGCTAAAGCCATATTTCCTTTTCATTAAAGTGGTTAATGTTTCTGTTTCAAACCATTCATATAGGGCAATTTTTTTGAACAAATATTAATGTAACAGTGCTGTCCTTTAATAAGATATGAAACGTTCCATTGGCTAGCTCTATTACATGTGGAAAAGCCCCCTTTGGAATTAACCAACTATGAGTACAACAAAACATAGATGCAGAAAATGCTTGAAACGCTTGGGTGAGGCAGCATCTGTGGAGAGGGAAACAGAGTTAACTTTTCAAATTGGCAACTGTTTCGTTAGACCTGAAAGAAGTTAGAGGTTGAACAGGTTATGAGTAAGTTAATAAGCAGTGAGAAAGGAGGGGAGGAAAGAACAACTTGGAAAGTTTCTGACATCAAGCCAGTTGGATTGAATTGATTTGTTGTCACATAGAAACCCTAGAAACCCTACAGTGCAGAAGGAGGCCATTCGGCCCATCGAGTCTGCACCGACCACAATCCCACCCAGGCCCTACCCCCACATATTTTACCTGCTAATCCCTCTAACCTACGCATCTCTGGACTCTAAGGGGCAATTTTTAACCTGGCCAATCAACCTAACTCAACCTAACTATTGGGATACCGTGAAAAGTATTGTTTCATGTGAGCTGTTACAGACAAAACATACCATTCATAGATTACATAGGAGAGAAGGAAGGGACAGGGTGCAGAATATAGTGTCACAGTTACTGATGAGATGAAGAGAAAGATTAGCTTAGTGTGTGATAGGACCATTCAAAAACCTGATGACAGCAGGGAAGAAGTTGTTATTGAATCGGTTGGTACGTGATCACAGACTTGCCTATCTTTTTCCTGACGGATGAAGTTGGAAAGAACATGTTCGGGGTGCGTAGGGTCCTTGATTTTACCGGGGCAGCGGCAAGTGTAGATGGAGTCAATGGACAGGAGGCTGGTTTGCATGATGGAGTGGGCTACATTCACAAACCTTTTTGGTTTCTTGAGTTTTGATCAGAACTGGAGCCATACCAAGCTATGATGCAACCAAAGGATGCTTTCTATGGTGCATCTATAGAAATGGGTGAGAGTCATAGTAAACATGCCGAATTTCCTTAGCCTCTTGAGTAAATGGAGGCATTGGTGGGTTTTCTTAACTATAGCGTCGGCGTGGAAGGACCAGAACAGATTGTTGGTGATCTGAACACTTTGAAACTTGAAGCTCTCGACCATCTCCCCTTCATCACCTTTGATGTAGACAGGAGCATGCCTTGCACTATGTTTCCTGAAGTCGATGACTATCTCATTCATTTTACTGACATTGAGGGAGAGATCATTGTCATCGCACCATTTCACCAGATTCTCTATCTCTTTCCTGTCCCCTCTTGTCATTGTTTGTTTGAGATCTGACCCACTTCAGTGGTGTCATCAGCAAACTTGAAAATGGAGTTGCAGTGGAATTTGGCCACGCAGTCATGTGTATAAGGTGTATAGTAAGGGGCTGAGGACACAGCCTTGCGGCACCGGTGTTGAGAATAATCGTGGAAGATTTCATAAAGGGAGCTTCTTGGGTAAACAGTATCAGGTCGTCAGTACAAATATACAAGGTAACCATAAAATATCCGTAACTTCTGTATTGCAGACCACCTCGGAAAAGACTGCAGCCAAGCTGTCTACTTGCAGTCAAACACTGAAATTTGGTTCAGCCTGTTTCATGGACTATTGATGTCAAACTAGCAATATCTAGCATACCCAAAGGAAGGCCAGAGGTGGCATAGTTGCAGCAGTTCCTCACTAACAATAGCAACGTGAAGTGCACGTTATGTGGATGCCAATATTGACTCTTAAGTCTTGAGGACCCAGTGAAGATGATGAAATAACTTACAGTTTGGACTCACTTGAACAACAATGAGTCTGCCATGGGGTATGAGAGAAGTAGCTTGCTGCATTATCAGAGGAAGATGGGTTAAAGTGAGCAAGGGGAGAAAACAAATTGAGATGATTGATGTCACGCTACGATTTTCTATGAAAAGATTGAGATCTAAGAGAGGGGTCCGAGTTCACCAAGAGCTCTGGCTGATAAGGTATGTGGTGTGTTGAGGGATATGGGTAGGCTCTGGCTAAAGAAATGGGCATGCAGACAAATGAACTGCTTAATTCATTGAGTTGGAGGTGTAAAGAGATAATACTGAGGCTTTTGTTGAGTAAAGGCCTCTTGAGGCGTATATTTCACTGAAGATCAAATTGAACATTGAATAGCTTTCAGATAGAAAATCATACAAAGCACTTCAAACAGGTGCAAGGAAAAACCGAATGTTGAACAGCAGTGCATTGGGCTTCATTTCGGCAGTGCAAGAACAAGAAAGCTCAAAGAACAGCACCTCTTCTTTTGATCAGCAACTGTGCAGCCTTCCAGAGTTCACCTATTTCCCATCAGAAGCTGTGTTCTCATTTTTCCGGATGACAGCTGTTGGTTATGATTCTGCTATTTTTGTTTGCAGCTCTCTATGGTAATCCCTCACCTTGCATCACCATTCTCTTTCACCATGTAATCTGTCCTGACCTCAACCCAATCACAGACCATCCCCTCCTTGACCCTTACCTCCCTTTTCCTCATTGTTATCAATTTGTAACGTTAACTGTTTCCCTCTCTGCCTCTCCTTTTGCGCTTCCTGACCTGGTGAATATTACCAGCATCTTCTGTTTTAATTCACCACTTTCTGGATCACTTCCATTTTTAAAACATTAACTTGGACTTTTTCACCAAATTAAGTGTTTAAATTATACTGCTGCTTGATAGTTCTCTGATCTTTCTCTCCTTTTTTCATGAAGGTGAACTATGTCTGGTTATGATTCCTAAGGTGCCAGTTCTGCGCATTAAGATTTCATTGAAAAAGTTCTCTGGCTGTTTCACCAAGGAAGGTATCATGAGAATATTGCCCATGCATAAGCACTTGCCAGTTGTCGCCATTGGGTATTAATCAGGAGTGGGATATATGGTTATTTCCTTCAGCATCAGTTTGCATTGTGTGAACGAATTCAACAAAGGCTCCAAATCAGAACTCGGAAACTTCCTGGTCTGTATGCTTCAATATCACATCACTCTCTGCATTACTAATTGAATCATTAGAGAAATTGCTGCATTGGATTGGATGGGAAATTATTTTGAGTGCTGAAAAAAAACTTGCTGCCTTGTGATGTAATAGCTAAGCTTTCTGAAAAGCTGTCGTGCCATTGTGACACATGGGACAAGTCTGTTGGGTTCTGCTTTTGACAGATTTCAAAATGATAAGTTAAATGGAGTGTTGTCTATATTCCTTTGAGAGAATATTTTCAAGTGACGTCTAAGATTCTACTTTCTGTGCAGCTGTCCCTGTAATATCCTTGCAGAGACCAATAAAAAGGCTTTTGAATTGCGATTCAATGTGAATTGTGAATGCGATTGCAGGAATCACAGGATGAGATTTCAAGTTTTAAGACTTTTACTGTAGCCAACAAAGTGAAATCAATATTCACTAAATGTTATTTTTGTTGGCAACTTGTAGCAAGGTTACTACCTTGTTAATGCTTTAATGTGACCAATAACCTCACTTCTCAGTTATGTTATGTCATACTCGCCATGGAATTACAGTCCCAATAAGAAATAGACCATAGTTGCTCCCAGCTTCCAATGGGTTCACATTTTGCTCTTTCAGAGTACTGACTGAGTGTTTCAAGAAGTTTTCAAAGGGTTTCCAAATCCATTATCAGCAGTAAAGCCTGCTTCACCCCCACCAGTCACACCAGGATGAATCTCCTGGGCTCCTTGGATAGTGGATCACCAGGCAAGACTGTTCTCTTCCTGTTGGGGAGCACTTCAGCGGTCACGGGCATTCGGCCTCTGATATTCGGGTAAGCGTTCTCCAAGGCGGCCTTCGCGACACACGACAGCGCAGAGTCGCGGAGCAGAAACTGATAGCCAGGTTCCGCACACACAAGGACGGCCTCAACCGGGATATTGGGTTTATGTCACACTATTTCACATAAATATTTCTGCTTTTTTCCTCCTGAGTCTTTATCATGCGATCCTAGAATCAGAATTTATGTCACACTATTTGTAACTCCCACAGTTGCGTGGACCTGCAGAGTTTCACTGGCTGTCTTGTCTGGAGACAATACACATCTTTTTAGCCTGTCTTGATGCTCTCTCCACTCCCATTGTTTTGTTTCTTAAAGACTGGATTAGTTGTAAGTATTCGCATTCCAACCATTATTCATGTAAATTGAGTCTGTGTCTTTATAAATTCTGTTTGTGAACAGAATTCCCACTCACCTGAAGAAGGGGCTCAGAGCCTCGAAAGCTTGTGTGGCTTTTGCTACCAAATAAACCTGTTGGACTTTAACCTGGTGTTGTTAAACTTCTTACTGTCCTTGGATAGTTACAGGATGCGTCTTGACCAGTGAAGGTCCGCTTGCTTTGGTAGCTCACAGAGCTCGGCATCGCTTTCAAGTTAATTGCAGACCCATTTAATCTCTCCTCCCTGCTGCCCTTCCCTTTGTTTCCAGGTGTGAGCGCATCACACTTTGCTCGGCAAATCTCTTGACTTGGGTGCTTCCTATCCCCAAGCAACCAGGCTTGTTGTCAGGTGGAGTAGGTCATTTGACTCAGTTCACTACTCCATTTTACCTTTAGCAATTACAAAAGGCCCAGTATACAGTCCCAACAAATAATTTGGAATGTTATAATTTATTGCGAGGGGAATTGATAACAAAAGTAGGGACGTTATGCCTCAGTTATATTGAATACAGACTTCTCGAGCCAGCAGTTGAGGAATAAGTGCTTGTTCATTGTTCTTCAATACATATTATCCCTTCGATTCCTACTCAACTAACTTGCACAGTTTCTGCTGTGTACGTTCCACTGCTATCTTTGTGTGACTTTTACTACTATTAATTGGCTCTCATTTGCCGCAGTGTGGGCGTGTCCAAATTTCTAGGCCAGTTGGTTAGCAAAATATTTCTATATTTCGTTTCAAATTTAATACATTAACTCTTACATTCCCACAGTTGTATCGAGCATTGATGACACCACATTTGGACCATTGTGTATAGTGTTGGTCTCCTTATTTAATGAAAGATGTATTAGACACAGTTCAGACAAGGTTTACTAGATTAATACCAGGAATGGGCAGTTGTCTTGAAAGAAAGTTGGATAAGGTTTGTATCCATGTACAAGTAAGATCTGTGCCTTGTTACATATCACCATTATGCAGTCTATCTTGATAATATCATGATATTAATCCAGTAACAATCTGTGACAATTAAAATTAGCAGAATTCAATCCTTGCACTAGAATCACGTTAAGTTTTTGGCTCCCCTTATACCTGTTCAGACTCTAGATAGAGCATTGGCAATCGCCTTGCCTTTTCCTCTAACATGTCTAATCTTTCACAGTAAATGGTTGCAACGTTAAACTCCAAGATAATCTGAGATTTTTTGTCTGGAATGTAGATGGGAATGATCAGTATAAGCTAATTTCCTCTCGACTGTTAGTTGCATATACCTCAAACAAAAGAGCCAGTACAAGACTTGAATCTTATTTTAATTGTTGAGTACTTTTGGTATTTTAAATTTTTTTTCGAGGCAATTGACTGGTCACTCGATATCAGCATTGTCATATTAGAGAAACACTGCTCTTATTCCATTAGTAGCAATAGCCATTTTAGCCTATTAAAGTCTGGAATAAATTCAGAAAATGCTGATGTGGCCTTGAACCTCTCCAAGGCTGTAGACAGGATCTGTCCAGTTGACCGTCACATTTTTAGTCAATAAATTTGTAAATGGAGTGATAGTGAAATTGGGATACACTTTTGGTCGAATCCAAACATTCCTAGGAAGTGTAATATTTTGCTTTTCGTCTTGAGTACTGGCAAGTCTGTTACTACCTGATTTGATTTGATTTATTATTGTCACATGTATTAACATACAGTGAAAAGTATTGTTTCTTGCGCACTATACAGACAAAACATATGGTTCATCGAGAAGGAAACAAGAGAGTGCAGAATGTAGTGTTACAGTCATAGCTAGGGTGTAGAGAAAGATCAACTTAATGCAAGGTAAGTCCATTCAAAAGTCTGACAGCAGCAGGGAAGAAGCTGTTCTTGAGTCGGTTGATACGTGACCTCAGACTTTTGTATCTTTTTCCTGAAGGAAGAAGGTGGAAGAGAGAATGTCCGGGGTGCGTGGGGTCCTTAATTATGCTGGCTGCTTTGCCGAGGCAGCGGGAAGTGTAGAAAGAGTCAGTAGATGGGAGACTGGTTTGCGTGATGGATTGGGCTACATTCACGACCTTTTGTAATTCCTTGCGATCTTGGGCAGAGCAGGAGCCATACCAAGCTGTGATACAACCAGAAAGAATGCTTTCTATGGTGCACCTGTAAACATTAGAACATAGAACATAGAACATTACAGCGCAGAACAGGCCCTTCGGCCCACGATGTTGCACCGACCAGTTAAAAAAAAACTGTGACCCTCCAACCTAAACCAATTTCTTTTCGTCCATGAACCTATCTACGGATCTCTTAAACGCCCCCAAACTAGGCGCATTTACTACTGATGCTGGCAGGGCATTCCAATCCCTCACCACCCTCTGGGTAAAGAACCTACCCCTGACATCGGTTCTATAACTACCCCCCCTCAATTTAAAGCCATGCCCCCTCGTGCTGGATTTCTCCATCAGAGGAAAAAGGCTATCACTATCCACCCTATCTAAACCTCTAATCATCTTATATGTTTCAATAAGATCCCCTCTTAGCCGCCGCCTTTCCAGCGAAAACAATCCCAAATCCCTCAGCCTCTCCTCATAGGATCTCCCCTCCATACCAGGCAACATCCTGGTAAACCTCCTCTGCACCCTCTCCAAAGCCTCCACATCCTTCCTGTAATGTGGGGACCAGAACTGCACACAGTACTCCAAGTGCGGCCGCACCAGAGTTGTGTACAGTTGCAACATAACGCCACGACTCCTAAATTCAATCCCCCTACCAATAAACGCCAAGACACCATATGCCTTCTTAACAACCTTATCTACTTGATTCCCAACTTTCAGGGATCTATGCACACATACACCTAGATCCCTCTGCTCCTCCACACTATTCAAAGTCCTCCCGTTAGCCCTATACTCAACACATCTGTTATTCCTACCAAAGTGAATTACCTCACACTTCTCCGCATTAAACTCCATCCGCCACCTCTCGGCCCAACTTTGCAACCTGTCTAAGTCTTCCTGCAAACTACGACACCCTTCCTCACTGTCTACCACACCACCGACTTTGGTGTCATCAGCAAATTTGCTAATCCACCCAACTATACCCTCATCCAGATCATTAATAAATATTACAAACAGCAGTGGCCCCAAAACAGATCCCTGAGGTACACCACTTGTAACCGCACTCCATGATGAATATTTACTATCAACCACCACCCTCTGTTTCCTATCCGCTAGCCAATTCCTGATCCAATTTCCTAGATCACCCCCAATCCCATACATCTGCATTTTCTGCAGAAGCCTACCATGGTGAACCTTATCAAACGCCTTACTAAAATCCATATATACCACGTCCACTGCCTTGCCCCCATCCACCTCCTTGGTCACTTTCTCAAAAAACTCAATAAGGTTAGTAAGGCACGACCTACCTGCCACAAAACCATGCTGACTATCACCTATCAATTCATTACTCTCCAAATAACTATAAATCCTATCCCTTATAATTTTTTCCAACATCTTGCCGACAACAGAAGTGAGACTCACCGGTCTATAATTCCCGGGGAAGTCTCTGTTCCCCTTCTTAAACAATGGGACAACATTCGCTAACCTCCAATCTTCTGGTACTATACCAGAGGCCAACGACGACCTGAAGATCAGAGCCAGAGGCTCTGCAATCACTTCTCTTGCCTCCCAGAGAATCCTTGGATAAATCCCATCCGGACCAGGGGATTTATCTATTTTCAGACCCTCCAGAATATCCTGCACATCCTCCATTGGTGAGAGTTGTAGCTGACATGCCATATTTCCATAGTCTTCTGAGAAAGTAGAGGCGTTGGTGGGCTTTCTTAACTATAGTGTCGGCAAGGGGGGACCAGGACAGGTTGTTGGTGATCTGGACACCTAAAAACTTGAAGCTGTCGACCCTTTCTACTTCATCCCCATTGATGTAGACAGGGGCATGTTCTCCTTTACGCTTCCTGGGATGGTCTTCGTCTGAATCATGCTGGGACCAGAGTCCTGGTGAATCGTATAACCAGGGCTGTAAATTACAAAATCAAAGGTAAAGGAAAGGGTACGAGTGAGGGTTAATGATGAGGACATTCATCTAGTTAAAGGAGTCAAGGGCTCAGGCAGAGTAAGAAAGGTGACAAACACAAGAAAGGAGGTGGTTAACACAGTGCAAGGAGATGGTCTGGGGAAGGATAACCAGTTTGCGACAGGTAGGGACAGAGCGTGCAATCAAAAGAATGCACTAACAAATCGGGTCTATATAAAGGCTAGCATAAAGACACTTCACCTGAATGCACGTAGCATTCGAAACAACGAGAATGAGATGATGGCACAGATCAGTACAAATGGGTATGATCTCGTGGCCATTACAGAAACGTGGTTGCAGGGTGACCAGGACTGGGAACTGAATATCCAGGGGTATCAGACATTTTGGAAGGATAGACAGGAAGGAAAAGGAGGTGGGGTAGCTCTGTTAATTAAAGATAACATCCGGGCGATAGTGAGAGATGATATAGGCTCTAAGGAGCATAATGTGGAATCGTTGTGGGTGGAGATAAGGAATAGTAAGGGGAGAAAGTCACTGGTGGGCGTGGTCCATAGGCCCCCAAATAATAACTTTGAGGTGGGTCGGGCTATAAACAAGCAAATAATGGATGTGTGCAAAAACGGAACAGCAATAATCATGGGGGATTTTAACCTGCATATTGATTGGTTGACTCAAGTCGGATGCGGTGGACTTGAGGAAGAGTTCTTAGAATGCTGTCGGGATAGTTTCCTCGAACAGTATGTTACAGAACCTACGAGGGAGCGAGCTATCTTGGATCTGGTCCTGTGTAATGAGACAGGTAAAATTAATGATCTTTTTGTGAGGGATCCTCTTGGAATGAGTGATCACAATATGGTTGAATTTCTAATAAAATGGAGGGAGAGAAAGTAGGGTCCCAAACCCGTGTCCTCTGCTTGAACAGAGGGGAGTACAATAGGATGAGGGCAGAATTGGCTCATGTAGACTGGGAGCGCAGACTAGTTGGTAGGACAGCTGAGCAACAGTGGCGGATTTTTAAGGAGATTTTTCTCAGTACTCAGCAAAAATATATTCCTGTGATTAAAAAAGGAATGTAAGAAAAGGGATAACCAGCCGTGGATAACTAAGGAAATAAAGGAGAGTATTAAATTAAAAACCGATGCGTACAGAGTGGCCAAAACTAGTGGGGAATTAGAAGATTGGCAAAGCTTTAAAAAGCGACAAAGAACTACTAAGAAAGCGATAAAGAAAGGAAAGATAGATTATGAAATTAAACTAGCACAAAATATAAAAACTGACAGTAAAAGTTTTTACAAATATATAAAAAGGAAAAGAGTAGCTAAAGTAAATGTTAGACCCTTAGGAGATGAGAAGGGGGATTTAATAATGGGAAACGAGGAAATGGCTGAGGCCTTAAACAAGTGTTTTGTGTCGGTCTTCAAGGTAGAGGGCACAAATAGCTTAACGAAAATTGATGGTCGTGGGACTGTAGGGGGTGAGGTCCTTAAAACGATTACTATTACTGAAGAGGTAGTGCTTGGTAGGCTAATGGGACTAGAACAAAGAACAAAGAACAGTACAGCACAGGAAACAGGCCCTTCGGCTCTCCAAGCCTGTGCCGCTCCTTGGTCCAACTAGACCATTCGTTTGTATCCCTCCATTCCCAGCCTGCTCACGTGACGATCGTGAATGGAAACTGTATGTTGGATTTAGCCCATAGAGTTATGTAATATTGGAAAATGTTTGGGGGAAAAAGCAGTGCTTCTCAAAGTTCAGGAAGCATATGTAGTTGGGAACAAGGGATAACTTAATGTGATACTGCGTGTGTATAGCCATTAGTTTCATTAAGTGTACTGTTTTAATGTATTATAGTCTTGTATGTTTCTTTGAATAAATATTCTTTATTAATTGATCATAACCCCCCCCCCCCGGTGTTCTCCCCTGCTCTGTTACTCTAGGGCCTTGGGGTCGTCATTCTTTATATTCCCTCCTCTGCTCTCACTCTCAATCCTGCGCTCACTCTTGCTGTTGCTCTCATTGTTACTGGAATCAGGCTGCTAGTTATTATATTCCTGCTTCTGCTGTTACTTGCCCTGCTGTTTCCACTTTAACTCCTGTGCCCTGTTGACTGCGGGGTTTAATATTGCATGACCAGGATTCATTAGCAATGCTCAATCCAAACATGCCTGCTGGCACAACGAATGTGATTCGTGGCACCAGCTTGCCAGCTGTTGAATTTAATGAATAATCTTTCATTTGCTTTTGTAAATATTAAGTCTTGTGCACTGACAGTGATCTGCTATTCATTGCCTTATCAGAGCCACCCAAACATTTGATGTCTTAATATGGTTTACTCTTTGATTATTTCTATGTACTGGTTTTTGAAAGTTTTCTCAATTTACAATTAAGAAGGGATCTTGAAACAAGAAGTTGGTTGAGAAATATTTACCAACTAAAGTTTAAATTCAGCCCAATTTGTGTCCCTATGTTAAAATTAAACTTTAAATACTATTGTAAATGACTGAATTAGTACCAATTGTTATTCATTTGTATCAGTGACTTTTAATATTAAAACACATGGATGACTAGGTAATGCAATAAAACAGAAGGTTGGCTATTCCACCTCAGAGTTATCAGTTAGATTAATAATTCTAAGGGCTTTATTTTTTTATTAATTCCTGGGATCCAGGTGTTGCCGGCAAGGTCACCATTTGTTACCCATCCCGAATGCCCCCGAGAAGCTGATGATGAGCAGGTTTCTTTAAACCCTGCAGTGTTTTTGGAAGCAACTGATTAAATTAGAGATGTTAAATTAAAGCTCTGTTCCTATAAAATGCAGGTTTAATGTACAGAGAATAGTGCTGATTAGCACTAATTTGATAACCCGTCAAGTTGCATTCTTGAATTGAAAATGTCATCATACCATAAATAGAGGAAGGGCTGTCAGTTTGGAGATTAATTTGCGTTGATGTGGCAGCCTTTAATTTCGTGCAGTTTATGCTATACAGAACTTCCAATGCAGTATGGTGCCTACATTGAAGAAAAATATATCTCCTTTTTCTTGCATAATGTTTCCATAATGGATACATTAATAAAGGAGTGTGTGATGTGCAGAAAGCACAATATTAAAGCATGTTTGCAACAGATGTTTTAGCGTTGATGCGAAGGTGAACAAATAATTAATGGTTGAGAAAGACTGACCATGATATCCAATGCACCAGTGTTCACCACTTTGGTTCAGTGGTGAAAAATGACATTTGTTGACAAAATAAGTGGTGAAGTGAGCTAGAGAAGTTTGGGTAGGAATGTGAATCTTTGAGAGCTTAGTTTTCCCTGCCACTGTCTGCAGCCTTGGATTCAGATTTTGTAGACTGCCGATCTCATGATTAAATATGTTGTTTGTTGGCAGACTACAGAGAACCACTGAACTGTATATTTATTTAGTGGTCTTTAGGTAAGTGGAGCTCTCCAAATTGGAACCTCGGGGTGCTTGGAAGAGAGAGTGAGCAGATTGACCTGAATAATATCAGAGTTTAGCGGGTTTGTTATGGAGACGTAACTTTTTCCCCCCGTCACCTGTCTTTTCAGCAGTACATTGATGACTGTATTGGTGCTATTTCTTGCTCTTGCTCTGCTTTGGAAAATTTCACCCATTTTGCTTCCAATATCTACCTTTCTTTGACACTTGTTCCCTTCCTCGAATTCTGTCTCCATCAGACAATCAATGAACATTCATTATGAACCCCTGACTCCCACAACCACCTCGACTACTCTTCTTTTCTCACACCCTGTTTCCAGAAAGGACACCATTTCATTTTTCCAGTTTCTTCATCTCTGTTGCATTTTTTCTGATGTCGCAATCTTCTGTAATATTTCTTCCTTTTCCTTCTAACAAGAATTCCCTGCACCATAGATGACGGATTCTTAACCATGTCCATCCTAGTTTCTGCCCTTCTGCTCTTGCCCCTTCCTCCCTCCCTCCCAGCGTCACAATAGAATCACAGAATACCATGTGCTGAAGAGGCCCTTCGGCCCATCCTCGTAGCTGACCCTTCAACTAAGGAGAACAGTTGCTCCCTATCCACCCTGTCCATGCCCCTCATAATCTTGAACACCTCAGTCAGGTTGCCCCTCAGTTTTCTCTGCTCCAGAGAAAACAACCCAAGCTCAACCAACCCCTCTTTATGTATGGAGGGCATTAGTTTTGAGGAGAGGTTGGAGAAACCTGGTTTGTTCTCACTGGAATGATGGAAGTTGAGGGGCGACCTGATAGAAGTCTACAAGATTGAGGGGCATGGACAGAGTGGATAGTCAGAAGCTTTTTCCCAGGGTGGAAGATTCAGTTACGAGAGGGCATAGGTTTAAGATGCGAGGAGCAACGTTTAAAGGAGATGTACGAGGCAAGTGTTTTACACAGAGGGTAGTGGGTATCTGGAACTCGCTGCCGAGGGAGGTAGTGGAAGCAGATATGATAGTGAGTTTTAAGGGGCGTCTGGACAAATCCATGAATAGGATGGGAATAGAGGGATACGGTCCCTGGAAGGGTAGGGGATTTTAGTTAGGTCGGGCAGCATGGTCGGTGCAGGCTTGGAGGGCCGAAGGGTCTGTTCCTGTGTTGTAATTTTCTTTGTTCTTTTCTTTGTTCATAATTTAAATGTTCCATACCAGGCAACATCCTGGTAAATCTCCTCTGTACCCCTTCCAGTGCATTCACGTCCTTCCTATAATGTGGCAACCAGAACTGCACACAGTACTCCAGCTGTGGCCTCACCAAAGTTCTATAAAACTCCATCGTGACCTTTCTGCTTTTGTAATCTATACCCCGATTGATAAAGGCAAGTGTGTCATATGCCTTTTTCACCACCCCATTAACCTGCCTTTTTGCCTTCAGAGATCTACGGACAAACACTCCAAGGTCCCTTTATTCTTCGGAACTTCCCAGTGTCAGACCTTTCGTGGTATACCTTCTTGTCAAATTACTCCTTCCAAAGTGCATTACCTCACCCATTTCAGGGTTAAATTCCATCTGCCACTTATCCGCCTGTTTGACCATCTCGCCTATATCTTCCTGTAACCCAAGACACTCAACCTCACTGGTAAGCACCCGGCCAATCTTTGTCTCATCGGCAAACTTAATGATCCTACCCCCCATATAGTCATCTATGTCATTATATAAATGACGAACAATAGGGGCCCCAGCATGGATCCCTGTAACATGCCACTGGCTTCCAGTCACTAAAGCAGCGGTCTGTCACCACCCTCTATCCCCTACCGCAAAGCCAATTATGAACCCACCTTGTCAGAAACAATTGTTTGTACCTTTAAGACTTGATTATCTGTAAAGACTGCACTCCAATCATTATTCTGTAAATTGAGTTTGTGTCTCTGTATGCCCTGTTTGTGCGCAGATCTCCACTCCACCTGACGAAGGGGCAGCGCTCCGAAAGCTAGTGGCATTTGTTACCAAATAAACCTGTTGGACTTTAGCCTGGTGTTGTTAAACTTCTTACTGTGTTTACCCCAGTCCAACGCCGGCATCTCCACATCATGACCTCCCAAGTGGCCAGGGAGGAATTGAAAATTTGGGTCAGAGCCCCTGCAATTTCCTCCTTTGCCTCCCACAACAACCTGGGACACACTTCATCCAGATCTGGAGATTTGTCCACTTTTAAGCCCACCAGTACCTCCAATACCTTGTCACTCCTTATGATTTTCTCTAGAGTCTGCCTCTCTCTCTCTCTCGCCAAGTTCCATAACTACCTCCTCATTCTCCTGGGTGAAGACAGATGTGAAATATTTGTTTGACACCCGGTCTGCCTCCACCCACAGATTTCTCCCTTGGTCCTTAATGGGCCCCACTCTTTCCCTGGTTATCCTCTTCCCATTGATGTACTTATAGAATATCTTAGGATTTTCTCTACTTTTACCAGCCAGAACTTTCTCATATCCTCTCTTTCCTTATTCTAATTTCTTAACTTCTAAATAGAGTTCCCCTCGTCCTCGCCTTCCAGCCCCATCAATCTTGGTATTCATCCTTCACCATTTCCGCTACCACCAAATACTCTTTCCCTCCTCACAGGGTGTGAGGAAGTGTCATTGAGCTTGCTGTGGGAGTCAGTGAATTTATAATTAACATTTTGCTGACCTATCTACAGAAATGAAGATTGAGAGCAGTCACAGAAGGAAAGGAAAGAGCCAGTGATAGACCATGTCTTACGATCCCAGTTGATATAACTGGATGGGAAGATCTCAGAATGGAACCCTGGCTCAAAAGACCATAACTTTTACTTTTAAAATCAAACAGAATCCTACAGTGCAGAAAGAGGCCATTCGGCCCATCGAGTCTGCACCAACCACAATCCCACCCAGACCCCATCCCCATATCCCTACATATTTACCCACTAATCCCTCTAACCTATGCATCCCGGGACACTAAGGGGCAATTTTCAATGGCCAATCAACCTAGCCTGCATATCTTTGGACTGTGGGAGGAAACCGGAGCACCTGGAGGAAACCCACGCAGACACGAGGAGAATGTGCAAACTCCACACAGACAGTGACCCGAGCCGGGAATCGAACCCAGGTCCCTGGAGCTGTGAAGCAGCAGTGCTAACCACTGTGCTACCGTGCCGCCCTACACGGCAGAACAAAATCACAGGACTGCTAATTAGTTTTAATAATAAAGCATTTATTGAACATGAAAAAATTGGGTCTTTTACTCCCTCCTTGGCTCAACAATTTTCTTTTATTCATTTGTGAGACATGGGCATTGCTGGCTGGCCAGCATTTATTGTCCATCCCTATTTGCCCTTGAGAAGGTGGTGGTGAGCTGCCTTCTTGAAACACGATGTGGAGATGCCGGCGTTGGACTGGGGTAAACACAGTAAGAAGTTTAACAACACCAGGTTAAAGTCCAACAGGTTTATTTGGCTTTTGCTACCAAATAAACCTGTTGGACTTTAACCTGGTGTTGTTAAACTTCTTCTTGAAACACTGCAGTCCATGTGCTGTGGGTTGATCCACAATGCCGGTAGGGAGGGAATTACAGGATTTTGACCCAGCAACTCTGAAGGAACGGCGATTTATTTCCAAGTCAGGACGGTGAGTGGCTTGGAGGGGAACTTGCAGGTGGTGGTGTTCCCATGTATCTGCTGCCCTTGTCCTTCTAGATGGAAGTGGTCGTGGGTTTGGAAAGTGCTAATGATTTGGAATTTGGTGAATTGCTGCAGTGCATCTTGTAGATAGTAGCAGCAGTGTATACTGAGCGTTGGTGGTGGAGGGAGTGGATGTTTGTAGATGTGGTGCCAATCAAGCGGACTGCTTTGTCCTGGATGGTGTCAAGCTTCCTGAATGTTGTTGGAGCTGCACCAACAAATGGGGAGTTTTCCATCACACTTCTGACTTGTGCCTTGTACATGGTGGATAAGCTTTGGGGAGTCAGGAGGTGAGTTACTCGCCACAGTATTTCTAGCCTCTGACTGGCTCTTGTAGCCACTGTGTTTATGTGGCGAGTCCAGTTGAGTTTCTGGTCAATGGTAACCCCAAGGATGTTGACAGTGGGGGATTCGGTGATGGTAACACCATTGCATGTCAAGGGGCGGTGATTAGAGTGTCTCTTATTGGTGATGGTCATTGCCTGACATTTGTGTGGCGCGAATGTGACTTGCTGCTTGTGAGGCCCAAGCCTAGATATTATCCAGATCTTATTGCATTTGAACATGGACTGCTTCAGTATCTGAGGAATCGCAAATGGTGCTGAACATTGTGCAATCATCGGCGAACATCCCTACTTCTGATCTCATTATGGAGGGAAGGACATTGATGAAGCAGCTGAAGATGGTTGGTCCGAGGACACTACCCTGAGGGACTCCTGCAGAGATGCCCTGGAGCTGAGATGACTGACCCTCCACAACTGCAATCATCTTCCTATGTACCAGATATGACTCCAACGAGCTTGGAGTTTGCTTCCTGGTACCCATTGATTTCAGTTTTGCTAGGCCTGCTTGATGCCACACTCCAAATGCAGCCTTAATGTCAAGGACTGTCACACTCACTTCACCTCTGGAATTCAACTCTTTTGCCCATGTTTGAACAAAGGATGTAATGAGGTCAGGAGCTGAGTGACCCTGGCAAAACCCAAACTGGGCGTCACTGAGCAGGTGCTGCTTGATAGCACTGACGATGACCCCTTCCATCACTTTACTGATGATCATGGGTAGACTGGACGGTAATTGGCCGGATTGGATTTGTCCTGTTTTTTGTGTACAGGACATACCTGGGAAATTTTCCACATTGTTGGGTTGATGCCAGTGTTGTAACAGTACTGGAAGAGCTAGACTCGGAGAGCGATAAGTTCTGGAGCACAAGTCTTCAGTACTATTGCCGGAATGTTATCAAGGCCCATAGCCTTTGAAATATCCAGTGCCTGCAACCGTTTCTTGATATCACGTGGAGTGAATCAAATTGGCTGGAGAATGGCATCTGAGATGTTGGGGACCACTGGAGGAAGCCAAGATGGATTATCCACTCGGCACTTCTGGCTGAAGATTGTTGCGAATGCTTCAGCATTATCTTTTGCATTGATGTGTTGGACTCCTCCATCATTGAGGATGGGTATATTGGTGGAGCCTCCTCCAATGAGTTGTTTAATTGTCCACCACCATTCACGACTGGTTTTGGCAGGACTACAGAGTTTGTATCTAAAAAGGTACAGGTTTTAAAATTAACATATATGACATTATGTTTGAAGCTACAATGGCCTTATTAGCATACAGGATCCCTTTTAAGCACAAAAGGTGACTGTGGTCAAGTACACACTCCTCTCTGAACCCAACCTATTGTCTGTGGATTTCTCTTTTGAACCCTCCCAGTTGATTGTCCGATGTGAGTTTCCAAACGCCAATCCCAAAACACGTTTTAAAATCTTAACTTGTAGTAATACTTTCCCTTAGGTTGTATTCCAGAATCTAGTCCAGATATTAAAAATGACTCTTTTACACAAAGCTTCTGCTACACTCAAGTGAATCCACTCCAGGATTTCGCAGCAACCCTTTTAGGATTTCTTCGTTTTGACTGATTTCCATGATTACACAAGTTCTGATATCCAACCAATACTTTTCTTTCCAATTACTTTAAACTGTGTTTCATAGATGGTATTGTGACATTCCAAACTTAAGAATTATTTTAGAAACCTTCCTCTAGCATTCTCACCAACAGATTCCTTCTCAGCTTTGTTTGGGTTGCCCATGTCCAAGTTTCCAGAAGTAATTGTTCTTTAGTTCCTCTGGAGCTTGCTTTCTAGCATATTATTCCATTGTATGGCCTTTCTTGTAGCAAACCTGAGAAAGATGTTCCCTCTCTAATTGCCTGACACTAACTGCTTTTAGCTGACCTGTGGAAGATATTCCCTCTCCAGCTGTCTATCATTAACTGCCTAGCTTCCAGCTAAATTGAGGACAGAGGAAATACTTTTTTCCCTTTCAGGAGTCTCTAGTTCTGAGCAATCCATAGATCCATAGCTCCATGCTACAACATACATGTTGGGCGGCACGGTAGCACAGTGGTTAGCACTGCTGCTTCACAGCTCCAGGACCTGGGTTCGATTCCCGGCTTGGGTCACTGTCTGTGTGGAGTTTGCACATTCTCCTTGTGTCTGCGTGGGTTTCCTCCGGGTGCTCCGGTTTCCTCCCACAGTCCAAAGATGTGCGGGTTAGGTTGATTGGCCATGCTAAAATTTCCCCTTAATGTCCTGAGATGCGTAGGTTAGAGGGATTAGTGGGTAAAATATGTAGGGGCCTGGGTGGGATTGTGGTCGGTGCAGACTCGATGGGCCGAATGGCCCCTTTCTGTACTGTAGGGTTTCTATAATTCAATGCCTGGGACTATATTTATTTTCATGCTGTAGCTCTAAGCACAATGGAATCTCTGTTGTAATTGAAACCAATCCCCACAAATACCTTTTGCCCAGCATAAAATCTAAATATAGGTTTCTTCCATGCACAGAAACACGAAGTTAACCACCTAAAAACATACCTTATTTGTAATGTTTACCCTTAAAACTACCTTTATTTTTCTAACACCATGTGAAGATGAGAGAAGGGTGGACATTGGAAGCAAAGTTTTCCAATGCAGGGCCAAAGCAGGAAGCTGCACTGATCATCAATGTATCAGATAGAGATGAAAGAGGGGGCTGGAGTACAACGAGAACACAATATTTTAAGGTATGATAAATACCTTTGATCATCCGTGATCAAATATTTGTAGATGTGTATATTTTCTTACACTCAATTTAAATAAATCAGCTGCAGACTTTTGTACGTTTACCCTGGAGGTTAGTGAAAACGTGACGTCTCACTTGTGTGACTCATCCTGATTTAAAAAAAATAGGTACAGTTGAAGATAAAACAGTAATTATAAAAATGTCTCTTTCAGTGCAGGCCTGATGTTTCATAGTCAAGTTGTTGCTTTATCTGGAATGAAGGTCTGACAAATGCAGATTTCTTGATAGGTGCAATGGTTCCGAGAGCTGATCTGCCTGGATGTTGTTTTCATGGATAGATTTGAAGATGGGATAGGTTAGAGGAGAGAAGAGGGACTTAGTTTCTCTTTCAAGATATTGTAAGTATTTTGCTATTTAACTGACTGCAGCAGTTGATGGCTTTGCCTGTTGGACACTGATGAAATTTTTTCTGTGTCTCTACAATTGCCTCTGAATTTTCTGCTATAGCTTGAGCAGAGAGCCAAGATGGCTGCTGTGTCGTGTGACTTCACATCAGTGTTGAGTCATGTCCCAAATACGATTGCGGTAATATAATCTGAAGTCATGAGTCTTCTACCTGTCTTCTGCCAAGGCCTTTAGATTTGGCAAGGCAAATTTGCATTTTTACAATGAAGGTGTTGATGTAATTTTATTTATCGCCTAACCGAAACCACAGTGAGTCAATATCAGAAAATATATCTTTGTCCTCCTGAGAGATGAGATGGTTTAATCCACAAAACTACATGGTAGCTCTGAAGAGCATCTTAAGTTCCAGTTTTATTTATTTTAAAACATAGTTTTTAAAACATGTCTTTAAAGATTCATAATATCGTCATGCAGGTAATGTGTCATGACAATCTCAACTTTTATTTGGAGGAAGTGAGATGAGTTGATTCTAGACTAATAGATGATTAACACAGAGCAAGTGTCTTTTGAAGTGTGTCTACTTCAACGCCAGAAGCATCTGGAATAAGGTGGGTGAAGTTGCAGCATGGGTTGATACCTGGGACTTCGATGTTGTGGCCATTTCGGAGACCTGTATAGAGCAGGGACAGGAATGGTTGTTGCAGGTTCCGGGGTTTAGATGTTTCAGTAAAATCAGGGAAGGTGGTAAAAGAGGGGGAGGTGTGGGATTGTTAGTCAAGGACAGTATTACAGTGGCAGAAAGGACGTTTGATGAGGACTCGTCTACTGAGGTAATATGGGCTGAGTTTAGAAACAGGAAAGGGGGGGTCACCCTGTTGAGAGTTTTCTATAGGTCTCCGAAAAGTTCCAGAGATGTAGAGGAAAGGATTGCAAAGATGATTCTGGATAGGAGCAAAAGTAACAGGGTAGTTGTTATGGGGGACTTTAACTTTACAAATATTGACTGGAAATGCTATAGTTCGAGTACTTTAGATGGGTCAGTTTTTGTCCAATGTGTGCAGGAGGGTTTCCTGACACAGTATGTAAATAGACCAACAAGAGGCGAGGCCACATTGGATTTGGTACTGGCTAATGAACCAGGCCAGGTGTTAGATTTGGAGGTAGGTGAGCACTTTGGTGATAGTGACCACAATTCGGTTACGTTTACTTTAGCGATGGAAAGGGATAGGCATATACCGCAGGGCAAGTGTTATAGCTAGGGGAAAGGAAATTATGATGCGATTAGGCGAGATTTAAGATGCATAGGATGGGGAAGAAATCTGCAGGGGATGGGCACAATTGAATGGAGCTTGTTGAAGGAACAGCTACTGCGTGTCCTTGATAAGTATATACCTGTCAGGCAGGGAGGAAGTGGTCGAGCGAGGGAACCGTGGTTTACTAAAGAAGTTGAATCCCTTGTGAAGAGGAAGAAGGAGACTTATGTAAAGATGAGACGTGAAGGCTCAGTTAGGGCGCTTGAGAGTTACAAGTTAGCCAGGAAGGACCTGAAGAGAGAGCTAAGGAGGGGACATGAGAAGTCTTTGGCAGGTAGGATCCAGGAAAACCCTAAAGCTTTCCATAGGTATGTCAGGAATAAAAGAATGACTATGGTAAGATTAGGGCCAGTCAAGGACAGTAGTGGGAAGTTGTGCGTGGAGTCTGAAGAGATAGGAGAGGCGCTAAATGAATATTTTTCGTCAGTATTCACACAGGAAAAAGACAATGTTGTCGAAGAGAATACTGAGATACAGGCTATTAGACTAGACGGGATTGAGGTTCATAAGGAGGAGGTGTTAGCAATTCTGGAAAGTGTGAAAATAGATAAGTCCCCTGGGTCGGATGGGATTTATCCTAGGATTCTTTGGGAAGCTAGGGAGGAGATTGCAGAGCCTTTGGCTTTGATCTTTATGTCGTCATTGTCTACAGGAATAGTGCCAGAAGACTGGAGGATAGCAAATGTTGTCCCCTTGTTCAAGAAGAGGAGTAGGGACAACCCTGGTAATTATAGACCAGTGAGCCTTACTTCTGTTGTGGGCAAAGTTTTGGAAAGGATTATAAGAGATAGGACTTATAATCATCTAGAAAGGAACAATTTGATTAGGGATAGTCAACACGGTTTTGTGAAGGGTAGGTCGTGCCTCACAAACCTTATTGAGTTCTTTGAGAAGGTGACCAAAGAGGTGGATGAGGGTAAAGCAGTTGATGTGGTGTATATAGATTTCCGTAAAGCGTTTGATAAGGTTCCCCATGGTAGACTATTGCAGAAAATACGGAGGCATGGGATTGAGGGTGATTTTGCGGTTTGGATCAGAAATTGGCTAGCTGTAAGAAGACAGAGAGGGTGGTGGTTGATGGGAAATGTCCTGGAGTTCAGTTACTAGTGGTGTACCGCAAGGATCTGTTTTGGGTCCACTGCTGTTTGTCATTTTTATAAATGACCTGGATGAGGGCGTAGAAGGCTGGGTTAGTAAATTTGCGGATGACACTAAAGCCGGTGGAGTTGTGGACAGTGCGGAAGGATGTTGCAGGTTACAGAGGGACATAGATAAGCTGCAGAGCTGGGCTGAGAGGTGGCAAATGGAGTTTAATGCGGAAAAGTGTGAGGTGATTCACTTTGGAAGGAGTAACAGGATTACAGAGTACTGGACTAATGGTAAGATACTTGGTCGTGTGGATGAGCAGAGAGATCTCGGTGTCCATGTGCATAGATCCCTGAAAGTTGGCACCCAGGTTGATAGGGTTGTTAAGAAGGCGTACAGTGTGTTAGCTTTTATTGGTAGAGAGATTGTGTTTTGGAGCCATGATGTCATGTTGCAGCTGTACAAAACTCTGGTGTGGCCATACTTGGAGTATTGCATACAGTTCTGGTCGCCGCATTATAGGAAGCATTGGAAAGGGTGCAGAGGAGATTTACCAGGATGTTGCCTGGAATGGTGGGAAGGTCTTGTGAAGAAAGGCTGAGTGACTTGAGGCTGTTTTCGTTGGAGAGAAGAAGGTTAAGAGGTGATTTAATAGAGGCAAATAAGATGATCAGAGGATTAGATAGGGTGGATAGTGAGAGCCTTTTTCCTCGGATGGTGATGGCTAGCACGAGGGGACATAGCTTTAAATTGAGGGGTGATAGATATAGGACAGATGTCAGAGGTAGGTTCTTCACTCAGTAGTAAGGGCGTGGAATGCCCTGCCTGCAGCAGTAGTGGACTCGTCAACATTAAGGGCATTTAAAGGGTCATTGGATAAACATATGGATGATATTGGACTAGTGTAGGTTAGATGGGCTTTAGATTGGTTTCACTGGTCGGCGCAACATCGAGGGCCGAAGGGCCTGTACTGCGCTGTAATGTTCTATGTTCTATTTTTAAGCGCTAAGTTTCCATGCATGATAGTTCCATATAACCTCTCATTTGGAGGTTTGTCCAAATCTTTAGAAGTTCTGGGCTTTGCCCAGGTCCCTTTGCTTTGATTGTTTTGTATGTTGTGTTAAGACTCTTCACTTGAGAGTTTAGAGTCTTAGAAACATAGAGTGATTTCAGCATGGGAAAAAAAACCATCAGCTTATCATGCCTGTACTGGCTCTCCGCAAGAGCAAGTCAGATGGTTCCACTCGCCCAGCAGCCATTTCTCTCCAGCTAATGTTTCTCTTTGAAAGCCTTGAGTAAATCTGCCATAGCCCCATTCCAACAATCCATTCCAGACTCGAATCGCTCCCCCCTTTTGGCTTTTCCCATTTTACTTGGGGTTGCCACAATGCTGGTTGATTACCCTTCTCCATCTCCTCCTGTCAATGAACAATTCCTCTTCAAATCCTGCTTTGTTGAAGTCTCTCAACCACTGCATCTTTGCCTCTAGTCTTATGCCTTCCTTCTCTCCTTCCTTCCTCTCCATCCCACCTCCATTCTGGTGCCCAGAACTGGAGCATTTTAATTGGGTAATCTTTTCAACCTCGCCTTGTTAAACCTTCGATTTTACTGTAATCAAAGCAATTTTAGTTTTCCTAACGTTTTCTTTTTGCTAATATGGCTGTTGACTAAATACACTGGATGGTTGAACAGTGTTCGTGCTTAACCAGTTTCATTCCCTGATGATAAAATAGTTTAGTTTTTTTAAAGTCAGGCAGCAGCTTTTTGTGTTCTTGCAATCTTGTCCTCATTAATTGCAACGCCATACTCCCTGATGAGTCCTGCAGATATTATTGCCACCTACTTCATTTTATACTTTGAAAATAATCTAGTCTTAATTTGAAATTGCTTATTTCAAAGTAGCTGTTCGTTCATGTTGACCTGGAGTAACAGTCTCCTGTGATGTTTCATTAAACAGGCTTATTTTGTAGTACTGGATAATTTGGGTTTTGTTTGAGCAAAAGATAACCACAAGGTAACGAGGGTAGTCTATCACCTAAAAATAACATTTGCGCCTGGATGTTGCTGATTAAGTTTACTCTTCATTACATTACGTCGCTAATACAATTTGCTTTCAGGGTAGATAAAAAGGATAACCTTCAGATGTCTAGTGTTTATCTCATTTCATATTACAGTATTAAAAATCCATTATTACCCTTGCAGTGTTTGTAGAAACTCAGCACCGCAAATTAAATCTATACTGCATCTATACTGCTGAATTGGGAAGAGAATTCTGAAGGATATTTAAACATAGTAAGCTTGGCTCAGTTGAGTGAGTAATTTGTGGATTCAGGCCTACTTTTGGATTTTAAAACCTTTAATGTAGGCATTGTCTTCTTGACATTAAAGGTGTTTGAAACAATTTGGGCTACTTCTCCATTTATATTTAATCTTCATGCTTAAGGTAACTTCCATTTGCAAGTCCACACACACTTATGAACTGAAACTCAAATCTTATGCAGTAAATGAAGTATTATTGGGACATATACAAAAAGTTAAATGACCTACTCCAGATTTATCAACCCCATGTGTCATTCAGGCAGAAAATCACTAATTTGTGTTATTTAATGATGATAACAATTACTGGCATATTCAGCCATACACTTATAAGATATCCCCTAAATGAACAGATAGAACAGTACAGCACAGAACAGGCCCTTCGGCCCACGATGTTGTGCCGAGCTTTATCTGAAACCAAGATCAAGCTATCCCACTCCCTATCATCCTGGTGTGCTCCATGTGCCTATCCAATAACCGCTTAAATGTTCCTAAAGTGTCTGACTCCACTATCACTGTCTTTAATCTTTGTCTCGTCACTGGACGCAGGTGAGGTCCCAGAGGATTGGAGGATAGCTAATGTGGTCCCGTTATTTAAGAAGGGTAGGAAGGATAACCCGGGTAATTATAGGCCGGTGAGCTTGACGTCCGTGGTGGGGAAGTTGTTGGAGAAGATTCTTAGAGATAGGATGTATGCGCATTTAGAAAGGAATAAACTCATTAACGATAGTCAGCATGGTTTTGTGAGAGGGAGGTCATGCCTCACTAACCTGGTGGTGTTTTTTGAAGAAGTGACCAGAATGGTTGACGAAGGAAGGGCCGTGGATGTTGTCTATATGGACTTTAGTAAAGCGTTTGACAAAGTCCCTCATGGTAGGCTAGTGAAAAAGGTTGGATCTCATGGGATAAAGGGGGAGGTGGCTAGATGGGTGGAGAACTGGCTTGGTCATAGAAGACAGAGGGTGGTAGTGGAAGGGTCTTTTTCCGGCTGGAGGCCTATGACTAGTGGTGTTCCGCAGGGCTCTGTATTGGGACCTCTGCTGTTTGTGTGATTTATATAAATGATCTGGAAGGAGTAACTGGGGTGATCAGTAAGTTTGCGGACGACACAAAACTGGCAGGACTTGCAGATAGTGAGGAACATTGTCAGAGGCTACAGAAGGATATAGATAGGCTGGAAATTTGGGCAAAGAAATGGCAGATGGAGTTCAATCCTGATAAATGCGAAGTGATGCATTTTGGTGGGAATAATGTAGGGAGGAGCTACACGATAAATGGAAGAACCATAAAGGGTGTAGATACGCAGAGGGACCTGGGTGTGCAAGTCCACAGATCTTTGAAGGTGACGTCACAGGTGGAGAAGGTGGTGAAGAAGGCATATGGCATGCTTGCCTTTATAGGACGGGGCATAGAGTATAAAAGTTGGGGTCTGATGTTGCAGATGTATAGAACGTTGGTTCGGCCGCATTTGGAATATTGCGTCCAGTTCTGGTCGCCACACTACCAGAAGGACGTGGAGGCTTTGGAGAGAGTACAGAGGAGGCTTACCAGGATGTTGCCTGGTATGGAGGGGCTTGGTTATGAGGAGAGATTGGGGAAACTGGGGTTGTTCTCCTTGGAAAGACGGAGGATGAGGGGAGACTTAATAGAGGTGTATAAAATTATGAAAGGCATAGATAGGGTGAACGGTGGGAAGCTTTTCCCCGGGTCGGTGGTGACGTTCACGAGGGGTCATAGGTTCAAGGTGAAGGGGGGGAGGTTTAACACAGATATCAGAAGGACATATTTCACACAGAGGGTCGTGGGGGCCTGGAATGTGTTGCCGGGCAAGGTGGTGGAGGCGGACACACTGGGAACGTTTAAGACTTATCTAGACAGCTATATGAACGGAGTGGGAATGGAGGGATACAAAAGAGTGGTCTAGTTTGGACCAGGGAGCGGCGCGGGCTAATTGTTCTTTGTTTCTAGTTTCAAGGCTTCATTCTATGATCATCTTGCTGGTGCCAGTACAGAGCGAGACTGCGGATAGTTGGGAACCTGTCTCGGGGGCAGGGAATTCAGATGGTGTTCGTAAAACAGAAGTGGAAATGAATAGGGTTGGGAAGCATTTTCTGATCAGGGCCAGTGTGATCTCTTGGACTCGTTTCGATCGCCACAGGGGGTCGGAGAGGAATTTCCCAGATTTTTTTTCCCCCATATTGGCCCTGGGGTTTTCACTCTGGGTTTTCGCCTCTCCCTGGAGATCACATGGTCTGGAATGGGGGTGTGGGGGTGAGTTAATAGGTTGTGATGAACAAAGCATCGTAGCTGTGAGGGACAGCTCGGTGGATAGGATATTAGGATGTAGATAGGCTGGAAAATTGGGCGGGGATCCTGGATTCAGGATTCAATCCTGGACCGGGGAGCGGCGCGGGCTTGGAGGGCCGAAGGGCCTGTTCCTGTGCTGTATTGTTCTTTGTTCTTTTGTTCACTGCAGGCAGTCCATTCCACACCCCAACCACTCTCTGCGTAAAGAACCTACCTCTGATATCCTTCCTATATCTCCCACCACAAACCCTATAGTTGTGCCCCCTTGTAATAGCTCCATCCAACCGAGGAAATAGTCTTTGAACGTTCACTCTATCTATCCCCTTCATCATTTTATAAACCTCTATTAAGTCTCCCCTCAGCCTCCTCCGCTCCAGAGAGAACAGCCCTAGCTCCCTCAACCTTTCCTCATAAGACCTACCCTCCAAACCAGGCAGCATCCTGGTAAATCTCCTCTGCACTCTTTCCAGCGCTTCCACATCCTTCTTATAGCGAGGTGACCAGAACTGCACACAATATTCCAATTGTGGTCTCACCAAGGTCCTGTACAGTTGCAGCATAACCCCATGGCTCTTAAACTCCAACCCCCTGTTAATAAAAGCTAACACACTATAGGCCTTCTTCACAGCTCTATCCACTTGAGTGGCAACCTTTAGAGATCTGTGGATATGGACCCCAAGATCTCTGTTCCTCCACAGTCTTCAGAACCCTACCTTTGACCCTGTAATCCACATTTAAATTAGTCCTACCAAAATGAATCACCTCACATTTATCAGGGTTAAACTCCATTTGCCATTTTTCAGCCCAGCTTTGCATCCTATGTCTCTTTGCAGCCTACAACAGCCCTCCACCTCATCCACTACTCCACCTTGTTAAAAAAACTTGTTAAAAAATGGATGTGGCATTGAAATTTAAACAGACGAGTATTTCTATTTCATGTAACTTGAGTTACATGAAATTTATATGCAATCTATATTTACACCTCAAATAACTATCTTTGTTTTGGTGGCACTCATTCAGAAGGAAGCAAGTCCGCTGGTGATATTAACAGACTTCCATTTTAATGACTGGTTTTTAAACATTTTTTTCCCAGCAGCAATTGGAATAATTGTTTGGATAGTCTGCAAGCTAAAAGAAATGTTTTGGTACATCAGTGTGAATGGCATATTGACGAATGGTTATTTGCACACAGTACAGCCTTAATAGTCACGACTTGATCTGTAGACCACATGCAGCCTGCAAGTGTCTTTTCTGCCATATTTCTGACTATGTCTCCCCAGTACATTATTATGATGATGAAGTGACTGTCTAAGCCAGGGATTTCCAAACAGTGAGAAAGGACTCCACAAACAATTGGGGTTGCAAATTCCTCCTCTTTCTCTGAGGCAGCAGTACCAATTGAAAAGTTGAGATTCTGGCAGAACAGCCTCTGATCAAATGTGAATCCTCATGCCGTACGTGCCCATGTTCTTGCTTTGGTTCAGAGGGCTTGGCCCAAGGAAATGAGCTCTGAGGTCCCAGTACTGTCTCCATTTATCTGAGCCATGAGCAAATTGTTGTAGGGTAAATAAAATTAGATATGTGAATGCGCAGTGCAAAGACTGGTGTGGGAGAAATGGGTTTGATTCATGGACACTGGCACCAATGCTGAGGAAAGTGGAGGCTGTATGAGAGAAAGCTAGCTGGGAATATAAAACAGATAGTAAGAGTTTCTACAAGTATTTAAATAGGAAAAGAAGAACTAAAGCTAGTGCTGGTCCTCTTTGGGCAAGCCTGGGGAATTGAAAATGGGAAACAAAAAGAAATGGTGGAGATGTCGAACAGGGATTTTGTGTCTGTCTTAACTTGTGAAGACTTTGAAAATTTCCCAGAGATAGTTGGAAATCCAGAGATGAAAAGGAGAGAGGAACTTGAAACCATCACCAGAGAAAAAGTGTTGAGGCTGACAAGTCCCCAGTACTGGATGGCCTGTATCCTAGGGCTTTAAAAGGTAATAGAGACATTAGTTATAATCTTAGATTCGAGAAGTGTCCCAGTGGATTGGAAAATAGCAAGTGTAACATCTTTATTCAAGAAAGAAGGAAAACCGAATGTGGGAAACTATAGGCCAGTTATCCTCACATCTGTAAATGGGAAACTTATTGGACTAAGTTAAGTTATAACAGGATAGTTGGAAAGCCAGGCATAGTCGTATGTCACTGCCAGCAAGTGATTGACAGAGTTAAGTGATCTCACAATCAATGGATCAGATCTAAGCTCTGCAGTTCTTCCACATCCAGTTGTGAATGGTGGTGGACAGTTTAACAACTCAGTGGAAGAGGAGACTCCACAAATATCCCTATCCTCAATGATGGAGGAGCCCAGCACATCAGTGCAAAAGATAAGGCTGAAGTATTCGCAACAGTCTTCAGCCAGGAGTGCTGAGTGGATGATCCATCTCGGCCGCTTCCAGTGGTCCCTACCATCTCAGATGCCAGCGTTCAGTCAATTCGATTCACTCCACGTGATATCAAGAAACGGTTGGAGGCACTGGATACTGCAAAGGCAATGGGCCCTGATAACATTCCGGCATTAGTACTGAAGACTTGTGCTCCAGAACTTGCCACTCCACTAGCCAATGTTGTACCTGTTAATTCTCAGATACTTTCAACCAGTTTACTTACTCCAAGGTTTTACCCGATGCCCTTATTTGCAAGATGGACAAAGGACAAACACAAGTAAAGATTCAACAAGTTTATTAATAATAACACTATGAACCCTTAAATTACCCACATAAAACAAGAGGATACCCCAGATTCAAGTATACTACCTGTAAAGGTGGTTTGGTTAAACTGCAGGCCCGATTCTCTGAGTCCCTCTGGTCTGTCGTCACGAAGGTGAGTCTCAATGGCCGCTTCTTCCTTCCTTCCTTCTCTGGTCAGTCTTCCGAATGGTCACAGCCGCCTCCCCTGTTGAGTCTTCGCTGCTGTGTGCCTCTGAGTGTGTCCCTTTATCCCCAGCCTGCTTGCCTTTCCAGAAACTTCTCTGGCTTCTGGCCAATGAGGTCCCAGGAGGGGGTTCCAATACCCAGTGGGTTTCTTGATGTCTGCCTGACAGGACACCAGGGTCCGCCCCCCCAGGTGTCCATCTCCATGTTGTTAAACTTGTTTTCAGGTAAGGTTTCTACAGGATCTCTTGGTGACAGAAAGTCTGGCCCGATCTGGGCTTCTAACAATAAACCGATGCATTTCAATGAGGTGCCATGATCTCCTGCTAAGTCTCAAGTAGAGTGTAACGACCTTTGATGGGTGGTTGATGGGTCAGGCCCAGACACATTTGTGTATTGTACAATTGGCCTGCCCGAGGTTTGACTGTGTTTGATTTCAATGTGCCCAATTCTTTAATTTAGGATATCCAATTTTATCAGCCTTAAAACTAGGCCCTGTTTATATCACCACATTCCCTCCTCTTGATCCAATGAGCGTCAGCGAACCGGATCACACAATTCTCACCAAACCACCTCAACAAGCAAGTACCCCGAATCTGGAGTTGACAGTATCATCCCTAACCCACGATAGTACTAACAAATTTAAATGAAGTAAAATAATTTTAAAAAACAACAAGAAACAATACGTCAATTGGGTATATACCAAACAAAGCAATAAACAGTACAAAATGGCAAGTGACCAAGATGGGAGAGTATCAAGGCTCTTGATTGTAGAGCCTCTCCCGATGTCGGATGGCCCTTGCCGAAATTCCTTAGGAAGATAGGGGAGCCGGAGCAGTCTGATTGTTGTTGGAAGAAAACGTAGTTGGAAAACTTCCAAGTTGGGTCTGTAAATCAACCATATACTGGTAACACTGAGCGTAGTAGGTCAACTGGGCACCAACATAGTCATGCAGGCAACGAAGGTGATGAGCATGTGTACTGCTAATTCTTTCAAGCAAAAGTCTTGTGATCTCTGCCTGGCGATCAAATTCACTTTGTGTAATTCACATTTCCTCTTCTGCTGCTGAACGGGCCTCTGAGACCTTTGCCTTCTTCAGTCTTGCTTTTGCTGCATCTAAATCAAGTCTTTTATTCTGCAAGAGTTTACGTTCTTTAGATATTGTTCTGTAGTCCCCTTCCAGAAAGTTTCTAAGGGGTGCCAAAAGGTTGACCTCTGACGAGTGTACTTCCATCGGGCGTGGGGTGAACCACATATATCCAGGGTATCGTAGGCTGGTCTTTGGTTGACGTGGTGTCTGTGGTTCGGTCTGAGATGAGGAGTCCCAGATAACAGGGAAGTATGTAGTTCATTCTGGGGAAGATCAAGGTAGCACCTGTTAAATCTTATTAATATCTGATTCTCTTTTCCTTTTCTTTACTAGAATGTCGTATGACTTCTCCTTTTTAAAAAAAAACAAAGAAATAAGTAAAGGAATAATAAAGGCCCAATCGTGTCATACGAAGGGTAGTGGGGTAAGGAGTTTGCAGAGCGTGAAAATAAAATGTTGGCTATGTGGCACGTGTCCTTGTTGTTGGAGGACTATGGCACAGTATAACAATAGACTCTTCATCTCACAACCAAACTGTGGTGTGTCGGAAGATTATGACGCAGTATAATGTGGGCAGATAAGAAACCCTTTTCAATTGGGTGATGCGTGGAGTGGATGGATAAAGCTATTTACAATTTGGACTGTGATGTCCTGATTCTTTCTTAGTGGAGGGAACCTATGTGGGCGGGCTTTGGCTGCCAGGTACCCACTGCATGACCACCTCTGGTGGTGAGCGCCGGGTCAAACGGTTCTGGGAGTCCCGGTACCAGGGGCGCCACAGGGGGTAAGGTTTGCGGGTTCCCCATCCTTTCCGTCGGGGTCACCTGGGCCAGGGTTTGACTGATTCCCCTGGCTCCTCCCCCTTTTTGTTTTGGCAAAAATGGCCCCTTGGGGTCTTTTATTGCCGGAACCTGACATTCATGGGGCTCCCCACTGTAGGTTAGGTTGTCTGCCAGGAATATGGGGGTTATAGGTGCTTGTCGGGCCGGTCCTTCAAGGGGCATGGGTCGGGGTCCATCGTCGGGGAACCGCTGAGATGGTCATGCGGGGTAGTTGGGTGGTGCCCTCCAGTTCGGGGCGAAATGGTTGGGTTGCCCGCAGGTATAACACTGTGCTTGTGGCCATGGGCCTCTGGGCTCAGCTCTATATCGTTCTCGGTGCAGGGGGTTGGGCCTATGTCCTGTGCGGCCTTGTCCCCTGAAATTTGGTGGTGCCCTACAGTCCCGGGCAAAATGGTTGGGTTGCCCACAGTTATAACACTGTGCTTGTGGGGGTGCATATCTGGGGTTGGTTTTGTCTTGTTCCCTGTACCTGGGGTTGGGAATATATCGGGGCTGCGGTTTTCTGTATCGATGATTGGCAGGGGTATATGGGGGTGAGTTTCCCGGTCCCCTGTTTCCACCTCCCCCTTCGTTACACCAAACCGGGGCCAGGTCTGTGTGGATTGGGTTCATCTTTCCGTGTTTTGTGGGCTTGGGGTGTCTGTTTGTCTGACTTCCCGTTCCTACACACGAGTGATTTTGCGGATGGCCCAGGCTTCTGTGTGTGTGTATTATCATCGGGATCAAAATTCTCACAGGCTTTCCGACTCCCCTCAGTGGCGTGTGCTATCAGGGTCCGGATCCATGTGGGCCGGTGGTGTGCATTTAATTGGACTCGATTTAATTGGCCAAAAACCGCAACAAATTGGTTCCAAAGTCGGCCAGCATAGGCCGTCGGGTGTTCCCCTCTCTTTTGTCGGCAGTTGTTTAAGCCTTGTACCGGGTCATCCCTATTGTAGCCTATGGCGGCCAGAACGGCTGCCTTCATTTCTGGTAGGGTTCCCCCGGCCACGTTCTGGGGTTCAGGTAGGGCGGAACGGATGGCAGGACTTAAACATAACAGAATAAGTTTAACCTCTTCTGCCTCGTCTAGGCCGTTTAAAACACGATATTGGGTAACCTGGTCAAAGAGAGCATGTGGATCCCTGGAGGGTTCAAATACTCCAATCACTTTAGCTATGTCAGTAAGCTGTGTCATGGTGTATGGAGTTACATAGAACAAAGAACAATACAGCACAGGAACAGACCCTTCGGCCCTCCAAGCCCGCGCCGCTCCCTGGTCCAAACTAGACCATTCTTTTGTATCCCTCCATTCCCACTCCGTTCATATGGCTGTCTAGATAAGTCTTAAACGTTCCCAGTGTGTCCGCCTCCACCACCTTGCCTGGCAGCGCATTCCAGGCCCCCACCACCCTCTGTGTAAAATATGTCCTTCTGATATCTGTGTTAAACCTCCCCCCCTTCACCTTGAACCTATGACCCCTCGTGAACGTCACCACCGACCTGGGGAAAAGCTTCCCACCGTTCACCCTATCTATGCCTTTCATAATTTTATACACCTCTATTAAGTCTCCCCTCATCCTCCGTCTTTCCAGGGAGAACAACCCCAGTTTACCCAATCTCTCCTCATAACTAAGCCCCTCCATACCAGGCAACATCCTGGTAAACCTCCTCTGTACTCTCTCCAAAGCCTCCACGTCCTTCTGGTAGTGTGGCGACCAGAACTGGACGCAGTATTCCAGATGCGGCCGAACCAACGTTCTATACATCTGCAACATCAGACCCTAACTTTTATACTCTATGCCTCGTCCTATAAAGGCAAGCATGCCATATGCCTTCTTCACCACCTTCTCCACCTGTGACGTCACTTTCAAGGATCTGTGGACTTGCACACCCAGGTCCCTCTGCGTACCTACACCCTTTATGGTTCTGCCATTTATCGTATAGCTCCTCCCTACATTATTTCTACCAAAATGCATCACTTCGCATTTATCAGGATTGAACTCCATCTGCCATTTCTTTGCCCAAATTTCCAGCCCATCTATATTCTTCTGTAGCTTCTGACAATGCTCCTCACTATCTGCAAGTCCTGCCAATTTTGTGTCGTCCGCAAATTCTGTCCATCCTGTCGTTGGGTGGTGACCGGATTCATCGGTACAGGAACCGGATTAGTGACTGGGCTTTTTGGGATGGTGAAAGGACTACGAGCTGAGACTGGGTTTCCCCAGATGAGGGCTGGATTAGGTGGTGCCGTTGTTTCCACTACCGGGAAGGGAGGTGGGGGTCCCCAGTTGGCAGTGACGCTAGCTGTTGCATAATGGCAGGCATCCTCTTCTAAATCCCCCCACTCTACCCCTGGGTCACTATCCCCTCTTTCAGTTGTGTATGCACACATTACCCCCCTTTTTATGGCTAGTTGTGATTTTAAATTTTTAATCTCACGCAGGGATTTGGAGTGGTCTGTTGCGCGGGCTGTATTTACTTTTCCTGCTTGGTGCAAAACTTTTACTGCAGCCTGTAGGTCGCTGCATTTACGTTTAACTTCCTCTACCTGTTGCAGCGCAGCCTCTCTCTCACGGACAGCACGCTGTGCCTTTTGGTAGGCTTTATCACATTGAGCCTGGAATTGGCTCATGTGTATCATATTGATTTGGTTCCTTTCCTCTCGTGTGTTTACCTCCGCTTCCAATTGTTGTATGCGCGCGGTCTTCCATCGGGCGCACTTAAATGTGAGGATGGTTAGGTACACTATCATAAGTACGATTCCTATTACGGCCAGTTGTGACAGAATTTGGACCCATGGGTGGATTTGGACATTTGAACACCAATCCCAGAGGTCCTACCATGCAGCATGACTGGCCATGATTATTTCCTTTTAGGATTCGTCACTTGAGTATAGGTAAGGGATCGGGGTAGGGGTCCGGTTTTCACTAAATTCCCTCCCGTAGATTTTACCCAAATTCCCTAGACTGTTCTAGTTCTGACTACAGTTTGTCCACCTTGTGTTACAGACACCGGGTTTATGGCCCAATTTACTGCTTGAATCTGTATTAGTCCTTCACTCACTTAAGACTGGCCGTCACGTGGGGCATCTGCCCTCTTAATTCAGGCTCAGATGGAGTGTTGGAGAATACCGGGTTGAAGGTTCGACTTCGGAGCAACGTATTACTTCTTATCGAAGTCCCATCTGGGGTGCCACTGTTATACCTGTTAATTCTCAGATACTTTCAACCAGTTTACTTACTCCAAGGTTTTACCCGATGCCCTTATTTGCAAGATGGACAAACACAAGTAAAGATTCAACAAGTTTATTAATAATAACACTATGGACCCTTAAATTACCCACATAAAACAAGAGGATACCCCAGATTCAAGTATACTACCCGTAAAGGTGGTTTGGTTAAACTGCAGGCCCGATTCTCTGAGTCCCTCTGGTCTGTCGTCACGAAGGTGAGTCTCGATGGCCGCTTCTTCCTTCCTTCCTTCTCTGGTCAGTCTTCCGAATGGTCACGGCCACCTCCCCTGTCGAGTCTTCGCTGCTGTGTGCCTCTGAGTGTGTCCCTTTATCCCCAGCCTGCTTGCCTTTCCAGAAACTTCTCTGGCTTCCGGCCAATGAGGTCCCAGGAGGGGGTTCCAATACCCAGTGGGTTTCTTGATGTCTGCCTGACAGGACACCAGGGTCCGCCCCTCCATGTTGTTAAACTTGTTTTCAGGTAAGGATTCTACAGGATCTCTTGGTGACAGAAAGTCTGGCCCGATCTGGGCTTCTAACAATAGACCGATGCATTTCAATGAGGTGCCATGATCTCCTGCTAAGTCTCAAGTAGAGTGTAACGACCTTTGATGGGTGGTTGATGGGTCAGGCCCAGACACATTTGTGTATTGTACAATTGGCCTGCCTGAGGTTTGACTGTGTTTGATTTCAATGTGCCCAATTCTTTAATTTAGAATATCCAATTTTATCAGCCTTAAAACTAGGCCCTGTTTATATCACCACACCAAGCTCTTCCAGTACTGTTACAAAACACTGGCATCTAACCAACAAGGTGAAAAATTGCCCAGGTATGTCCTGTACACAAAAAGCAGGACAAATCCAAACCAGTCAATTATTGCCCAATTAGTCTACTCTTGATCATCAGTAGAGTGATGGAAGGGGTCATTGACAATGCTATCAAGCAGCACCTTCTCAGTGACGCCCAGTTCGCTGGGGTCACTCAGCTCCTGACCTCATTACATCCTTGGTTCAAACATGGACAAAAGAGCTGAATTCCAGAGGTGAGAGTGGCCCTTGATATCAAGGCCACATTCGACCGAGCGTGGCATCAAGGAAACCTGGCAAAACGAAAATCAATGGGTATCGGGGGCAAAAACTCCTCTGGTTGAAGTCATACCTGGTACAGAGGAAGATGGTTTTGGAGGGTCAGTCACCTCGGGTCCAGGATATCTCTGCAGGAGTCCCTCAGGTAGTGTCCGAGGCCCAACAATCTTCAGCTTTAAACTAAAGTAAAAGTTATTTATTAGTCACAAGTAAGGCTTACATTAACACTGCAATGAAGTTACTGTGAAATTCCCCTAGCCGCCACAGCCTGACGCCTGTTTGGGTCAATGCACCTAACCAGCACGTCTCTCAGAATGTGGGAGGAAACCCATGCAGACACGGGGAGAACAAGCAAACTCCACACAAACAGTGACCCAAGCCAGGATTCGAACCCAGGTCCATGGCGCTGTGAAGCAGCAGTACTAGGTGCTGTGAAGCAGCAGTGCTAACCACTGCTACCGTGCCACCCCTGTGGCACGATGAAGCTGCTTGATCAATGACCGTACCTCCGTCATAAGGTCAGAAGTGGGGATGTTCGCCGATGATTGCACAATATTCAGAACCATTTGCGACTCCTCAGATACTGAAGTAGTCCATGTTCAAATGAAATAAGATCTGGATGATATCCAGGCTTGGGCCCACAAGCGGCAAGCCACATTCGCGCCACACAAATGTCAGGCAATGATCATCACCAATAAGAGACACTCTAATCACCGCCCCTTGACATTCAATGGTGTTACCATCACCGAATCCTCCACTGTCAACATCCTTGGGGTCAGCATTGACCAGAAACTCAACTGGACTCGCCACATAAACACAGTGGCTACAAGAGCCGGTCAGAGGCTAGGAATACTGTGGCGAGTAACTCACCAAAACCTATCCACCATGTACAAGGCACAAGTCAGAAGTGTGATGGAATACCCCCCCACTTGCTTGGATGGGTGCAACTCCAACAAAATTCATGAAGCTTGACACCATCCAGGACAAAGCGGCCTGCTTGATTGGCACCACATCCACTTCCTTCACCACTGACGCTCAGTAGCAGCAGTGTGTACTATCTACAAGATGCATTGCGGTAATTTACCTAAGATCCTTAGACAGCATCGTCCAAACCCACGACCACTTCCATCTCAAAGGACAAGGGCAGCAGATACATGGGAACACCACTATATTCAAGTTCCCCTCCAAGCCACTCACTGTCCTGACTTGGAAATATATCGCCGTTCCTTCACAGTTGCTGGGTCAAAATCCTGGAATTCCCTCCCTCACGGCATTGTGGGTCAGCCCACAGAACATAGACTGCAACGATTCTAGAAGACAGTTCACCACCACCTTCTGAAGGGCAAGTAGGGATGGGCAATAAATGCTGGCCAGCCAGCGACATCCATGTCCCACGAACGAATAAAAAAAAGTCAACATGGTTTTGGGTAAGGGAAACCATGTTCAACTCATTATTATGTTTGGGTCTCGTTCTGTGGGGTGTTGAAAAGGCCATGGGTAGGCCTGAAGCACTTGACAAGGGAACACTTCATTTAAGATGTCCACAGCTTCACAGTCAGTCCAAAACTGACTCCCCAAGCTCCACCCTGGGTAGAGCTGGCCCTCCGTGTTACCTGACCTGCACTCTTAAAGGGGCAGCACACACTTCAACCTACATATATCATACCCTTCCCCCTTTTTAATTTCAAAATCCCCATAATCAAAACACGTGTACAGACGGATGGTCTAGTTAGGAACACATGATCGGTGCAGGCTTGGAGGGCCGAAGGGCCTGTTCCCATGCAAGATGGTGGTTTCTGGAAGACCGTCTCCTAATCTCAGGAGCCTTTTCTGGGGCGATCTCCCAGACGTTCATGAGCTCCTACTGTTGGGCAGATGCTGTTCCTCTCTGGCTGCTGTTTTCTGGGGATGCTGCTGCTACTGCCCCCTCCCTAGGGATGACCAACCCTGGCTCGGAAACATGCGGCTTGGGTGACATGGTTGCTTCATCCTGGTTGGCTCTGGATTTCTATGAGCTTCCCACCATCGGTGAGGTGTAGCAACTAACTCGTCCACGTGTTTCCGCCAGACCAGCTCACGGGTGTGTACCATGTATGCCAACAGTCCCATTTGAGCAACCATAATGGAATCCACTTTTCCCCTGATGTATAGTTTCTGACCAAACAATCTCCCCTCTTTGAAAGGTCCTGGGCTGAGGTTTCGGGTCATCTGTCGTCCTTGTTTTTGCTTTATCACCTCTGGTCTCCTCCAGCCGCAGCAGGTCAAACATGGTTCTCAGCTGCTGATTGAGCATTAATGATGTCGGCGAGCACTGACCCATCGTATGTGACATGTTACACTATATGATTAGGAACTTTTTAATTCGCTGCCCTAGTGAGGCTTTTAAAGCTTGTTTCAGGGTTTGTACAAATCTCTTCACCTGGCCATTTGTCGCTAGGAGCGATCTCACCTGTCTGACTCTGGTATTCCACGTACTTCCTGAGCTCTTGTGCCACACACTGTGGACCATTATCATTAATGGCTTGTTCAGAATTTCTGAACCTGCTAAATATTTTTTCCAGTCCAGACCTGGGACGAACTTGCATTGTAATAATAAGTCATAGAGTCATGGAGGTTTACAGCATGGAAACAGGCCCTTCAGTCCAACTTGTCCATGCCGCCCTTTTTTAAAAAACCCCTAAGCTAATCCCAATTGCCCGCATTTGGCCCATATCCCTCTATACCCATCTTACCCATGTAACTGTCTAAATGTTTTTTAAAAGACAAAATTGTACCCGCCTCTTCTACTACCTCTGGCAGCTTGTTCCAGGCACTCACCACCCTCGTGAAAAAATTGCCCCTCTGGACACTTTTGTATCTCTCCCCTCTCACCTTAAACCTATGCCCTCTAGTTTTAGACTCCCCTACCTTTGGGAAAAGATATTGACTATCTAGCTGATCTGTGCCCCTCATTATTTTATAGGCCTCTAAGATCACCCCTAAGCCTTCTATGCTCCAGAGGGCAAAGGTCCCAGTCTATCCAGCCTCTCCTTATAACTCAAACCATCGAGTCCCGCTAGCATCCTAGTAAATCTTTTCTGCTTCTTTCTAGTTTAATAATATCCATTCTATAATAGGGTGACCAGAAGTGTAGACAGTATTCCAAATGTGGCCGCACCAATGTCTTGTACAACTTCAGCAAGACGTCCCAACTTCTGTATTCAATGTTCTGACCAATGAAACCAAGCATGCCAAATGCCTTCTTCACCACTCTGGCCACCTGTGACTCCACTTTCAAGGAGCTATGAACCTGTACCCCCAGATCTCTTTGTTCTGTAACTTTCCCCAATGTCCTACCATTAACTGAGTAAGTCCTGCCCTGGTTCAATCTACCAAAATGCATCACCTCGCATTTATCTCAATTAAACTCCATCTGCCATTCGTCAGCCCACTGGCCCAATTGATCAAGATAAAATTCTGATTTCACCATCTGCTGTGGTGGGATTCGAACCCAGATCCCCAGAGCATTACCCTAGATCCCAAGAACGATCTCAGTTGGGACACATTCTCTGGTCTAGGGGCCTTGATGATGGCTTCCATCTTCTAGGGTGCTTTGTGTAGTCCCTTGCCATCAACGACATGGCCCAGGTTCTCCATTGAGTCCCTAAAAAAACCTCTCATTTCGCCCTCTTGATTTGTAGGTTGTGCCCTTGCAACCTTTTTAAGATTTCCTCTAGGTTCCTCAAATACTCCTCTTCGGTAGAGCCAGTGACAAAAATATCATCCAGGTAACACTGGACTCTTGGCAACCCACTTAATATTTGATCCATGGCCTCAGGAATAGAGCCAGCACTGACGTGATGCTAAAATGGATTTGTTTGCAGCGGAAAAATTCCCTGTGTGTCACTATTGTTTAACAACACCAGGTTAAAGTCCAACAGGTTTATTTGGTAGCAAAAGCCACACAAGCTTTCGGAGCTCCAAGCCCCTTCGGGTGAGTGGGAATTCTGTTCACAAACAGGGCATATAAAGACACAAACTCAATTTACATGAATAATGGTTGGAATGCGAATACTTACAACTAATCAAGTCTTTAAGAAACAAAACAAAGTGAGTGGTGTAACAGTGGCTGAGACTCCTTCACAATCTCCTGTTTAAGCAGGCCTGCGACAGCTACATCCACTTGGCAGTCTGCTGATTTGGTCTTCAATGAGGAGAAGTGACCTGCATGCATAAAATCACCACAAATCCTCACTGCGTTGACAGCTTTCAAGAGCAGTGTGTTTGGGATGGACAATTCATTGCTTCCAGAGCCACCAGCCATTCCAGTTCAGTCTCCATTTTAGACCTGATGGTGTATGGTACGGATGGCGCCTTCAGACCCTGAGGACGATCCATCGGCTTCACCTCTTCTTTCCTCGACCCCCTTCATTTCTCCCAGAATTCCTTTTAAGACTTATTTATATTTGTCCTGGATGTCTTGCAAACTCTTTGAGTCCACCTGCCTATTAACCACATCCCAATTCAACTTTAACTTCTGTAACCAGGAGCATCTGAATAACAGTGTATACGTATGGTGGCAATTCGACACATTGGTCCTTCAACTGTACTTTCACCAGTATGTAAACCTTCAGTGACACTGCTTGTTCTGTGCTTGTATGTTTGTCGTGTGATCTTGGCAGGCTTTAATATCAGTGCCCATGACTTGTCCCCATAGTCCCAAGACACCACGGTGCTCATATCCACTTCCATCTTTACTGTCTTCCCCTGTAATTTGGGAAGAACCCAGAATTGATCAGCTTCATCCTGGACCAACAGGATGTTTAACCAAAGCTCTGGTAACTCTGGGACTTCTGCTTCTTCCGCAGACCAGCTGACTTCCTGTCCTCGCCATTGCTGGCAACATGTATCTTGTGTTTTGTCTTTATTGCTTCTTTTTGTCTCCCACTCTTTTGGTTGAATTGTACCCAGCAATTTCGGGCGGTGTGGCCCACTTGCTTGCATCTGCACTGGGCTTCTCGAGTCCAACACATTGACCCCTTGCAGCCACACTTGTCACATCAGTGGTATTCTGTGGTTAGTCCCTGCAGGGCGTCTGCTACCTTATGCACCTGGGCACTGACACCCAACTGTGCTGCTTCTCTGGCGGCCAACTCCATCGAGGTAGCGATCTCGAAAGCTGAATTGAAATTCCGGTTCCTTTCAACTAGCAACTGAGCGGTGGCACAGTGGTTAGCACTGCTGCCTCACAGCGCCAGGGACCTGTGTTCGATTCCCAGCTTGGGTCACTGTCGTGTGTGGAGTTTGCACATTCTCCCCGTGTCTGCTGAGGGCTATCTTTAAAGAGACAATGGTTTGGATACAATTAATGAACATTGCTGCAAGGAGGATAGATAAGTCAATCAAAATCAGAGCTCCATGGATGATGATGGAGTTGGAGTGTATGAAACGGACAAAGTGTACATTTGGCAAATTTAAGCTGATTGGCAAAGGTGACATATGGAAAAACATTTTTTATGCAATGAAGGGTTACGACTTGGTGACCCGGAGCATTATTCAAAAGAGTGATGGGGAAAGATTCAATGGGGATGTTGGAGAATTAGTTAAGCACCTAAAGGGAAGAAAATTGCAGGGCTGAGGGGAAATAGGAATGAGATTAACTAAGTTGCTCTGCAGCAATCTGGCATGAAATCAATGCAGCGGTCACCTCCTGTGCTGTTCATATTCTAGGATTGCATGTCTAGACTGTGTAATTTGGCATAGAGCTGCATATCACTCGGGCATAGTAATGGATAAATTCAGTTCTTTATTTTGCTTCGTGAAGTTTTCATTCACATCCATGTTGTCTCCAATGCCTCTGTTTCAGTGACATAAAGACTTTTTAACAATGTTTCGGTTATACTGACAGAATTCTGTTCTAAAAAGGCAATGCTTTTTGCAGCTCTGAAATTGGAAAGGAGGACATGAGACAGTAATAAACTTATTAACGAGCTCCTGGCCCTCGAGCTGCTAACTGTAGATGAGCAAACAGTATTGTGGAACAGATGTTAGTTCCTCAAATTGTCTAATTTTTAACAATCAACTTGGTGACCATTATTATTAGCATTGCATTTTAATCATGTATATTGTAAATTGGCATTGTTGCATCAATGAGAGATGATGGACATGCAGCATGCAATACAGTTAAATGCACTTATGCATGCACTTATGCCCCTTTGTTGATGGCTCTGAAAGTCAATCTTTGATGGACAGTTTCTTCAGATGTTTCATCAATGACCTTCTCTCCATCATAAAGTCAGATGTGGGTATGTTTGCTGATGACTCTACAATGTTTATCACAATTCTCAACAACTTTGATACTGAATCAGTCCATGTCCGAACACAGTAAGTCCTGGACAATATCCAGACTTGGGCTGACGAGTAGTAAATAACACTTGTGTCACACAAGTACCAGGCAATGGCCATCTTTGTCAAAAAAATCTAACCATTGTCCATTGACATTCAATGGCATGCCGATTGTTGGATCCTCCGCTATCAATATACTGGGAGTTACCATTGACCAGAAACTGAACTGGACCACCCATATAAATTCTGTGGATACAAGAGCAGGTCAGAGACTGGTAATTATACAGTGAGTAACTCCCCCCCTGACTCCCTACCATCTACTTGCTTGGATACGCGTAGCTCAACCAGCACTCAGTAAGCTCAACACCATCCAAGACCAAGCAGCCTGCTTGATTGGCACCCCGTCCGCCACAGTTTCACTTCTTCAACCACCAACTCAGTGGAAGTTGTGTGTACCATCTATAAGGTATACTGCAACATCTCAGCAAGGCTCCTTAGATTGCACCTTCCAAACCCATGATCTCTACCATCTCAAAAGTTAGGGCCAGCAGGTGCATGGGAACATGTTTCCCCCCTGCCTCATCCAAAGCCACTAACCATGCTGACTGCGAAAAAGATCACCGTTCCTTCATTGTCGATGGGTCAAAATCCCAGAACTTGCTCAGTGGCACAGTTGTTAACACTGCTGCCTCACAGCGCCAGGGATCCGGGTTTGATTTCTGGCTTGGGTCACTGTGTGGAGTTTACACGTTCTCTCCGTGTCTGCGTGGGTTTCCTCCAGGTGCTCTGGTTTCGTCCCACAGTCCAAAGATCCAAAGATGTGCATGTTAGGTTGATTGGCCATGCTAAATTGCCACTTAGTGTCAGGGGGATGAGCAGGGTAAATACGTGGGGCTACGGGTGAGATTGTGGTCGGTGCAGACTCAATGGGCCAAATGGCCACCTTCTGCACTATAGGGATTGAATGGAATGCTATGGAATTCCTTTCCTAACTTGCACTGGTAGGTATACCTACAACACATGGACTACAGTTTCCAAAGACCGCACACCACCACTTTCTCATTAGTCATGAGACAATCTGTCTTTGGTGTTCATTAAGTCAAGAGGATAGAGATTTTATTCTGGACTGTTTTCCTAACCTATTTAACCAGGTTAAAATGGTTGAATATGAACAGACAATTAAATCAAATGAGTTGAACTGTGGTCATTTCCCTGCTGAACGCCAATGCCACTCTCCTAATCTGTCTAAAAACACATAATTTGAAGGTACAGTTATAGACTGGGAGCATAGTTTCACTAGAATATGGAGCATGACAAAGTATGTGTACATGGATTAATAGTAAACAGAGTAGATTGATGTGCCTGAGCATTTAGCTGGTGAGGTCACTGCTTAATCTCTAGGGTTGCTAACGTGCTGTCCATCTGTTCGACTGTGCACATCTCAAATTGCAGGCAACTTTGCCCAAGGCATATTTGAGGACACGTGGCGTATTTGACTGATGGAAGCTGAAAGTAATGAAATGACGGAGTGGGTATGAACTAACAGCATAAACTATATATTTATGAACTATGGCTCATGTTTCATTAATATTGCTTAATTAGTTACCAATGCAAGCCAAACAGTAGTTGGCAGAGTTGCATACTTGAAAAGGGAGACACTACTGTTGAAGTACTGAATACATAAAATTAAAATCTACAGGCTGCACCAGTTATGAATATATGAGAACTAGCTTTTCTAAACTTCAGAATTATTTTTCTTATGTGTGTATTGTGCCGCTCATTGGTCCAACTAGACCATTCGTTTGTATCCCTCCATTCCCAGAAAGCTCATGTGACTATCCAGGTAAGTCTTAAACGATGCCAGCGTGTCTGCCTCCACCACCCTACTTGGCAGCGCATTCCAGGTCCCCACCACTGTGTGGAAAAAAAACGTCCCTCTGATATCTGAGTTATACCTCGCCCCTCTCACCTTGAGCCCGTGACCCCTCGTGATCGTCAACTCCGACCTGGGAAAAAGCCTCCCACTGTTCACCCTATTTATACCCTTCATAATTTTGTACACCTCATTCTCCGTCTTTTCAGGGAGAACTAGCCCAGTTTACCCAATCTCTCCTCATAGCTAAGACCCTCCATACCAGGCAACATCCTGGTAAACCTTCTCTGCACTCTCTCTAAAGCCTCCACGTCCTTCTGCGGCGACCAGAACTGGACGCAGTACTCCAAATGTGGCCTAACCAGCGTTCTATACAGCTGCATCATCAGACTCCAGCTTTTATACTCTATACTCCGTCCTATAAAGGCAAGCATACCATATGCCTTCTTCACCACCTTCTCCACCTGTGCTGCCACCCTCAAGGATTTGTGGACTTGCACACCTAGGTCCCTCTGTGTTTCTATACTCTGGATGACTCTGCCATTTATTGTATAACCCCCCCTACATTAGTTCTTCCAAAATGCATCACTTCGCATTTATCTGGATTAAATTCCATCTGCCATTTCTCCGCCCAATTTTCCAGCCTATCTATATCCTACTGTATTGCCCGACAATGTTCATCGCTATCCGCAAGTCCAGCCATCTCCGTGTCATCCGCAAACTTGCTGATAACACCAGTTACACCTTCTTCCAAATCATTTATATATATCACGAATAGCAGAGGTCCCAGTACAGAGCCCTGCGGAACACCACTGGTCCAGCCGGAAAAAGACCCTTCAATTGCTACCCTCTGTCTCCTGTGGCCAAGCCAGTTTTCTACCCATCTAGCCACCTCTCCTTGTATCCCATGAGCCTTAACCTTCTTAACCAACCTGCCATGAGGGACTTTGTCAAATGCCTTACTGAAATCCATATAGACGACATCCATAGCCCTTCCTTCGTCAACCGTTTTTGTCACTTCCTCAAAAAACACCACCAAATTTGTAAGGCACGACCTCCCTCTTACAAAACCATGCTGTCTGTCACTAATGAGATTGTTCCGTTCTAAATGGGCATACATCCTGTCTCTAAGAATCCTCTCCAACAACTTCCCTACTACGGACGTCAAGCTCACTGGCCTGTAATTATCCGGGTTATCCCTGCTACCCTTCTTAAATAACGGTACCACATTTGCTATCCTTCAATCCTCGGGGACCTCACCTGTGTCCAACGAAGAGACAAAGATTTCCGTCAGAGGCCCAGCAATTACATCTCTTGTCTCCCTGAGCAGTCTAGGATAGATGCCATCAGGCCCTGGGTTATTTGTTAGTTTTAATGTTACCTGAAAAACCTAACACTTCCTCCTTTGTAATGGAGATTCTCTCTAACGGGTCTTCACCTCCCTCTGAGACACTCCTAGTCAACAAGTCCCTCTCCTTTGTGAATACCGATGCAAAGTATTCATTTAGGATCTCCCCTATTCCCTTGGGTTCTAAGCATAATTCCCCTCCTTTGTCCCTGAGAGGTCCGACTTTTTCCCTGACAACTCTTTTGTTCCTAACATATGAATAAAATGCCTTAGGATTCTCCTTAATCCTGTCTGCCAAGAACATTTTGTGACCTCTTTTTGCCCTTTGAACACCCTGTTTGAGTTCTTTCCTACTCTCTCTGTATTCCTCCAGAGCTACATCTGTTTTCAGTTGCCTGGACCTAACGTACGCCTCTCTTTTCTTTTTGATCAGATCCTCAATTTCCCTGGTTATCCATGGCTCTCGAATCCTACCTTTCCTATCCTTCCTTTTTACAGGCACGTGCCTGTCCTGCAGCCTTATCAACTGTTCCTTAAAAGACTCCCACATGCCAGACGTGGACTTACACCCGAACAGCCTCTCCCAATCAACGGCCACCAATTCCTGCCTAATCCGGCTATAGTTAGCCGTCCCCAATTTAGCACCCTACCCTTCGGACAACACTCGTCCTTGTCCATTACTATCCTAAAGTTAACAGAGTTGTGTTCACTATTTGCCACATGTTCCCCTATCGAAACTTTGACACCTGACCGGGCTCATTTCCCAGAACTAGATCCAGTATAGCCCCCTCTCTAGTTGGGCTATCTACATACTGTTCCAAAGAACCTTCCAGTATGCATTTTACAAATTCCTCCCCATCCAGACCCCAGCACTTTCCAGTCTATACCAGGGAAATTGAAGTCTCCCACTACAACAACCCTATTTTTTCTGCACATATCCAGAATCTCCTGACATATCCGTTCCTCCACTTCCCATGGGCTGTTGGGTGGCCTGTAGTATACCCCCAGCATAGTGATTGCACCTTTCCTGTTTCTGAGCTCCACCCACAGTGACTCATTACATGACCCCTCTAAATTGTCCACCCTCTGCACCACTGTAATATGCTCCCGAACTAATATATGTATGACCCCCCCTGCTCTTTCTACCTACGTCATTTTCACCAATGTGTACAATTACATCTGTTTGATTACCTTCCCCTTTTAATATGCTTCCTCCCCTCTCGGAGACATCCAGTAACCTGGCACCAGGGAGGCAGACTACTATCTTGGAGTCTCGTTCGCGCCCGCAGAACCGCCTGTCCGTGTCTCTAACCATCGCATCCCCCACCACTATTTCTCTCCTAATCCCCTTCTTTCCCTTCTGGGCCTCTGAGCCTGTCTCTGTGCAGGCGATCTGGTCCTCGTGGCTTACCCCTGGAGGATCATTCCCCTCCACAGAATCCAAAACAATATACCTATTTTGGAGGGCAACCACGGACTCATGAACTACATGAATTCTCTGAATGAACATCTACCCAGGCCTGCCCCCTCACCCTATCCCCATAATACTGAGTATTTGCCGTGGCCAATCCACCTAATCTGTCCATCTTTGTGCTTTGAGAATTTCTTCCTTCACTTGGCTTTTTCCTTCTGCTGCCTACAGGTTTTTTAAAAAGCTTCGACTTTGCTGCAGTTTTGAATTGTATGTGTTCTGGACTTCAATGTTTCTTATCAAAGTTACATTATACAGTAAATGGCAGAACTCTTAAGAGTATTGATAGAGGGATCTGGGTGTACAGGTACACAGGTCACTGAAAGTGACAACACAGGTGGAGAAGGTAGTCAAGAAGGCATATGGCATGCTTGTCTTTATCGGCCGGGGCATTGAGTTTAAAAATTGGCAAGTCGTGTTGCAGCTTTATAGAACCTTAGTTAGGCCGCACTTGGAATATTGTGTTCAATTTTGGTTGCCACACTACCAGAAAGATGTGGAGGCTTGGAGAGGGTACAGAAAAGATTTACCAGGATGTTGCCTGGTATGGAGGGCATTAGCAATGAGGAGAGGTTGGAGAAACTTGGTTTGTTCTCTGGAACGATGGAGGTTGAGGGGTGACCTGATAGAAGTCTACAAGATTATGAGGGGCATGGACAGAGTGGATAGTCAGAAGCTTTTTCCCAGGGTGGAAGAGTCAATTACTCGGGGGCATAGGTTTAAAGCGTGAGGGGCAAGGTTTAAAGGAGATGTATGAGGCAAGTTTTTTATACAGAGGGTGGTGGGTGCCTGGAACTTGCTGCCGGAGGAGGTAGTGGAAGCAGATGCGATAGTGAGTTTTAAGGAGCGTCTGGACAAATACATGAATAGGATGGGAATGGAGGGATATGGTCCCTGGAAGGGTAGGGGTTTTAGTTAAGTCAGGCAGCATGGTCGGGGCAGTCCTGAAGGGCCGAAGGACCTGTTCCTGTGCTGTAATTTTTTTTGTTCTTTACAGATGATACCCTACTGGACAGAGATAGAAGTAAACTCATCTGTCGGTAGCCTTTGATTAAATTATCCTCTGATGCCCCTCCCTTCTAGCTGTATGGAACTGTTGTCAACTGGACTCAGCAGTATCTTATCTAATTGTAACTGGAAATCACTTGTGATAACTTAACTTCCTGCTCCTGCATTATTATCTCTGGTGTTCTTAAGGACTTATTGTTGGCCTCCTCCTATTTCTCATCTATATGCTGCCCCTCGGCAACATTGTCCAAAGGATTGGAAGTTAGTTTTCACACACATTGATAGCAGCCTGTGTTACCATATCACCACCACCTCTCGACTCTCACTGTTGCTAAATTATCTGGCTGCTTCTCCGACAAAACGAAAAATGTAATATATCAAAGTTGGCAGATGATATCAAATTGGGTGGGAGGGTGAACTGTGACGAGGATGCAGAGATCCTTCAGAATGAGCTGGACAGGTTGAATGCACAGGCTGGGTGAGTGGGCAAATCAATGGCAGATGCAGTGTAATTTGGATAAATGTAAGCTTATTCACTTTGGAAGCAGAAACAAGAAGCCAGATTAGGCGGTAAGGTAAGCCCCGCCGTGTGCTTTTGGTCTCGTTTTCTGAGGAAGGATACGAAATAGGAGCGGGAGTAGACCATCTAGCCCCTCGAGCCTGCCCTGCCATTCAATAGGATCATAGCTGATCTCAAGTGGATCAGTTCCACTTGCCCGCCTGATCCCCATAACCCCTAATTCCCTTACCAATCAGGAATCCATCTGTCCGTGATTTAAACATATTCAACGAGGTAGCCTCCACCACTTCAGTGGGCAGAGATTCACCACCCTCTGAGAGAAGAAGTTCCTCCTCAACTCTGTCCTAAACTGACCCCCCTTTATTTTGAGGCTGTGCCCTCTAGTTCTAGCTTCCTTTCTAAGTGGAAAGAATCTCTCCACCTCTACCGTATCCAGCCCCTTCATTATCTTATAGGTCTCTATAAGATCCCCCCTCAGCCTTCTAAATTCCAACGAATACAACCCCAATCTGCTCAGTCTCTCCTCATAATTAACACCCCTCATCTCTGGTATCAACCTGGTGAACCGTCTCTGCACTCCCTCCAAGGCCAATATATCTTTCCGCAAATAAGGGGACCAATACTGCAAAAGAATATTCCAGCTGCAGCCTCACCAATGCCCTGTACAGATGCAGCAAGACGTCTCTGCTTTTTTATTCTATCCCCCTTGCGATATAGGCCAACATCCCATTTGCCTTCTTGATCACCTGTTGCACCTGCAGACTGGGTTTTTGCGTCTCATGCACAAGGACCCCAAGGTCCCTTTGCACAGTAGCATGTTGTAATTTTTTTCCATTTAGACAATACAATTTGGTATTATTTCCTCCAAAGTGAATAACCTCGCATTTGACAACGTTATACTCCATCTGCCAGATCCTCGCCCACTCACTCAGCCTGTCCAAATCTCTCTGCAGACCTTCTACGCCTTCCACACGATTCATTTTTCCACTTATCTTTGTGTCGTCTGCAAACTTTGTTACCCTACACTCCGTCCCCTCCTCCAGATCGTCTATATAAATGGTAAATAGTTGAGGCCCCAGTACCTATCCCTGCAGCACGCCACTGGTTACCATCCGCCAACCAGAAAAGCACCCATTTATTCCGACTCTCTGCTTCCTGTCGGATAGCCAATCCCCAATCCACGCTAACACCCTACCCCCAACTCCGTGTGACCCAATCTTCTTCAGCAACCTTTTGTGAGGCACCTTATCAAACGCCTTTTGGAAATCCAAAAACACCGCATCCACCGGTTCCCCTCCGTCAACCGCACTAGTCACATCTTCATAAAAATCCAACAAGTTCCTCAAGCACGACTTTCCCTTCATGAATCCATGCTGCGTCTGCTTAATCGAACCTGCTAATTCTTCTTTAATGATGGATTCCAGCATTTTCCCAACTACAGACGTTAAGCTAACCGGCCTGTAGTTACCCGCCTTTTGTCTATTTCCTATTTTAAACAGCGGCGTCACATTAGCCGTTTTCCAATCCGCCAGCACTACCCCAGAATCCAACTAATTTTGATAAATAATGACTAACGCATCCGCTATTACCTCTGACATTTCTTTCAGTACCCTGGGATGCATTCCATCCGGGGACTTGTCCACCTTCAGTCCCGTTAGTCTACCAAGCACTGCCTCCCTGGTAACATTAACTCCTGCCAACCCTCTATCGTTAATATTCGGTAAACTATTTGTGTCTTCCACTGTAAAGACCGACACAAAAAGCTTATTTAAAGTTTCAACCATTTCCTCATTTCCCACTATTAAATCCCCCCTCTCGTCCTCCAAGGGTCCAACATTCACTCTTGCCACTATTCCTTTTTATATATTTGTAAAAGCTTTTACTATCATTTTTTATATTTAGAGCTAGCCTAGCTTCATAACCTATCTTTCCTTTCTTTCTCGCTTTCTTAGTAGTTCTTTGTTGTTTCTTAAGGTTTTCCCAATCTTCCGATTCTCCACTATTTTTGGCCACTCTGTATGCATCGGTTTTTAATTTAATACTCTCCTTAATTTCCTTCGTTATCCACGGCTGGTTATCCCTTTTCTTACAGTCCTTCTTTATCACCGGAATATATTGTTGCTGAGTACTGAAAAAGATCTCCTTAAAAATCCTCCACTGTTCCTCAGCTGTCCTACCTACCAGTCTGCTCTCCCAGTCCACCTTAACCAATTCAGCCCTCATCCTATCGTACTTCCCTCTGTTCAAACAGAGGACACTGGTATGGGACCCTACTTTCTCCTCTTCCATTTGTACCAGAAATTCGACCATATCGTGATCACTTGACCCAAGAGGGTCCTTCACAAGAACATCCTTAATTCTACCTACCTCGTTACACATTACCACATCTAAGATAACTCGTTCCCTCGTCGGTTCTGTAACATACTGTTCAAGGTAACTATCCCGACAGCATTCTAAGAACTCTTCCTCCATCCCACCCCTTCCAACTTGAGTCAGCCAATCAATATGCAGGTTGAAGTCCCCCATGATTATTGCCATTCCGTTTTTGCACGCATCCATTATTTGCTTGTTTATAGCCCTCCCCACCTCAACATTATTATTTGGGGGTCTATAGACCATGCCTACTAGTGTCTTTCTCCCCCTACTGTTCCTTATCTCTACCCATAACGATTCCACGTTTTGTTCCTTAGAGCCTATGTCATCCCTCACTACTACCCTGATATTATTTTTTATTAACAGAGCTACCCCACCACCTTTTCCTTCCTGTCTATTCTTCCTAAATGCCTGATACCCCTGGATATTCATCTCCCAGTCCTGGTCTCCGTGCAGCCACGTTTCTGTAATGGCCACTAGATCATACCCATTTGTGCTGATTTGCACCATCAACTCATTAACTTTGTTCCGAATGCTTCTTGCATTCAGGCAAAGTGTCTTTATTCCAGCTTTTATCTGGACCCGATTTGATGAAATGCTGTCAACCTCTCCCTCGCCCTCTACTCCTTTAACTACTTGAATGCCCTCATTCATTTGCACTCGCTCCCTCTCCTCTACTATTGATTTCGTAATTCCTCTTACCTCTGCACCCTCCCCCCCATGAATTAGTTTAAAGCCCTATCTACAGCCCTAGTGATACGATTCGCCAGGACTCTGGTCCCAGCACGGTTCAAACGGAGACCATCCCATCTATACAGATCCCATCTGCCCAAATACTGGTGCCAATGCCCCATGAATTCGAATCCATTCCTCCCACACCAATCCATGAGCCACGCATTCGTCTCCTTAATCCTATGGGCGGCACGGTAGCACAGTGGTTAGCACTGCTGCTTCACAGCTCCAGGGACCTGGGTTCGATTCCCGGCTTGGGTCACTGTCTGTGTGGAGTTTGCACATTCTCCTCGTGTCTGCGTGGGTTTCCTCCGGGTGCTCCAGTTTCCTCCCACAGTCCAAAGATGTGCGGGTCAGGTTGATTGGCCATGCTAAAATTGCCCCTTAGTGTCCTGGGATGCGTAGATTAGAGGGACTAGCGGGTAAAATATGTAGGGATATGGGGGTAGGGCCTGGGTGGGATTGTGGTCGGTGCAGACTCAATGGGCTGAATGGCCTCTTTCTGTACTGTAGGGTTTCTATGATTTCTATGAACCCTGAGCCAATTCGCTCGTGGCTCGGGTAGTAATCCAGAGATTACCACCTTGTTGGCTCTGCTTTTTAATTTGTTCCCGAGCTCTTCGTACTCCCTCTGCAGATCCTTAGTTCCTGTTTTGTCCATGTCATTGGCACCTACATGGACCACGACAACTGGATTTTCACCCTCCCACTCCAGATTCCTCTGCAGCCCAGATGATACATCCTGGACCCGAGCACCAGGCAGGCAACACAACCTACGGTATTCCTTATCCTGGTCACAGAGAATAGTGTCTATGCCCTTAACTACACTATCCCCAATTACTACTATATTTCTCTTTGATTTCTCCGTTGCAGCAGCACCCTGCACCCTGGTACTGCCGACAGTTTGCACGTCCTTCTCGCAGTCATTTTTCCCATCTACACTGGTGGCAAGAACCTCAAATCTGTTGCACAGATTTAAGGGCTGATGTTCTTGGGACTTTACCTCCCGCAAACTACTTCCTTTCTTCCTCCCACTGCCCGCCGCCTTCCTCCCACTGCCCGCCGCCTTCCTCCCACTGCCCGCCGCCTTCCTCCCGCTGCCCGCCGCCTTCCTCCCGCTGCCCGCCTCCTTCCTCCCGCTGCCCGCCGCCTTCCTCCCGCTGCCCGCCGCCTTCCTCCCGCTGCCCGCCGCCTTCCTCCCGCTGCCCGCCGCCTTCCTCCCGCTGCCCGCCGCCTTCCTCCCGCTGCCCGCCGCCTTCCTCCCGCTGCCCGCCGCCTTCCTCCCGCTGCCCGCCGCCTTCCTCCCGCTGCCCGCCGCCTTCCTCCCGCTGCCCCAGCTAAGTTAGTCAGTCTAAGGGGCATGACTTTCTCTTTATACACATTATCCAGATAGCTCTCCCCTTCCCTGATAAGCCTCAGTGTCGGTAGCTCAGAGTCCAGTTCATCTACCTTGAGCTGGAGATCCTCCCGCAACCAGCACTTACTGCAGACATGGTCACTGGGGGGTCCACCTTGGGGTCCACTTGCTCCCACATCATGCAGAAACAGCACATTACATATCCCGCCATACCAATTTACCTTGTATAAATTGGTGTAATTTAAAAATGAAACCCTACCCTGCCTCTGCCTGTCCTTGCTGAAGCCCTGTGAGCCAAAGCCCTTACAGTTCACACTCTACTCCCCACTCACTCCGCCGCCCGCTCCTGATGCTGCCCGTTCAAAAGTGCGGCCTGCTTTTAAACCCTCCAAAAACCTTCCCAGGCTTCTCCTGAGCCTACTTCCTGTTTTGGAAAAAAACCCCTCCGATTTTTAACACAAATTTAACTGAAAAATAATAAATAAATCAAATGCAGAAACACACTCCCTTACCCTCAGCCTGCTCCTGTGGAACAATGAGGTTCTTGCTTTCGAGGGAGTGCAGTGAAAGTTTACCAGGCTGATTCTGGGGATGGTGGGACTGATGTATGAGGAGAGATTGACGAGGTTAGGATTGTTTTCGCTGGAGTTCTGACGAATGAGGAGGAATCGTATAGAGACTTATAAAATTCTAACAGGACTAGACAGAGTAGATGCAGGGAGGATATTCCCGACGGTGGGAGAGTCCAGAACCAGGGGTCGCAATCTGAGGATTCAGGGTAGACCATTTAGGACGGAGGTGAGGAGAAATTTCTTCACCAAAGAGTAGTAAGCCTGTGGAATTCATTATCACAGAATGTAGTTGATGCCAAAACATTGAATGTATTCAAGAGTCGGCTGGATATAGCACTTGGGGTGAATGGGATCAAAGGTATGGGGAGAAAGCAGGATTAGACTATTGAGCTGGATGATCAGCCATGATTGTAATGAATGGCGGAGCAGGCTCGAAGGGCCAAATGGCCTCCTTCTGCTCCTATCTTCTATGTTTCCATGCTTCTATCCTGTATTGGCTGAGCAGAAATTTCCTTCAATGAAATATTGGGAAGACTGAAGGTATTGTTTTTCAGTCTCTGCTGCAAACTCCACTCTCTATCCCCCAGTTCCATCCTACTTTTGGGAAAAAGTCTGAATACGCCAACCTTGGTGTCACATTCGATGCTCGGGTGATCTTCCGACAACCTATTTATGCCATCACCAAGACTGCTTATTTCAATATCTGTAACTTTACCCCAGCAGAAAGCATCATTTGCTGCTGAAAGCCCCATCTACTTTGTTATGTCTAGATTCAACTACTCCTGTCTGTGTGGAATTTGCACGTTCTCCCCGTGTCTGTGTGGGTTTCTCCGGGTATTCTGGTTTTCTCCCACAGCCTAATAGTCAAATCTGGAGGTGATAAGGCATGGATGGGCTGAGGCAGGTGTTGTTATACGGATGGTGGTAGTTGCCTATGTCATGGGGAGGATTTGATATTGGAAGCTCAGCTTAGGGTAAACTGGAATGCTGCGGTGATCCTAAGAAAGTGGCCAGAGAACAGGAAGGAATCTGTGTTGGGGTTCCTAGGTTGGTGGTGAGACCCATAGATTATGGCTTCCATCTTCCTAATGTTTAGGTTGAAGAAATTGTCACTCATTCAAGACCGAGCGGATAGGAGGCATCTTAAAAGGGGAAGATAAAGAAACGGATGTCATTGTACACATTGGTGCAAATGACGTAGATAGGAAGAGCAGGGGGATCCTACGAGAGCAATTCAGGGAGTTGGGAAATAGACTAAAAAGTAGGGCCTCCAGGGTAGCCATCTCTGGGCTGCTCCCAATGCCTCATGCCAGTGAGGTTAAGAATAGGGAGTTAGTACAATTGAATGCTTGGCTAAAGGACTGGTCCAGGAGGGAGAGCTTCATTTTCCTAGATCAATGGGAAGTTTTCAGGAGAGGATTGCACCTGTACAAGAAGGACGGGTCACAACTAAGTTGGAAGGGCATGAATATCCTGGCTGGGAGTTTTGCTAGTGCAGTTCGGGGGGGTTTAAACTAGTATGGCAGGGGGGAGGGGATCAAAATATTAGGTCTACAAGTGTGGAGGCTGGGGACGAGCTTGGGGCTGGGACAAGGCTGGCAAAGAAGAAGGGCACTCTGGGGGAGGATGACCTCACTGGGCCTGGAGGTCTGGAGTGCTTATACTTCAATGCAAGGAGCGTAGCAGGTAAGACAGACGAACTTAGGGCCTTAATGCTCACGAGGAATTTGGATGTGGTTGCAGTGACAGAGACTTGGTTGAAAGAGGGACAGGACTGGCAGCTGAATATTCCGGGGTACAAGTGTTTTAGGCGAGACAGAGGAGGGGCCAAAAGAGGTGGCGGAGTAGCAGTATTAGTTGGAGAGCATATTACAGCGGTGCAGAGGGAGGACAATTCAGAGGGGTCGTGTAACGAGTCACTCTGGGTGGAGCTTAGAAACAGAAAGGGCGCAGTCACTATGTTGGGGGTATACTACAGGCCCCCCAACAGCCCAAGGGAAGTGGAAGAACGGATATGTCAGGAGATACTGGATAGGTGCAGGAAAAATAGGGTTGTTGTCGTGGGAGACTTCAATTTCCCTGGTATAGACTGGAAATCGCTGAGAGCTGGGACTCTGAATGGGGAGGAATTTGTAAAATGCATACAGGGAGGGTTCTTTGGAACAATATGTAGATAGCCCGGCTAGAGAGGGGACTATACTGGACCTAGTACTGGGGAATGAGCCCGGTCAGGTCTTCAAAGTTTCGGTAGGGGAACATGTGGCAAACAGTGACCACAATTCTGTTAGCTTTAGGATAGTGATGAAAAAGGATGAGTGGTGTCCCAAGGGTAAGGTGTTGGATTGGGGGAAGGCTAACTTTAGTGGGATTAGGCAGAAATTGGCAGCTGTTGATTGGGAGAGGCTGTTTGATGGTAAATCCACATCTGGCATGTGGGAGTTTTTTAAGGAATAGTTGTTAGGGCTGCAGGACAGGAATGTGCCTGTAAAAAAGGAAGGATAGGAAGGGTAGGATTCGAGAACCGTGGATAACCAGGGAAATTGAGGGACTGGTCAAAAAGAAAAGAGAGGCGTATGTTAGGTCCAGGCAGCTTTAAACGGAGGGAGCTCTGGAGGAGTACAAAGAAAGTAGGAAAGAACTCAAACGGGGAATTAGAAGGGCAAAAAGGGGTCACGAAATGTCCTTGACAAACAGGATTAAGGAGAATCCCAAGGCATTTTATTCATACGTTAGGAACAAAAGGGTTGTCAGGGAAGAAATCGGACCGCTCAGGGACAAAAGTGGGGAATTATGCTTGGAGCCCAAAGAAGTAGGGGAGATCCTAAATGAATACTTTGCGTCGGTATTCACAAAGGAGAGGGATGTGTTGACTGGGAGTGTCTCGGAGGGGAGTGTTGAACCGTTGGAGAAAATCTCCAATTTTATAAGTCTCTATGTTAGGTTTGTTAGAGAATATAAAGACTGACAAATCCCCAGGGCCTGATGGAATCTATCCAAGGCTGCTCAGGGAGACGAGAGATGAAATCGCTGGGCCTCTGACGCAAATCTTTGTCTCGTCACTGGACGCAGGTGAGGTCCCAGAGGATTGGAGGATAGCTAATGTGGTCCCGTTATTTAAGAAGGGTAGTAAGGATAACCCGGGTAATTATAGGCCGGTGAGCTTGACGTCCGTGGTGGGGAAGTTGTTGGAGAAGATTCTTAGAGATAGGATGTATGCGCATTTAGAAAGGAATAAACTCATTAACGATAGTCAGCATGGTTTTGTGAGAGGGAGGTCATGCCTCACTAATCTGGTGGAGTTTTTTGAAGAAGTGACCAGAATGGTTGACAAGGGAAGGGCCATGGATGTTGTCTATGTGGACTTTAGTAAAGCGTTTGACAAAGTCCCTCATGGTAGGCTGGTGAAAAAGGTTGGATCTCATGGGATAAAGGGGGAGGTGGCTAGATGGGTGGAGAACTGGCTTGGTCACAGAAGACAGAGGGTGGTAGTGGAAGGGTCTTTTTCCGGCTGGAGGCCTGTGACTAGTGGTGTTCCGCAGGGCTCTGTATTGGGACCTCTGCTGTTTGTGATTTATATAAACGATCTGGAAGAAGGTGTAACTGGGGTGATCAGTAAGTTTGCGGACGACACAAAATTGGCAGGACTTGCAGATAGTGAGGAGCATTGTCAGAAGGTACAGAAGGATATAGATAGGCTGGAAATTTTGGCAAAGAAATGGCAGATGGAGTTCAATCCTGATAAATGCGAAGTGATGCATTTTGGTAGAAATAATGTAGGGAGGAGCTGTACGTTAAATGGCAGAACCATAAAGGCTGTAGATACGCAGAGGGACCTGGGTGTGCAAGTCCACAGATCCTTGAAGATGATGTCACAGGTGGAGAAGGTGGTGAAGAAGGCATATGGCATGCTTGCCTTTATAGGACGGGGCATAGAGTATAAATGTTGGGGTCTGATGTTGCAGATGTATAGAATGTTGGTTCGGCCGCATTTGGAATACTGCGTCCAGTTCTGGTCGCCACACTACCAGAAGGATGTGGAGCTTTGGAGAGAGTGCAGAGGTGGTTTACCAGGATGTTGTCTGGTATGGAGGGGCTTAGTTATGAGGAGAGATTGGGTAAACTGGGGTTGTTCTCCCTGGAAAGACGGAGGATGAGGGGAGAAACCTGTTGGCCTTTAACCTGGTGTTGTGAGACTTCTTACTGTGCTTAACCCAGTCCAACGCCGGCGTCTCCACATCATAAAATTATGAAAAGCATAGATAGGGTGAACGGTGGGAAGCTTTTCCCCAGGTCGGTGGTGACGTTCACGAGGGGTCATAGGTTCAAGGTGAAGGGGGGGAGGTTTAACACAGATATCAGAAGGACATATTTTACACAAAGGGTGGTGGGGGCCTGGAATGAGCTGCCAGGCAACGTGGTGGAGGCGGGGACACTGGGAACGTTTAAGACTTATCTAGATAGCCATATGAACGGAGTGGGAATGGAGGGATACAAAAGAATGGTCTAGTTTTGGACCAGGGAGCGGCACGGGCTTGGAGGGCCGAAGGGCCTGTTCCTGTACTGTATTGTTCTTTGTTCTTTGGATGCTAGACAAGGAATATGACGACATGGGAGTGGGGGTCCAGGTTAATGGTAAGGTGATGGTGAATTGTCGTGTGCAAAAATACTGCAGTTTCAGCTTCTTGCCTCCGGGAACTCCTATTCCTGTGGTTTGTTGCAGGCCTCTCGTGGTAGAAGCTCAGTAGTGCCCTGTCACAGTCCCTCCTGGGTTGATCCTGTATTAGAAATATCACTTCAAGTTGTCTGATGTTCATCACCTCCATTTTCACCAACTGCTGCCACCAACCATTTGAACCATAGAACCATAGCAAATTTAGGTTGCAGAAAGAGGCCATTCAGCCCATTATGTCTGCACCAGCCAAAGAAAAAAACTAGCAACCCATTTAATCCCACTTTCCAGCGCCTTGTAGGCTACACCACTTCACTCTGTTAAAAGGTGTCTGGATCTGCATCTGGAGTGCTTCAGCTTCAACCACCAACTTAGACAGCGAATTCCAGATGCCCACCACTGGGTAAAAACATTTTCCCTTGTGTCCCCTCTAATGCTTCTCCCACTCACCTTAAATCCATGTCCCTGGTAATTGACTCCTCCACTAGGGGAAACAAGTCTTCCCTGTCTATTCTGTGTCGGCCCCTCCATAATTTTGTGTACCTTAATTAGAGGTCACATGTAATATCATAACCTGAATGTGCACACAACTCCAGCTGTGCCCTAACCAGATTTATATAATTCCATCATTACATCCCTTCTTTCTTCAGTACCTCACCCAATAAAGGAAAGCATTATATATGCTTTCTTGACCACCTTATCCACCTGTCCTGCCACCTTCAAGGATTTGTGGACACTTGCTCCCAGATCTCTCACTCCCTCAACCCCCTCAGTATCTCCTCCTTTATTGAGTTTTTAAAGTTTATTTATTTGTGTCACAAGTACGCTTACATTAACATTGCAATGAAGGATTCCCTTGCTTTGTTTGTCCTCCCCAAATGCATGACCTCATACTCTTCCAGATTAAATTCCATTTGCCACTTCAGCCCATTCAGCCAAACCATTGATATCATTCTGGAGTCCTGTTCACTATTAACTACACAGGCAATTTTTGATCAGCTGCAAATTTCCTAATCATACCTCTCACATTTAAGTCTAAATCAATATATACAGCAAACATCAAGGGTCCCAACATCAAACCCTGTGGAATGCCATTAGAAACATTCACACTTTTCCATTCACAAAAACATCCATCGACCATTATCCTTTGTTTCCTTGACTGACCTGTACTTGTTAATACTTTTGTATGAAATAACTCTCTAGCACAATTCGCATTTGAAAATTCCATTCTAAAATTGCACTATTGAATATTTTCTACAGTTCAACTTGATGCAATGTGCAATTTTTACACACACATTATTGTGCTTTACTCAATCTTAATGAGAATGCTGGAATAGGCGTTGTTAATCATCTGGTTTTGGGTTAACTCGGACTTGTGAATTATACGGTGGAAATTCTAGTTTCTAATTGTTCATAGTACAGAGAGACAGTAATTCATCATGGTGTCGTATATGAAAGTCAAACAGTCATGATTTGCTTGGTAGCACTTTTGCCTTTGCATCACATGGTTGTGGGTTTACAATCACCTTGTGTTTTGGGCACTTAATCGACGCTGACACCATAGTTAAATACTGAAGAAGGAATTGCACTGACGAAGGTCCCATCCTTTGGCCAAACTATTAAGTGGTTGTTCCTGTGGTTTGGGTAGACATTGAGTGGAGTAATTCTGCCATATTTAACATGGCTGCTATTGGCCCACATTAAAGAATGCTTCAGAATAACTAAATTAATGTGAAGCATGCAGGTGTATATGAAAGCTGTGATAAATTACAATATAAGTATGTTTTCTCTTGGAATTTTTTCTTCTTGCAGATGCTGCTTTTGGGCATCCACGCTCATCATCTAAGTGCTAGGAAATGGGAGCAAGTGGAAGGCCAGTTGGTCTTTCAAGCCTGCTCCATCATTCCATATGATCATGCTTAATCTCTAACCTCCACTTCACTTTTTTTGCCTGATCCCTGTATCCCTTGTTTTCCTTGGACTCCAAAACTCTTGAATAAACTCAACTAATGAGCATCAACACCCTTTTAGGGGAGAGAATTCCAAGGATTCCCATCAAGAAATTTCCCCATGGGATTGAGGGTGATTTAGTGATTTGGATCAGGAATTGGCTAGCTGTAAGAAAACAAAGGGTGATGGTTGATGGGAAATATTCATCCTGGAGTTCAGTTACTAGTGGTGTACCGCAAGGATCTGTTTTGGGGCCACTGCTGTTTGTCATTTTTATAAATGACCTGGATGAGGGCGTGGAAGGATGGATTAGTAAATTTGCGGATGACACTAAAATCGGTGGAGTTGTAGACAGTGCGGAGGGAAGTGGCAGGTTACAGAGGGACATAGATAAGCTGCAGAGCTGGGCTGAGAGGTGGCAAATGGAGTTTAATGCGGAAAAGTGTGAGGTGATTCACTTTGGAAGGAGTAACAGGAATTCAGAGTACTGGGCTAATGGTAAGATAGTGTGGATGAACAGAGGGATCTGGGTGTCCATGTGCATAGATCCCTGAAAGTTGGCACCCAGGTTGATAGGGTTGTTAAGAAGGCGCAACGGTGTGTTAGCTTTTATTAGTAGAGGGATTGGGTTTCGGAGCCAGGAGGTCATGCTGCAACTGTACAAAACTCTGGTGCGGCTGCATTTGGAGTATTGCGTACAGTTCTGGTCGCCGTATTATAGGAAAGATGTGGAAATGTTGGAAAGGGTGCAGAGGAGATTTAACAGGATGTTGCCTGGCATGGTGGGAAAATCGTATGAGGAAAGGCTGAGGGGCTTGAAGTTGTTTTCGTTAGGGAGAAGAAGGTTAAGAGGTGACTTAATAGAGGCATACAAGATGATCGGAGGATTAGATAGGGTGGATAGTGAGAGCCTTTTTCCTCGGATGGTGTTGGCTAGCACGAGGGGACATAGCTTTAAATTGAGGGGGTGAGAGATATAGGACAGATGTCAGAGGTAGGTTCTTTACTCGGAGAGTAGTAAGGGCGTGGAATGCCCTGCCTGCAGCAGTAGTGGACTCGTCAATATTAAGAGCATTCAAATGGTTATTGGATAAACATATGGATGACATTGGAATAGTGTAGATTAGAGGGGCTTTAGATTGGTACCACTGGTCGGCGCAACATCGAGGGCCGAAGGGCATGTACTGCGCTGTTATGTTCTATGTTCATATCAGTTCTAAATGGCCAACCCTTCATTCTGACTCTTCAAATTTTCTGTCCTGCTTAATATTGTGCTGGGCGGCACCCAAAATTTTATCCCATTAGTTTTAATATTTGACTCAAGCCATGATTAAAACTAAAATAAAATTACAATGTGAATCAACAGATGAAATGGTTAATTATTCCTCTTCTGTTCATCCAGAATTTATGATGATTTTAATGTATTATCTAATGGGAGTGTGGGGGTTTTGGCTCCCAGCCCAGTCACTCTATTCCATGTGTAAGGATTTCTGTTATCTCACATGCGAGGCAAAGTTTGTAATCAGTGTGTCAGGTCATGGAAGGAACAGTTCTCCAAATTTAGCAACTGCTCTTTTGTTGCTTTTCAACTTCCCTGTGCCAGTTAACTGACACGATTTGATCTTTGCCCACTTTAATCTGATTGGTATGACTTTGGGTGATTGACATCTGCCATGTTGGTTATTGAGTTTAAAACTTTGATCCTTCCCACTGACTGGTTTGTTCAATATGTGTTCGTTGTTTGCGAGCAATTTTCTAATTGTAAACCCACTCTTGGCTCAAAATAGAGGTTAATTATTACTGCTTTGAAGGCCAGCCTGGCCGTATGAAACTTGATGCAGGGACCTCATAGATGATACTGAAGATGTCTTGCATTTCCTGATTACATGGGAAATTGAATTTCACCAGAAAACATTCTTAGAAGTGTTTTTGGAACATGAATATGTTCATATGATGAGGGAGAATTCATGTGGCCTCATGATTCACTTTCGTTGACCAACCGTACAATCTAGATCCTAGTCTTGTACCATTCAACATAAACCCCAGTCAAGTGGCACAAATGTCAGCAAGACCATTTCATTGCATTCAATAACTTATCGCACCTTTAAAACAAAATGTCCCAAGGCACATCATGGGCATTAAAAACACAATACGACACTGTGCTACATAAGGATATATTAGGACGAAAGCATTATCAAGCAATGTGGAGAGAGGGAGAGGTTTAAGGGGAGATTTCAGAGTTTAGAGTCCAGCAGTTGAAGTCAGCCTCCAGTGGTGGAGTGATTGAAATCGGAGATGCTCACACACCCATAATTAGATCATAGAATCATAGAATTTATGGCACGGAGACAGCCCCTTCGTCCCAAACTGGTCCGTGCTGACCCAAATGCCCGTCTAAGCAAACCTCATTTGCCTGCATTTGCTCCATATTCCTCAAACCTTTCCTATCCATGTATCTGTCTAAAAGCCTTTTAAATGTTGTCAATGTCCCTGCCACAACCACTTACTGGGCATTCCACACCTCAGGTTCCCATTAATTCTTTCCCCTCTTAACTGAAACCTTATGGGCGGCACGGTAGCACAGTGGTGAGCACTGCTGCTTCACAGCTCCAGGGACCTGGGTTCGAATCCCGGCTCGGGTCACTGTCTGTGTGGAGTTTGCACATTCTCCCTGTGCCTGCGTGGGTTTCCTCCGGGTGCTCCGGATTCGTCCCACAGTCCAAAGATGTGCGGGCGAGGTTGATTGGCCATTCTAAATTGCCCCTTATTGTCCCGGGATGCATAGGTTAGAGGGGTTAGTGGGTAAATATGTAGGGATATGTGGATAGGGCCTGGGTGGGATTGTGGTTGGTGCAGACTCGATGGGCCAAATGGCCTCTTTCTGCACTGTAGGATTCTATGATTCTATGCCCCCTCGTTCTTGATTCTCCAAACCTGGGAAAAAGACTGAGTACATTCACCCTGCACTGAAACTCCAAACAAGCATTGTGGCTTAGTGCCATTCCCCTGTCCTTTCCCAGTATCCCTGCACGTTGTTTCTATTGATCTAATGTGCTCTTGAATACCTCAATTCGACCTGCCTCCACCACATTTCCAGGCAGTGCATTCCCAACCTGAACCACTTGCATAAAAATCAGAAGCAGGAGTAAGCCATTTGGAGCCTGCTCGGCCATTCATTTTGATCAAGGCTGATCATCGAATTCAATATCCTGATCCCTCTTCCCCCCATATCCCATGATTCCTTTAACTCCAACTTATGTGGAAACGTTTTTTTCCATATCATACTTGTTTCCTTTAGCAAATCATTTTGAATCTGTGCCCCCTCATTCTTGATCCTTTTATGAGCGGGAATAGGTTAAGAACATAAGAACATAAGAAATAGGAGCAGGAGTAGGCCATCTGGCCCTTCGAGCCTGCCCCGCCATTCAACAAGATCATGGCTGATCTGAAGCGAATCAGTTCCACTGATAGAGTAGTCCGGATAGAGTAGTCATGATAGAGTAGTTCACCCGATCTACTCTATCCGGACCCCTCATGATTTTGAACAGCTCAAATCTCCCCTTAATCTATCCTTATAATTGAATTTCTTAATCCCTGGAACCATTCTTGTAAACTAGGTTGGCAGGGGATGGAAACCTGAGGGGAAATTCAGAATGGAGAGGAGAAAAATAGAAGTGCGAAGTTGTGAAGGATTAATTGATGAGGGGAATGCATCAGAGTAGTATCAAGGTAAATGGAAATACTTGGGAGTGTTTGATAGAATTCAAGCAGGCCTTCGTAAGCCATTAGATTGGGTCAGGGTAAGGGGGGGAAAGTAAAAAAGCCCAAATTATAGTCAATGTGCATGTATAGAATGCATGGGGATTTGTTAATAAGATTGGTGAACCACAGGCACAGATTGACAAATGTAATTATGATATTCCGATAACAGATCTGGTTCAAAGACTATTCCTGACTACAAGGTATTAGAAGGTTCAGGAAAAGGGGGTGGCCGGGTGGGGAGATGTTGTGAGTGACAGTTTTGATTAAAGATGGCATTACAGTACTGGAGAGTGAGAGAGAGAGGGGATGTTTCAGAAGGGTTAAGGATGGAATCTCTCTGGCTTGAGGTCAGGACTGGAAAAGGTGCAGTAGAACTAATCAGTGTAGCATGTAGACCACCAACTAGAACAAAGAACAGTACAGCACAGGAAACAGGCCCTTCGGCCCTCCAAGCCTGTGCCGCTCATTGGTCCAACTAGACCATTAGTTTGTATCCCTCCATTCCCAGACTGCTCATGTGACTATCCAGGTAAGTCTTAAACGATGCCAGCATGTCTGCCTCCACCAACCTACTTGGCAGCGCATTCCAGGCCCCCACCACTCTGTGTAAAAAACGTCCCTCTGATATCTGAGTTATACATAGAAACCCTACAGTGCAGAAGGAGGCCATTCGGCCCATCGAGTCTGCACCGACCACAATCCCACCCAGGTCCTACCCCCACATATTTTACCCGCTAATCCCTCTAACCTACGCATCCCAGGACTCTAAGGGACAATTTTTAACCTGGCCAATCAACCTAACCCGCACATCTTTGGACTGTGGGAGGAAACTGGAGCACCTGGAGGAAACCCACGCAGACACAAGGAGAATGTGCAAACTCCACACAGACAGTGACCCGAGCCGGGAATCGAACCCGGGACCCTGGAGCTGTGAAGCAACAGTGCTAACCACTGTGCTACCTCGCCCCTCTCACCTTGAGCCCGTGACCCCTCGTGATCGTCACCTCCGACCTGGGAAAAAGCTTCCCACTGTTCACCCTATCTATACCCTTCATAATTTTGTACACCTCTATTAGGTCTCCCTTCATTCTCCGTCTTTCCAGGGAGAACTAGTCCAGTTTACCCAATCTCTCCTCATAGCTAAGACCCTCCATACCAGGCAACATCCTGGTAAACCTTCTCTGCACTCTCTCTAAAGCCTCCACGCCCTCTGGTAGTGCGGCGACCAGAACTGGACGCAGTACTCCAAATGTGGCCTAACCAGCGTTCTATACAGCTGCATCATCAGACTCCAGCTTTTATACTCTATACCCCGTCCTATAAAGGCAAGCATACCATATGCCGCCTTCGCCACCTTTATTCATGCAGTGTAATTGTTTGACAACAGCTTCCACCCCAGAGCTTCATGGGTACACCGATTGGTACACCTATCATCAGCAAAGCACACTTCTCCGAGCCCTTATCATAGAATCCCTTGAGTGCAGAAGGAGGCCATTGGCACATCAAGTTTGCACTGACTTCTCGATGAGTGTCTTATCCTGAGCCACTCGCCACCTTATCCCCATTTACCCTGCTAATCCCCCATACCTACACATCGTTGGATGTAGGAGGAATCTGCAGCACCCGGAGGAAACCCACGCAGACACGGAGAATGTCAACTCCATGCTGTCGCCCAATGCCAGAATTGAACTGGAGTCCCTGGCTCTGTGAGGCAGCAGTGCTAACCGCTGTACCACTGTGCTACCCCTTCCCTCTCTCAGGTCAGATCATGTAGTTTTCAGGAGTACCTTTGTAGCTGGCCAACCAATACCTCGGTTTGTTTGGTCACAAAGAACAAAGAAAAGTACAACACAGGAACAGGCCCTTCAGCCCTCTAAGCCCATGCCGATCATGATGCCCTAACTAAACTGGAAAAAAAAACCTTCTGCCCTTAGTCGGAATGTATCCCTCTATTCCCCCTCTATCCTCTTCGATTCATGTACCTATCTAGATGCCACTTAAATGATAATGTGCCTGCTTCCACCACCTCCTCTGGCAGTGTGTTTTAGGCACCTACCATTCTGCGTGAAAAATTTCCCCCGCACATCTCCCTTAAACTTTCCCCCTTTCACCTTGAATCTGTGCCCTCTTGTAATTGACACTTCCACCCTGGGAAAAAGCCTCTGACTATCCACCTGTCTATGCCTCTCATAATGTAGACCTCTATCAGGTCTCCCCTCAGCCTCCGTCTTTCCAGTGAAAACAATCCTTGTTTATTCAACCTCTCCTCATGTCAGAGGTGAAGGGGGAAGAGACAATGAGAGGGGTCTAAGAGGGCCTCAAGACCAGGCAACATCCTGGTGAACCACCTTTGCACTCTCTCCAAAGTTTCCACATTTATCTAGTAGTGTGGCGACCAGAACTCCACACAATACTCCAAATGCAGTCTAACCAAGGTTTTATATAGCTGCAACATGATATCCGAACTCTTGTACTCAATGCCCCAGCTGATGAAGGCAAGCATGCCATATGCCACCTTAATCATCTTGGCCACCTGTGTTGCCAGTTTTTCTTAGGTACCAGGATGATGGTTGTCTTCTTGAAGCAGATAGGAACTTCAGATTGTTGTAAAGAGAGGTTGAAGATGTCTTCCTGTGAGAGGAACCCTCATGAGAATTCTCTGCCTTTCTCTTTCTGTCTGTTTTCTCTGCATCTGCATCAGTATGTTGATTGCCTTCACCTTGGCACTGTCTTGTTTGTAGTTGTCTTTTTCTTACAGCTCTCCTTTGTGCCTGGGCACATGGTGTTTGTATCTTTACATAAGAACATAAGAACATAAGAAATAGGAGCAGGAGTAGGCCATCTGGCCCTTCGAGCCTGCCCCGCCATTCAACAAGATCATGGCTGATCTGAAGCGAATCAGTTCCACTTACCCGCCTGCTCCCCATATCCCCTAATTCCCTTATCGATCAGAAAACTATCTACCCGTGATTTAAACATATTCAACGAGGAAGCCTCCACCACTTCAATGGGCAGAGAATTCCAGAGATTCACTACCCTCTGAGAGAAGAAGTTCCCCCTCAACTCTGTTCTGAACCGGCCCCCCCTTATTTTGAGGCTGTGCCCTCTAGTTCTGGTTTCCCTTCTAAGTGGAAAGAATCTCTCCACCTCTACCCTATCCAGCCCCTTCATTATCTTATATGTCTCTATAAGATCACCCCTCATCCTTCTAAACTCCAACGAGTACAGACCCAATCTGTTTAATCTCTCCTCATAAGCTACACCCCTCATCTCCAGTATCAACCTGGTGAACCTTCTCTGCACTCCCTCCAAGGCCAATATATCCTTTCGCAAATAAGGGGACCAAAACTGCACACAGTACTCCAGTTGCGGCCTCACCAGTGCCTTGTACAGTTGCAGCAAGACCTCCCTGCTTTTATATTCTATCCCCCTCGCGATAAAGGCCAACATTCCATTCGCCTTCTTGATCACCTGCTGCACCTGCAGACTGAGTTTTTGCGATTTGTGCACAAGGACCCCCAGGTCCCTCTGCACAGTCGCACGATGTAATTTTTCTCCATTTAAATAATATTCCAATTTACTATTATTTCTTCCAAAGTGGATAACCTCACATTTGCTAACGTTATATTCCATCTGCCAGATCCTCGCCCACTCGCTCAGCCTATCCAAATCTCTCTGCAGACTTTCCGCGTCCTCCACGCAATTCGCTTTCCCACTCACCTTCGTGTCATCAGCAAACTTGAATACCCTAGATTCAGTCCCCATCTCCAGATCATCTATGTAAATGGTAAACAATTGAGGCCCCAGCACCGATCCCTGCGGCACGCCACTGGTCACCAACTGCCAACCAGAAAAGCACCCATTTATCCCAACTCTCTGCTCCCTGTTAGATAGCCAATCCCCAATCCACGCCAACACCTTACCCCTAACTCCGTGTACCCCAATCTTCTGCAGCAACCTTTTGTGAGGCACCTTATCGAACGCCTTCTGGAAATCTAAAAACACCACATCCACCGGTTCCCCTCTGTCAACCGCACTAGTGACATCTTCATAAAAGTCCAGTAGATTTGTCAAACACGACTTTCCCTTCATGAATCCATGCTGCGTCTGCTTGATCGAACCATTCTTATTCAGGTGCTCTGTTATTTCCTCTTTAATAATGGACTCTAGCATCTTCCCAACTACGGACGTTAAGCTAACCGGCCTGTAGTTACCCGCCTTTTGTCTACTTCCTTTTTTAAACAGCAGCGTAACAGTAGCTGTTTTCCAGTCAGCCGGCACTACCCCAGAGTCCAGCGAATTTTGATAAATTACTACTAACGCATCTGCTATTACCTCAGCCATTTCTTTCAGTACCCTGGGATGCATTCCATCCGGGCCCGGGGACTTGTCTACCTTCAGTCCTATTAGTCTACCAAGCACCACCTCCTTAGTAACAGTAATTGTATTAAGGACCTCCCCTCCCACCAACTCTCGATCTCTAATATTCGGCAAACTATTTGTGTCTTCCACCGTGAAGACCGACACAAGAACTTATTTAAAGTCTCAGCCATTTCCTCGTTTTCCACTATTAAATCCCCCCTCTCATCTTCTAAGGGTCCAACATTCACTCTAGCCACTCTATTCCTTTTTATATACTTGTAAAAACTTTTACTATCATTTTTTATATTTTGAGCTAGTTTAGTTTCATAATCTATCTTTCCTTTCTTAATCGCTTTCTTAGTCGTTCTTTGTTTTTCTTTAAAGCTTTCCCAATCCACTAATTCTCCACTATTTTTGGCCACTCTGTACGCATCTCCACTATTTTTGGCCACTCTGTACGCATCTGATTTTATTTTAATACTCTCCTTTATTTCCTTCGTTATCCACGTCCGGTTATCCTTTTTCTTACAGTCCTTCTTTATCACCGGAATATATTTTTGTTGAGTACTTAAAAAAAATCTCCTTAAAAATCCTCCACTGTTCCTCAGCTGTCCTACCTACCAGTCTGCTCGCCCAGTCTACATTAGCCAATTCCACCCTCATCTTATCGTACTCCCCTCTGTTCAAGCAGAGGACACTGGTTTGGGACCCTACTTTCTCACCCTCCATCTGTATCAGAAATTCCACCATATTATGATCACTCATCCCAAGAGGATCCTTCACAAGAAGATCCTTAATCCTTTACTAACTTCTTGGTACTGCTCCCAGGTCTAGAGTTGTTAAGTCACATCGGCCAGTATTTATTATGCATGAAAAGTTCAATTTGTCTCTTTAAAATTGATGCAACCTTAAAACTAATTTCAAGTATTCCTTGAAAATAAGTTACAAATTTTCTTTGCTGTACTGCTTCCAGGTCAAAGGTCATCACAATATACTTTCCTGGTGACCAGTTGGAGATGAGGTGCCCAACCAGTGACTAGAGTTTGGACAGAAGAGTTGAACGCTGACTTTAATGCTTTTGTTAGTTTCCTTGGATCAGTTACGGCAAATTGAATTTTGTGCATCTAACAGCCTGGTGTTTGGATTATTACAATTCTCTCAAGACTGTAAAACAATGAAAAGGTGCATAGAAACTTGCAAGAAGATTTTGAAGTCTTGGGCATAGCCAGTATAAATGACATGGGTTTTGAGTTTGAGTATCACGGCAGTGTTACAGATGTGATGAGTTGTAAAAAAAACCAAGCTGTTTAAAGAAGCAGTGGAAAATTAATTACTGTGTATTTACCTATTTTAATCAACAGTGGTTGTTAATAAATCAAGCACTTAAATTGTATTGTATTTATTTTTTAACCAGGATCTCCCAAAAGTTGACGAAGTAAATATTGTTCTTCCTGAAGAGGTAGCGAAGGAGCCCATTGGGTTTGTCTCCAGTATTATTGACCAACTGGGTATGTAAAGCATATATCACTAAAAAAAACACCAGTCTTGGCCATAGGTTTCGATAACGTGGCACGTAGAATTGATATTACTGATGTCAAGTGATCTAACAAATAAACAATTCTTTACAGTGATGCATGATATGCCATTTCATTTTCTTTAGATGACTCCTCAATTTCTGTGTTAATAGAATAGGCAATCTCGGCGTACTTTCACCAGACAGATTGCCTTTTACCATATCCAGTATAGAGAACAAGGATTTTCTCTTTTTTCAGGGATCAGTCATAATTGCACTGAGTAACTAAATATACCAGAAGGGCTTTTTAAAGTAGGAAAATTAAGACGAGCAAAAAACAAATTCTAAACACCCTTGCATTTCTCTTCATTGTTCCCACTATATCCTCTGGTAGTTTAATGCCCCAAAATGTCAAAGATGTGATCTGTAATTGCAAATTGGGAGAACAAATTGCAAAGCATATGTAATAACCAGAGGAACATTATGGTTTAATTCCTGACTTTGATGTATTTACCTGTGGAGGGACATTCTCTTTTAATTTCTGTTGCATGAAGCCATCAGCAGCACAGCACTGCAACTCTTATTGTGTATCACTTGTCATATAATTGAAAAGGGAATGTTTTACTTGGGTATTTGTGACAGGTAGCACTTTTCTTTAAGCTTCTCCCATTTTACTTGGGGCCACCACAATGTTGGTCGATTACCCTCCTCTATCTCCTCCTTAAACTACCCATTCTTCTGCCAATCTCGCCTCACTGGCTTTCCAGTCTCTTTGCACTGCATTCTTCCATTTGATCTTGGGTCTTTCTCTTCTCTTTCTCTCTGGCTGTTCCATTGTCATCACTCACCTCCCTCCGCTCGCTTGCTCTTGCTGTCTCTGAGGCTAGTATGTAGTTGAGTTCCCTGGTGCTTGGTATTGGAACAACTGCTTTTCTTGATCTGTAGTCATGAGCTAGACTTGGGTGCGCATTGGCACAATTTCTAGACTTGCAGATGACATAAAACCTGAAAGTATTGTGAACTGTGAGCAGGATAATCATAGACAGAGGACATTGGCTGGTGGAATAAGGAGTTGTGGGCAGATGAAATTTCATGTGTTAAGTGAAAGGAAGAATACAGAGTCAAATGGGTGCAGGAGCAGAGGGTCTTGGAAGTGTACATGCATAAAATTGTTGAATGTGACAGAGTAGGTGGAGAAAGTGGTTAATAAGTCATAGGGGATATTGGGTTTTATAACTAGATGCATAGAGTACAAAGTAACCACTGTGGTGCTCTTAAAAAGTGTCAATCAGAGTTAGAAGTCAGAGAATCCGTATAGTGCAGAAGAGGCCAATCAGCTCATTGAGTCTATACTGACTCTCTGACGGAGTATCTTGCCTAGGCCTCCTCCCACATCCTATGCCCACAAGGGGTTTGAACATGGCTAGTCCATCTAACCTATACATCTTTGGACTGTGGGAGTGATCTGAGCACCCGGAGGAAACCATGCAGACATGGTGAGAATGTGCAACTCCACTCACGGTCACCCAAGGGTAGAATTGAACCTGGGCCCCTGGCACTATGAAGCAGCCGTGTTAACCACTGTGCCACTACTTGGACAAATGCAGGTTAATTAAGGAAAGCCACCATGGATTTCTTAAAGGCAAATTGTGTTCAACTAACTTAATGATGCACCAGAAGGTTGATGAGGAACAAAACAGAAAATGCTGGAAAAACTCAGCAGGTCTGGCAGCATCTGTGGAGCGAACTCTGAGAAAGAATCATATGGACTCAGCGTAAACTCTGTTCTCTCTGCACAGCTGATTCTGGACCTGCTGAGTTTTTCCAGCATTTTCTGTTTCCAGCATCCACAGTAATATGCTTTTATTTTAAGAGTGATGAGGTTAATGATGTTGTTGTGGTGTCCATGGCAATTAATAAAAACATTCGATTATGGTAGCACACAACAGACCTGTAGGCTAAATTGTAACTCATGGAATAAAAAGGTCAGGAGCAATGTGGATACCAACTTGGCTGAGTGTCAGGAAACAGTAGTGGTGAATGAATGTTTTTCGGACTGGAGGAAAATATGTAGTGGAGTATGCCAGGCTCTGCTTTGCTTTTACAAATCTGAGTATGATCTAGGTGTGCAGGCCACAAAACTTGAGGATGATACAAAATGTGGAAGTGTTGCAAACTGTGAAGAGGATAGTATAGAACTTCAAAAGGACATAGACAGGTTGGTGGAATTCACAGGCCAGTGGCAAATGAAAATTAATGTAGAGAAGTGTGAAATGATTCATTTTGGTAGAAAGAATGCACAGTCAATATAAAACAAAGGGTACAATTCTGAAGGGAGTGGAGAGCAGAGGAACCTCCAGAGGAACCAACGTGGCAGATTGAGAGCATGGTTAATAAAGCATACAGCGTCCTCAGCCTTATAAATATTGATGAAGTATAAAAGCAAGGAATTGTATTCAACTTGTATGGAAGACTGGTTTGGCCTTGACTTGAGTATTGCATCCAGTTCTGGGGAAGATGTGAAGGCATTAAACAGAGTGCAGAAATGATTAACAAGAATAGTTAACAAGATGAGCAACTTAATTATATAGATAGATTGGCCAAGTTGGAAGTGTTATCTTTGGATAAGTGAAAATTGAAAGGAGGTTTGATATAAGTATTTAAAACAATGAGGGGTTTGATCATTGTAGCGAGAGAAACTGCTCCCATTGATGAAAGGGTTGAGAACAAGAAGGCACATATTTAATTGACAAAAGGAGCAATGGAGACATGAAAAATACTTTTTCATGCAGCGAGTGATTAAGATCGGGAATGCACTGCCTGAGTTTGTGGTGGTGAACAAAGAACAATACAGCACAGGAACCGGCCCTTCGGCCCTCCAAGCCTGCGCCGCTCATGTGCCCAGCTAGACCATTCGTTTGTATCCCTCTATTCCCAGTCCGTTCATGTGGCTATCTAGATAAGTCTTAAACGATCCCAGCGTGTCCGTCTCAATCACCTTGCTTGGGAGTGCATTCCAGGCCCCCACCACCCTCTATGTAAAATACGTCTCCCTGTCATCTGTGTTGAACCTTGCCCCCCTCACCTTGAACCTGTGACCCCTTGTGTTCGTCACCTCCGACCTGGGAAAAAGCTTCCCACTGTTCACCCTATCTATGCCCTTCATAATTTTATACACCTCTATTAGGTCACCCCTCATCTTCCGTCTTTCCAGGGAGAACGTCCCCAGTTTACCCAATCTCTCCTCGTAGCTGAGACCCTCCATACCAGGCAACATCCTGGTAAACCTCCTCTGCACTCTCTCCAAAGCCTCCACGTCCTTCTGGTAGTGTGGCAACCAGAACTGGATGCAGGATTCCAAATGTGGCCTAACCAACATTCTATACAGTTGCAACATCATATGCCAACTTTTATATTCTATGCCCCGTCCAATAAAGGCAAGCATGCCATATGCCTTCTTCACCACCCTCTCCACCTGTGCTGCCACCTTTATGGATCTGTGGACTTGTATACCCAGGTCACTCTGTGTCTATACTCCTGATGGTTCTGCCATTTATTGTATAGCTCCCCCATACATTAGATCTACCGAAATGCATCACTTCGCATTTATCTGGATTAAATTCCATCTGCCATTTCTCCGCCCAATGTTCCAGTCTATCTATATCCTGCTGTATTCTCTGACAATGTTCATCACTATCTGCAACTCCAGCAATCTTCGTGTCTTCCGCAAACTTACTGATCACACCAGCTACATCTTCCTCCAAATCATTTATATATATCACAAACAGCAGAGGTCCCAGTACAGACCCCTGCGGAACTCCACTAGTCACGGACCTCCAACCGGAAAAAGACCCCTCCACTGCTACCCTCTGTCTTCTATGGCTAAGCCAGTTCTCCACCCATCGAGCTCGCTCACCTTTTATCCCGTGAGATTTAACCTTTTGCACCAGCCTGCCATGAGGGACCTTGTCAAACGCTTTACTAAAATTCATCTAGACGACATCCCTTCCCTCGTCAATCGTTTTTGTCACCTCCTCAAAAAACTCAACCAAATTTGTGAGGCATGACCTCCCATGTACAAAACCATGCTGTCTAGCGCTAATGAGCTTATTCAGTTCTAAATACGCATTTATCCTATCTCTAAGAATCTTCTCCAACAACTTCCCTACCACGGACGTCAAGCTCACCGGCCTATAATTACCCAGGTTATCCTTGCTACCCTTCTTAAATAATGGGACCACATTTGCTATCCTCCAATCCTCTGGGACCTCACCTGTGTCCAGCGAAGAGACACAGGTGGCAGGTTCAACTGAGGTGTTGGTGAGTGGATTGGATTGCTATCTGAAAAGAATGAATGTGCAAGACCCTGTTGAGAGGATGAAGGAGTGGCACTCGATAAATTGCTCTTACGGCGAGCCAGTGCGGGTATGATGGGCCAAAAGACCTGTGATAGGGGAAGGGGATATTAGGCAGGGATTTATGGAGTTGGGGTGGAAACTAAAGGCCAAGACTGACAGAGTGGTTATCTCTGGACTCTTGCCTGTACCACGGGATAGTTTAGAGAGGAATAGGGAGAGGGAAGGTTTGAATTCATGGCTGAGGGGATGGTGCAGGAGGGAGGGGTTCAGGTACTTAAGCAATTGGGGCTCGTACTGGGGAAGGTGTGACCTCTATGAGAAGGATGGTCTACACCTTAATCAGAAGGGGACCAATATCCTGGGGGGTAAATTTGCTAAGGCCATGCAGGGAGGTTTAAACTGATTCGGGGGGGGGGAGGGATCCTGAGTAGTGGGGCTGAAAGTGAGGGATGCATGGATGGGGACTGCAATGCACGGCATTGCAGAGGTGGGGTGGAGCAGGGTTTGAAATGTGTATACTTCAATGCCAGGAGTATTCGCAATAAAGTGGGTGAACTTGCAGCGTGGATCAGTACCTGGGACTTCGATGTTGTGGCTATTTCAGAGACATGGATAGAGCAGGGGCAGGAATGGATGCTGCAGGTCCCGGGGTTCAAATGTTTTAGTCGAAGTAGGGAAGGAGGTAGAAGAGGGGGAGGGGTAGCATTATTGGTCAGAGATTGTATCACAGTGTCAGAGAGGAGGTTTGATGAGGACTTATCTGTTGAGGTAGTATGGGCGGAGATTAGAAATAGGAGAGGAGAGGTCACCCTGTTGGGAGTCTTTTATAGACCTCCTAAAAGTTCTAGAGAGGTTGAGGAAAGGATTGCGGAGTCAATCCTGCTTAGGAGTGAAAGTAATAGGGCAATTGTTATGGGGGATTTTAACTTGACTAATATTGACTGGAATTGTTATAGCTCTAGCTCGTTAGAGGGGTCAGTTTTTGTTCAAAGTGTGCAGGAAGGTTTTTTGACTCAGTATGTAGACAGGCCAACTAGAGGTGAGGCTATATTGGATCTGGTGCTGGGAAATGAGCCAGACCAGGTGCTAGACTTGGAAGTTGGTGTGCATTTTGGTGATAGTGACCACAATTCGGTTACGTTCACCTTAGTGATGGAAAGGGATAGGCATGAACCTCGGGCCAGTGGTTTTAGCTGGGGGAAGGGTAATTATGAGGCTATTAGGAGAGAATTAGGAAACATAGGTTGGACTAGGAGATTACAGGGACTGGGAACGTCCGACATGTGGAGTTTTTTCAAGGAGCAGCTACTGCGAGTCTGTGATAGGTATGTCCCTGTCAGGCAAGGAGGAATTGGTAGGGCTAGGGAACCGTGGTGCACCAAAAAAGTTTCTTTGTTGGTTAAAAAGAAAAAGGAGGCTTATGTTCGGATGAGACGTGAGCACTCGGGTAGTGCACTAGAAAGCTTTAGATTGGCTAAGAGGGAGTTGAAGAGCGAGCTTAGAAGGGCTAAAAGGGGACATGAGAAGACTTTGGCGGATAGGGTTAAAGAGAATCCTAAGGCGTTCTATAGGTATGTCAAGAACAGAAGGTTGGTTAGGGCAAGTTTAGGGCCAGTTATAGATGGCAGAGGGAAGTTATGTGTGGAACCGGAGGAGATTGGTGAAGCATTGAACCAATATTTCTCTTCGGTGTTCACGCAAGGGGACATGAATATAGCTGAGGAGGACACTGGGTTGCAGGGGAGTAGAATAGACAGTATTACAGTTGATAAGGAGGATGTGCAGGATATTCTGGAGGGTCTGAAAATAGATAAATCCCCTGGTCCGGATGGGATTTATCCAAGGATTCTCTGGGAGGCAAGAGAAGTGATTGCAGAGCCTCTGGCTCTGATCTTCAGGTCGTCGTTGGCCTCTGGTATAGTACCAGAAGATTGGAGGTTAGCGAATGTTGTCCCATTGTTTAAGAAGGGGAACAGAGACTTCCCCGGGAATTATAGACCGGTGAGTCTCACTTCTGTTGTCGGCAAGATGTTGGAAAAAATTATAAGGGATAGGATTTATAGTTATTTGGAGAGTAATGAATTGATAGGTGATAGTCAGCATGGTTTTGTGGCAGGTAGGTCGTGCCTTACTAACCTTATTGAGTTTTTTGAGAAAGTGACCAAGGAGGTGGATGGGGGCAAGGCAGTGGACGTGGTATATATGGATTTTAGTAAGGCGTTTGATAAGGTTCACCATGGTAGGCTTCTGCAGAAAATGCAGATGTATGGGATTGGGGGTGATCTAGGAAATTGGATCAGGAATTGGCTAGCGGATAGGAAACAGAGGGTGGTGGTTGATAGTAAATATTCATCATGGAGTGCGGTTACAAGTGGTGTACCTCAGGGATCTGTTTTGGGGCCACTGCTGTTTGTAATATTTATTAATGATCTGGATGAGGGTATAGTTGGGTGGATTAGCAAATTTGCTGATGACACCAAAGTCGGTGGTGTGGTAGACAGTGAGGAAGGGTGTCGTAGTTTGCAGGAAGACTTAGACAGGTTGCAAAGTTGGGCCGAGAGGTGGCGGATGGAGTTTAATGCGGAGAAGTGTGAGGTAATTCACTTTGGTAGGAATAACAGATGTGTTGAGTATAGGGCTAACGGGAGGACTTTGAATAGTGTGGAGGAGCAGAGGGATCTAGGTGTATGTGTGCATAGATCCCTGAAAGTTGGGAATCAAGTAGATAAGGTTGTTAAGAAGGCATATGGTGTCTTGGCGTTTATTGGTAGGGGGATTGAATTTAGGAGTCGTAGCGTTATGTTGCAACTGTACACAACTCTGGTGCGGCCGCACTTGGAGTACTGTGTGCAGTTCTGGTCCCCACATTACAGGAAGGATGTGGAGGCTTTGGAGAGGGTGCAGAGGAGGTTTACCAGGATGTTGCCTGGTATGGAGGGGAGATCCTATGAGGAGAGGCTGAGGGATTTGGGATTGTTTTCGCTGGAAAGGCGGCGGCTAAGAGGGGATCTTATTGAAACATATAAGATGATTAGAGGTTTAGATAGGGTGGATAGTGATAGCCTTTTTCCTCTGATGGAGAAATCCAGCACGAGGGGGCATGGCTTTAAATTGAGGGGGGGTAGTTATAGAACCGATGTCAGGGGTAGGTTCTTTACCCAGAGGGTGGTGAGGGATTGGAATGCCCTGCCAGCATCAGTAGTAAATGCGCCTAGTTTGGGGGCGTTTAAGAGATCCGTAGATAGGTTCATGGACGAAAAGAAATTGGTTTAGGTTGGAGGGTCACAGTTTTTTTTTAACTGGTCGGTGCAACATCGTGGGCCGAAGGGCCTGTTCTGCGCTGTAATGTTCTATGTTCTATGTTCTATTCTGAGAGAATGTGGTGGATGCAGATTCAATTGTGGGGCTCTTGAAAGAAATGTGAATAATTATTTTTGACGAAGTGGGACCAACTGAGTTGCTCTGTGTAGAGCTGACATGGACATGGTCTGAATAGCTTCCTTCTATGCTATAATCATTTTATGATTCTATATACAATAATAATTCTGGTGCTACAGAGCAGTAGTCTGTCTTTTTAAATGCTTTGGCCATTCCGAAATATGTTTAACAAGTACAGAATCGCCCTGATCATAGCTGTGTGTGATTTTCTCAATCGCTGTTTGATGACACTTGAAATTAATTTGTGTTAATAATGTGCAGCGGGGCAACAGTTTCTGTTGAGGGACCTGTGTGCATCTCCAAGGAAGTTGTATTGGAAATTATGTATTTAGAACATATGTTGTCCACTTTGTAGGGGGAGCATTCCAGTAATCTTATTTGTTAAAGTGAAAAATATTAACTTAATTACAATAAGCAATTTTTATGATCTTTTTCATACATCAGCTGGTCTGAATAAGTTTTAATCTTTAATTAGATAAAAGATTATTTGAATTTTTAATTGTTAAACAATTTTGAAGCCCAGCATACACACAATTTACTCTATCCTATTTGCTGGATTAGTCCTTTGTGTTTCATATTTATATTGTATGACACAATATTTGTATCTTCTATTTTTGTTCTGTTAACTTTTCAGTGAAATTGTAGTCATTAATCATTCTTCACTGATACCTGTCTGTTCAGACACAAACTGAAAATAGTTCATAACATCAGCAATCCTTTTCCCAAACCCATTAGTTGTCCTAAAATGATTACCATGTAGCAATCAAAATATTGAGCGCATATTGTTGATGGCACATTTTTGTTCACTTTGAGAAGCTACTGCGTAACAAAAATGTAACTGTCTTCTATTTTTCTCCTTAGCCTTCCACTCTTCTGAGGTATCCACAAGACGGTGGAACTATCTACCCACTTATGGGAGTTTGGTTTATGAATGCCAGGGTGTGTCCACATGCATGTGTGTCTATAAAGAGGCCAGATCTCCCCTTAGTTCCTGTGAAGCTTTCAGTTTTTTCTGTTGCCATGAGGAGGCACAGCTGAGGGTTTGCTGATGGAAAAGTTGGGTACTGATCGTGAGAGACGTAACATTGGGCACTTTTTAATCATTGCTGTTGGGCTGAAAATTGGAAGCATGCTAACTCTCCAACTATGCACTACATTGATCACAGCAATTTGATGTACAAAAATTCTAGTGGAGACAAAAGATGAATCAATGGCTATGTCATCTTTTGGGCAACTCCTGCAGCCAAATTTACACCAGAGGTACTGTGCATTCCTTTGGATTGAGTCGGTGAATTTGAGAGGGAGACCCTGGCGTTTGGGTAGCCAAGGGTCTCCATAGATTTTTGTCCAGGCCCTGGAGGGGACACTCCAGATTTGCTGCAGTGTGTTAACTTGGGAGGTAATAGTTATGATTGATGAACCCAACTCGATTGGTGTAGAGAACACAGAGTCATGGAGGTTTACAACATGGGAACAGGCCCTTCGGCCCAACTTGTCCCTGCCGCCCAGTTTTTACCACTAAGCTAGTCCCAATTGCCCGCATTTGGCCCATATCCCTCTATACCCATCTTACCCATGTAACTGTCTAAATGATTTTTAAAAGACCAAATTGTACCCACCTCTACTACTGCCTCTGGCAGCTCATTCCAGACACCCACCACTGAGTGAAATAATTGCCCCTCTGGACCCTTTTGTATCTCTCACCTTAAATCTATGCCCTCTAGTTTTTGATTCCCACCTTTGTTGACTATCTACCTATCTATGATACTATGGGTTGTCTCTGACAGTGGGAGGGACTGTTGTGTCCCAGGGTCAACCATCTCCCAGCTCAAGTCAGGCAGCCTCTGACTACGACAGTCCATCGGTTCAGCGAGTGGTTGGAACTTTTAGTCTCTTCTGAGCAAGTGGAGGCAATCCATTGCACCAGGCAAATAAACAAAATGAAAGAAGATATCAAATCCTGTATTGGCAAGCTGGAGCATCAGGATCAGGTACGCGGGACTGACTCACCACTCTGCTGGTTTATAACGAATGTAAGACAGCATCTGTGGGGAAGAGAATAGAGCCAACGTTGAGTCTGGATGTCCCTTCGTAAGAGCAAAGAGAATCAGCAGAGATTTATACTATTGGGGGGGTGGGGGGGTGAAATGGGACAAAAGGAATGTAACTGAGGTTACAGAAGGCTGAGAAGGTGCTAAAAGTGGCCATCAAGTTCCTAGCATTTCCTGTTGAAGGATATCTGGTTACTTAGACGAAACTGTGAATAGTAGTCATCGGTGCGCTGCCTAGCAGCCTGGTGGACTTTATTACTGCATTCAGAGTCTTCTCATTCAGATTTCCCTTGTAATGAAGCAGAGTGGACTGCTTGGCTTCAGCGGCAGTGACTCGAACCAGTCAGCATTTCTTTCCGCTCTTGCTTCCCATATGTTGAGAATGCAATATTGCAGATGGTGCCTCAAAAAATGTCCCATTTGACTTCTTGTGTGGGAATATCAGACAGTGCATATTCAATCAAGTTGAGAAATTATTGGCTTTTATCTGGGTAGGGAGTAAGTCAGATAAGTTGATAGGCTGAACATTGACACAGCTTCCCTATAAGAGACCAAGCTCGTAGAGAGTGAATCACTGAAACAGACATGCTCAACAAGCAGGAGAAGAGTTCAGAGGAAATGTGCTAGCAAGATGCAGCCTTTACTGTAAGGAACTCGCTACTCTCAATGATAGAACCCCACACAAATAGTTCAGAACATGTTCTCTCCTGGCACCTCTCTACTCGCACAGTGCCAGTTAATCCTATGACTGCCTATGCTCCAAAGCTGTGCTCCATGACACATACAGTTGACCACTTCTAAGGAGCTTGGCACTATCAGCAGAATCCCTACTGGGGAATTTCAACACAACAATGTGCACAGACCATGAACCATGGCCCCCTGCCTTGGACATTGTGGCCTGGAAAGGATAAATGAAAATGGGCAGCAACCATCATGAGCTTTACTACCATCACAAGCTTTGTGTAACAAACACCTTCCTTCAGAACAAACCATGATGCAGGTGTTCTGGAGGCATCCAAGATCAGGGCATTGGCAGCAGCTGGATCTGGTCATCACCAGATGTAACTCTCTGAACAGCATTTTCAACACACTCAGCTACCACAGGGCTGACTGTGATACTGATCGCTCCCTGTTGTGCACCAGGGTTAGAATGCAACCCTTGAAGTTTTTCATTCAAAACAGAAATGCTGACCTCCCATCAATATTTGACTTACTCCCTACCCAGATAAAAGCCAATAATTTCTCAACTTGATTGAATACGCACTGTCTGATATTCCCACACAAGAAGTCAAATGGGACATTTTTTGAGGCACCGTCTGCAATATTGCATTCTCAACATATGGGAAGCAAGAGCGGAAAGAAATGCTGACTGGTTCGAGTCACTGCCGCTGAAGCCAAGCAGTCCACTCTGCTTCATTACAAGGGAAATCTGGATGAGAAGACTCTGAATAAAGTCCAGTAAGAAGTCTCACAACACCAGGTTAAAGTCCAACAGGTTTATTTGGTAGCAAATACCATAAGCTTTCGGAGCACAGCTTTGAAATTGTCCCTCCACGCATCAAGCTGTGCTCCGAAAGCTTATGGTATTTGCTACCAAATAAACCTGTTGGACTTTAACCTGGTGTTGTGAGACTTCTTACTGTGCTTACCCCAGTCCAACGCTGGCATCTCCACATCGTAATAAAGTCCACCAGGCTGCTAGGCAGTGCACCAATGACGACTATTCACAGTTTTGTCTAAGTAACCAGATATCCTTCAACAGGAAATGCTAGGAACTTGATGGCCACTTTTAGCGCCTTCTCAGCCTTCTGTATCCTCAGTTACATTCCCTTTGTCCCATTTCACCCCCCCACCCCCCAATAGTATAAATCTCTGCTGATTCTCTTTGCTCTTATGAAGGGACATCCAGACTCAACGTTGGCTCTATTCTCTTCCCCACAGATGCTGTCAGACCTGCTGAAATTTTCCAGCATTTTCTGTTTTGTAATGCGAGGAACATATAGAAGGAACAGGTCCATCAGCAAAGAAAATGACTTCTTTGAAAATAAAGGCAGCTGAGGTCTTCAGTGACTGCAATAAACAGTTGGAGAAGTAAGTGAAACGCTGCTTTGAGTTGTACTCTGAGGAGAACAATGTCACCAAGTTAGCTCTAGATACCATAAGAAGCCTGCCTGTCATAGCAGAGCTGGATAATACTCATTGCCTTGGGGATAGCTCTAGGTGCTGATGCTATATACTATCTGAACTCATCAAGTGTGGAAAACTGGCATTCCTGCAGCATCAGCACAAACTTCTGTCTCTGGAGGGACAGGGTCGTGCCCCAGGATGTATATGATGCAAAGACTGTGACCTTGTACAAGAACAAGGGTGACCACAACAATTGCAACAGCCTTTGCGGCATCTTTCTGCTAAGTATCACGGGAAAATCATAGAGTCATAGAATCCCTACAGTGAAGAAGGAGGCCATTTGGCTAATCAAGCCTGCACCGACAACATTCCCACCCAGGCTCGATCCCCACGACCCCACATATTTACCCTACTAATCCCGTAACACTATGAGATAATTTAGCATGGACAATAAACCTAACCTGCACATCTTTGGAGTGTAGGAGGAAACCGAAGCACCCAGAGGAAACCCACGCAGACACGAGGAGAATGTGCAGATTCCACGCAGACAGTGACCCAAGCTGGGAATCGAACCCAGGTCTCTGGCACTGTGAGGCAGCAGTGCAAGCCACCATGCTGCCCAAAAGTATTAGCCAATGTTGCCCTTATCAGACTGCAGCTCCTGGCTGAACACCTCCACGCCGAATCTGTGTGTTTCAGAACTGGAACATCCACAATTGACATGATCTCCTCAGTCTGGCAGATGTAAGAGAAATGCCTTGAACAGGTGACCATGATATAGTACCTTCATCGCTCTCACCAAGGCAATTTGTTCAAGTTGCTGGAGAAAATTAGTTGCCCACTGAAGCTATTCAATATGATCATTTTCCGTCACAACATGATGGGTAAGAACAACCATGATGGGACAACATTGGAACTCTTTGAGGCAGTTGGGTTAATGGGGTTGAATTTAAAAACATACATAGGAGTAGAATTAGGCTGTTAGGTCCCTCAAACCTGCTCTCCCAGCTAGGAAGAACTGATGTGGCCTCAACTCCACTTTCTTGCCTGCTCCCCAGAGCTTTTGATTACTTTATCGATCAAAAGTCTATCTAAATCCACCGTAAATATATTCAATGGCCCCACCTCTGCTCGCTGGTAATCACGCTCTGAGAGAATAAATTCCTCCTCATCATTGTCTTAAATGGGAGGCCCCTTAATTTGAAACTGTCCAAGTTCTGGATTCCCCCTTGATGTAACACATCCTCTGAGCATCATCCCAGTGGCCAGAGTTAGAGTGGAGATGAGTATTAACATGATGGGTTTTTGAAAGCTCAGAATCACACCCGAGGATTGAATGAAGGTGTTCCGCAAAGCAATCATCCAATTTGCATTTTCCAACCCCAATTTGGAAGAGACTGCTGAATGCAGAGACTGATGGGGTGGAAGATGAGAGCAAGGGGAGCCACATCATGGTTGCGCAAAGTGGGGGACGAAGGAGTGCGAGCGGAACAGTGGGAAATGGAACAGTGGAAAGGAATCCTTGACTGAGAAAAAGGGAAGCTTTTATATGAAAAGTTCAATCTGTTCAAGCAATGCAAATGAGACGGAGAAACTGAGTGGAGTCCTTGAAGAAAGTGGTGTGAGAAGAAATGTCAAATACACTACTCCAGAGGAGGGCATTTTAAAGATTTTTGAAGATTTAGTGATGACATTTTTGATCCAATGATCCATTTACAAAGCCAAGTATCCCATACACGATCATAATTACTCTATGAACTTGGTCTGTCACTTGCAAAATATGCATCTCACACCCTTCTCTTGTATCCTCTTGACAATATTTTGATGCATTTTGACTGCATTTAGATGATGCTTTCTCGTTATTTTGTTGCTCCTGAAGTATCACTTCACACTTTCCACATTAAATTGCATCAGTTATTTCATCAGCTTGTGCTGTCACTGCCTGCCTCATTGGTTACTATGTTGCTAAGTTTCACGTTGCCAGAAAGCTTCAAAATTGTACTTCCTATACTTCCTGTGTCCAAGTTATTTAAATATAACTCGCAAAAGAGTGGGTCTTACTACTGACCACTGCATACTTCTCGCCAGTCAGAAAATCATTATTTTATTACTACTCTCTGCCCCCAATCAGTCAAGCAATTACAGAACTAAGTAACCACCATCCCTCTAATTCCATGTATTTGTATGTTATTAATAAGTATGCTAGTGGTACTTCAAATGTCTTTTGTAAGTTTATATACATCTCTGATTCCCTGTGACAGGTGTGAGCAGCTTTTAACAGAAGAAATGTTTTAAATCTTTCGTCAAAAATGCAGTATCTTAAGAGCTGCAGTGCTATTCGTCAAATGCCAATACCAAATGAAAAACAAGACAGAAAAACATTGATATATTTCCACGCAACACTTGTACTGAAGCTCATAAAAGTATATTATAAATGAAAGAGGGCATTTTATTATCAACGTTTTGAAGGTTTTTACAAAAAGGTTGTTACTTTCTCAAGTACATGTTAACAAGTTTAAATTAGTGTGCATGTCTGCAAGTGACCTGTGTGATTGGAATGATGGCACAGTGGTTAGCCCTGCTGCCTCACAGTGCCAGGGACCTGGGTTCGATTCCCAGCTTGGTCACTGTTTGTGTGGAGTTTGCACATTCTCCCTGTGTCTGCGTGGGTTTCCTCCGGGTGCACCGGTTTCCTCCCACAGTTCAAAGATGTGCAGGTTAGGTGAATTGGCCATACTAAATTCTCTGTGTACCCGAACAGGCGCCGGAGTGTGGTGGCATGGGGATTTTCACAGTAACTTCATTGCAGTGTTAATAATGTTAAGCATACTTGTGACTAATAAATAAACTTTTTACTTTAGTAGGTGATACAGAATCACTGAATTGTTACAATGCGGAAAGAAGCCACGCAGCCCAATCGTGTTTGCATCAGCTCTCCAAATAAGCATCATGAAAGAGTGCCATTTTCTTGACTTTTCCCCTGTACCCCAGCATATTATTTCTATAGAAGTAATCATTTAATGCCCTCTTGAATGCTTCGATTGAGCCTGCCTCTAACACACTACAGGCAGTGCATTCCAGACCCAAATGACTCGTTTTTTCTCGCATCACATTTGTTCCATTTGCGAATCACTTTAAATCGGTGCCCACTCGTTCTTGATGGCAACAGTTTCTCTCTATCTGCTCTGTCCAGATTTTTAATGTCTATTAAATCTCTCCAAGGAGAAGACTCCTGACCTCCCTAATCTGTCTTAATTACTGAAGTTTCCCACTCATGGAGCCACTCAAGTTCAGCCTAACCTCCTTTTTCTTGTACTCTATGCCCCTATTAATAAATTTCAAGATATTTATATTCTTTATTAACTGCTCTCTTCGCTGTCCTGCTATCTTCAATGACCTATGTGTATATATATATATATATATATATATATATATATATACACACATGCCCAGGGCCTTCTGCTGTTGCACCCCCTTAAGAATTGTAACTCTTCCTTTGTATTGTTTTTCCATGTTCTTCCTACCAAAATGCATCACACTTTTCCACATTGAACTTCATCTGCCACCTTTACGCACACTCCACCAATTTGTTTTAGCCCTTCTCACAGTTTACAATGCTTCCAAGTTTTACATCATCTGCAAACTTTGAAATTGTCCCTCCACGCATCAAGATCATTAATGTATATCAGGAAAAGCAAGGGTCCCAGTACTGACTCCATTACAAACCCCTTGCAAGATCTTTTCTCCAATCACTGAAATTGGTTCTCTTCCAGTTAGGCATCATCAACCTTCAAGTTTTGGTGCCCATTTCCACAGCTGCTTTAAACCTATTTGTGCTTTGGTCATTATTACCCAGATGTTCTCCCATTGAAGTATGATGTGGAGTTGCCGGCATTGGACTGGGGCTCGACAGAGTAGATGGGGAGAAACTGTTCCCATTCTAAAAGGATCAAGAATGACAGTGCACCAATATTAGGTGGTTTGTAAAAGAAGCAAATGTGGTAAGAAAACTTTTTCACACAAGAAGTGGTTGGGGTCTGGAATGCACTGCCTGTAAGTGTAGTGGAATCCGGTTCAATCGAGGCATTCAAGAGGACATTACGTGATTACTTGAATAGAAACAATGTGCAGGGGTATGGGGGAAAGGCAGGGAGTTGCAATTAAGCCATAATGCTTGTTTGGGGAGCGAGGACAGGTCAAATGGCCGTCTCCTATGGCTTAACATTTTTTTATTTCTGTAACTGTTAGTCTCAGAATTCTAATTAACATTAATTGATCAGAAATTTGAAATCAAAAACAAAAAATTGGCATTCAGAAAAAGGTTTGGAGCCAAATACTGTTTTTGTTTTGCAAGAAGTTAGTTATAAGCACAAGAGTCCAACCTTTGTCACAGTTCCCAATTTCATCTAATCCCACAGCAGTTCCTAATGAAAACATTGCTCTTAAATAATCCCTCATACTGCGCATAAAGCCACAAATAAATGAAATAAGCAGCAATAATGAGAAATGCTCACCACTGAAAAACCCATCAGCAGAAACAGCTTTTATTCATGTGGAGTCATGGAACTAAAACAATATAGTGGTGGTGACTCCCTTAGCAGTATTGCAGCTGGTTGGCACCTGCTTCCAGCTGGAGAGAAATGCTGCCAGTTGCAGGAAATTGATGTCAGCAACTCCACTCCCACTGAGAATCAGCAGCCCTGTCTGATTTTTTTTTCTATTATCCTGTATTAATGAGTGGAGGCGGGATGATAGTGAATGATGCATGGTTGGATAAAAAGTGCAGATTCATTGAAGCATTAGAACCAGGTCTAGGCAAAGAGGGATGATAGAGCCATCTCTTTTGCAAGGAGAGTTCCAAATAAGGTTGCTGACTTGTGGGGACAAGTTGCTACATGAGTTATATCACAGCCATAACAGGGGCTGGACTTCAACCTGAGAAGAAATGGGAACTAAATATTCCAAATTACGATATATTCAGGAGGGAGATGGAGAAAACAAAGTGGGGGAGGGGGAAATGCTGGGGGTGTTGAACAAGGACATTTTACAGTTCCATGGAGGGGCGATAGAGGGTTCAAAGACATTGAAGGAAAATTTTTAGAATTCAAAAAACCTATGCAGAACATTTATTAGTTTTATTGATGTCCAGTAGCCAGTTGCTTAGTAAATTAACTATTTTTTATTTGGACAGAGTTAAAGAACAGGGATGAATGTTTAGAGATCTCACAAATAGCGAGAAAGAGCTGGAGCTGCACTTCCAAAAGCAAATTTGAGAGGATTGTAGAAATAATAGAATAATAAGAGATAGCTATGTGTACACTGTGGCAAGCGATATGTGGCAAGATGTGCTATATAAACTGGGAATAAAAAATAAATGTTATGGATGGCCTAATGCCTAAAATATGTATTGGAGAACTTAGTCAATATATTTCCAACCCAAAGTGAAGGAACAAGTGTTTGACCTAGTTCTGAGGACTGAAATAATGCCAGTGGTGTGTGCTTCAATGGGCACAGTAAGTAGCCTCACAACACCAGGTTTATTTGGTAGCACGAGCTTTCGGAGCGTTGCCCCTTCATCAGGTGAGTGAAGGTCGCCTTGGAGAATGCGTACCCAAAGATCGAAGGCTGAATGCCCTTGACTGCTGAAGTGTTCCCCAACAGGATGGGAACACTCCTGCCTGGTGATTATCGAGTGGTGTCCATTCATCTGTTGTCATAGCATCTGCATGGTCTCACCAATGTTCTAAATTATATAAAATATATATCAGGAAAAGCAAGGGTCCCACTATCAACCCCTGGAAAACTACACCAAAAACCTTCCTGTAGCCTGAAAAATATCAATACTCTCAGCTTTCTATTATTCAGCCGATCCATGTTGTTACTGTCCCTTTTATTGCATGAGCTATAACTTTTCTCATAGGTCTGTTATGTGGTACTTTATTGAATGCCATCTGAAAGTCCATGTGCGCCATATCAACAGCATCACCCTCATCAACTCTCTCTGTTGCTTCCTCAAAAGAGGTTTTCAATACTTTCACCGTATCAATTCTGAACCCTTCTAGGGACGAAGGTCACCAGGTCTTGGGTAGCATCTACCACTTCGGTAAAGACAGATAAAAGTATTCATTTAATATCTCAGCAATGCCCCCATCCTCTGTCAATTCCCTTTTAGGTCCCTAATCAGCTCTATTCTTCTTACCAGCCTTTTACTATTTATATGCCTATAGAAACTAGAAGCAGGAGTAGGTCATTTGGCCCTTTGAGCCTGATCTGCCATTCATTATGATCATGGCTGATCATCAAATTCAATATCCTGATTTCCCCCCCCCCCCAATATCACTTGGTCCCTTTAGCCCCAAGAGCTAAACCTAATTCCTTTTTGAAATCATGCAATGTTTTAGAACAAAGAACCAAGAAAATTGCAGCACAGGAACAGGCCCTTGGGCCCTCCAAGCCTGCACCGACCATGCTGCCCGACTTAACTAAAACCCCCTACTCTTCCGGGGTCCATATCCCTCTAGTCCCATCCTATTCATGCATTTGTCAAGACTCCCCTTAAAAGTCACTACCGTTTCCGCTTCCACTACCTCCCCTGACAATGAGTTCCAGGCACCCACTACTCTGTGTAAAAAATCTGCCTCGTACATCTCCTTTAAACCTTGCCCCACGCACCTTAAACCTGTGCCCCGGATTAATTGACTCTTCCACTCTGGGAAAACGCTTCTGCCTATCCACTCTGTCCATGCCTCTCATAATCTTGTAGACTTCTATCAGGTCTCCCCTCAACCTCTGTCGTTCCAGTGAGAACAAACCAAGTTTCTCCAACCTCTCCTCATAGCTAATGCCCTCCATACCAGGCAACAATCCTGATAAATCTTTTCTGTACCCTCTCCAAAGCCTCCACATCCTTCTGGTAGTGTGGCGACCAGAATTGAACGCTATATTCCAAGTGCAGCCTAAATAAGGTTCTATAAAGCTGCACCATGACTTGCCAATTTTTAAACTTAATGCCCAGGCCGATGAAGGCAAGCATGCCATATGGCGCCTTGACTACCTTCTCCACCTGCATTGCCACTTTCAGTGACCTGTGTACGTGTACACCCAGATCCCTTTGCCTATCAATACTCCTAAGGGTTCTGCTATTAACTGTATAGTTCCTATCTGTATTAGACCTCAAAATGCATTATCTCACATTTGTCCGGATTAAACTCCATCTGCCATCTCTCCGCCCAAGCCTCCAATTGATCTGTATTCTCTGATGGTCCTCATCGCTATCTGCAAATCCACCAACCTTTGTGTCATCCGCAAACTTACTAATCAATCCAGTTACATTTTCCTCCAAATCATTTGTGTGTGTGTATATATATATATATATATACACACACACAAATGATTTGGAGGAAAATGTAACTGGATTGATTAGTGATCCCTGAGGAACGCCACTTGTCACAGCCCTCCATTCCGAAACGCACCCTTCCACTGCTACCCTCTGTCTTCTTTGACCGAGTAAGAAGTCTCACAACACCAGGTTAAAGTCCAACAGGTTTATTTGGTAGCAAATACCATAAGCTTTCGGAGCACTGCTCCTTGGTCAGATGGAGTGGTTCTTTGACCGAGCCAGTTTTGTATCCATCTTGCCAGCTCACCTCTGATCCCATGCGACTTCGCCTTCTGCACCAGTCTGCCAAAGGCCTTGCTGAAGTCCATGTAGACAACATCCACTGCCCTACCCTCATCAATCATCTTTGTCACTTCCTCGAAAAACTCGATCAAGTTCGTGAGACACGACCTGCTCTTCACAAAACCATGTTGCCTCTCACTAATACGTCCACTTATTTCCAAGTGGGAATAAATCCTGTCTCAAAGAATCCTCTCCAGTAATTTCCCTACCACTGATGTAAGGCTCACCAGCGTGTAATTATCTGGATTATTCTTGCTACCCTTCTTAAACAAAGAAACAACATTGGCTATTCTCCAATCCTCTGGGATCTCCCCTGTAAGAGTTTTAACAACACCAGGTTAAAGTCCAACAGGTTTATTTGGTAGCAAATACCATTAGCTTTCGGAGCGCTGCTCCTTCGTCAGATGGAGTGGAAATGAATTTTATAATTTTATAATATAATTTTTATAATTTTATAATTTTCTGAGATCCCCTCTCACTACTGAACTCCAATGAATATAATCCTAACTGACTTAGTCTCTTCTCATATGACAGACCTGACATCCCAGGAATCAGCCTGGTAAACCTTTGCTGTACTCCCTCTATAGCAAGAACATCCTTCCTCATAAGGACAACAAAACTGCACACAATACTCCAGGTGTGGCGTCACCAATGCCCTGTTAAACTGCAGTGAAGCATCCCTAGTCCTATGCTCAGATCCTCTGGCTATGAAGGCCAACATAGAAGATTTTAGGACTCCCCTTTATGTTGATTGCCAGTCTTTTCTCATAATCTGTCTTCACTTCCCTAATGTGCTTTTTCACCTCTCCTCTGAACCTTCTGTGTTATTCTTGGTTCTCAGTTGTGTTTTCTACCTGACACATGACATGAGCACATTTTTTCTTCCTTATCTTGATTTCTATCTTTTTCATCCAGGCAGCTTTGGATTTGTTTGTCCTAACTTTCCCTTTTAAGGGAATATACCTTGACTGTTTCCAGACTGTTTCTGTTTTGAAGGTAGCCCATTGTTTAGCTACAGTTATTCCTGCCATCCTTTTGCTCTGATGTGGAGATGCCGGCGTTGGACTGGGGTAAACACAGTAAGAAGTTTAACAACACCAGGTTAAAGTCCAACAGGTTTATTTGGTAGCAAAAGCCACACAAGCTTTCGGAGCTCTAAGCCCCTTCTTCAGGTGAGTGGGAATTCTGTTCACAAACAGAGCTTATAAAGACACAGACTCAATTTACACGAATGATGGTTGGAATGCGAATACTTACAACTAATCAAGTCTTTAAGAAACAAAACAATGTGAGTGGAGAGAGCATCAAGACAGGCTAAAAAGATGTGTGCTCTAACAGGCTCACCTCTGATCTTGCGCCATTAAAATCAACTCTCCCCCACTATTTTCCTTTTCTGTCATAATTTTAAATTTTTCAAAGCAATGGTCACTATCTCCTAAATGTTCCCCATTATTGCTTCATCTGTTTGGCCCACTTCTTCCAAGAACCAGGTCCAAAAGTGTATTCTTTCTTTTTGGACTGGACATGCACTGTAATAGAAAATTTTCCTGGACACAATCTGGGAGCTTTTGTCCCCCTCCGCCCTTTACATCACCACACTCCCAGTCTACATTCAGGTAATTAAAGTCCCCCTTTAAAATTACTCTATTATGTTTGCATCTCACTGCAATTTCCCTGCAGATTTATTCTTCTACATCATTCACACTAGTTGAGTCTATAGGCTACACTGAGCAATGGAATTGCACTATTTTGTTCCTCAGCTCAGCCAAAGTGATTCTGTCGTCTGGGACATGCTCTTTCTCGAGCACTGCAATCCCTTCCCTAAACAATACTGACAACTCCCCCCTTCATTTCCATCTTTCTGAACACTTTCTATCCAGGAATATTTAACATCCAGTCTTGCCCTTCGTTGAGCCAGGTCTCTGTTATTATCACAACAACATAGTCCACAATGCATTCTGCACCCGTACCGTCCCAATCTTATTTACTATATTTTGTGTATTCACATACATGCACAGTAACCCTGATATAGACGTCATTGCTTTCTCCTTTACTCTGACTTCACACATTAACTTGCTCTTTTCTATACTAGTGGTTTCTGTCACACACACGTGCGTGCACTCACTCACTTGCATGCCTTGTCTCCCTAGTACTGTACTCACTTCCATATGCCACTAGAGGTAATCCAAACTTTTGCTCAAGCCTCGACACAAGCTCATTTCTAAATGGCTGAAAGTTGAATCTTCCATGAGCCAACATTATCTGGTAAAGTTTTAGAATGTTATTGTTCTTTTACTTAAAATATTAATTGCATTGAAAATAGTTATGATCTATTAGTGACCTGATTTTAAATAACTGATTTTTCCAAAATAATGCATGGAACATTTATTTATTTTATTGGTTGCTTAGTAAACAAAATATTTTTCGAGATTTTTCGAGATGGGCGGCACGGTAGCACAGTGGTTAGCACTGCTGCTTCACAGCTCCAGGTACCTGGGATCGATTCCCGGCTTGGGTCACTGTGTGTGTGGAGCTTGCACATTCTCCTCGTGTCTGCGTGGGTTTCCTCCGGGTGCTCCGGTTTCCTCCCACAGTCCAAAGATGTGTGGGTTAGGTTGATTGGCCATGCTAAAATTGCCCCTTAATGTCCTGGGATGCGTAAATTAGAGGGATTAGCAGGTAAAATATGTAGGGATATGGGGGTAGGGCCTGGGTGGGATTGTGGTCGGTGCAGACTTGATGGGCCGAATGGCCTCTTTCTGTACTGTAGGGTTTCTATGATTTCTATGATTTAAAAGCTTTTGAAAAATGCCTGAGTGCTAAAAATTTAAGTTGAATTTTCGCAGTCGCCTTCAAAGCTTGAAAATGGGAGCAGTCAGTGGAAACTGACCCTGGCAATTAATTTGATTTGTGATGTACTACATTTTGTGGATGGGCTGACTTCCAACACATAAATCTTAAACCAGTGGCAATTTGATTTGTGTTAGACATAACTTGTAATTGCTCTTTTCTTCGCACTGGTTTGGTTGGTTTTTGGATGAATTCCTCTGAAAAAATCAATGCAACGGTGTGATTCTACCCCTACTTGTTCTCTGTCTTTTACAACCAACCAGATTCTGGCAACAAAGAGTTCACAGATCATGGAATCCCTACAGTGCAGAAGGAGGCCATTCGGCCCATCGAGTCTGCACCAACTCTCTGACAGAGTACCTTATCCAGGCCCTTTCCCTCATCCTAACCCCACAACCCCACACAATCCCATGGCCACTCCACCTAACTTGGACATCTTTGGACTGTGGGAGGAAACCCGAGCACCCAGAGGAAACCCACACAGACATTGGGAGAATGTGCAAACTCAAGACAGACAGACACTCAAGGCTGGAATCGAATCAGAGTTCCTGGCTCTGTGAGGTAGCAGCGTTAGCCACTATGCTACCGTGTTGCCCTTGATGGATTAAAATTATCATTCACACAATGGTATGTAAGTATGTTATTAAAAGTATAGTATTTCCAAATACAGCTGATGGTTGAGACTTAAACACATTGAATTCTGAATTCAGTGTGAGTTTGACCAAAATTTTTGAATCCCAATCACAGCATACTAGCTTCATATAATTTTGTCCTGTCCCATACATACATGCAACAAAAGGCAAGACCTCACCCATGTAACTAATTAGACCATATGTTATCAAAAAACTTAGTTATGAAGCTGATTTCCTTCCCAACTTTTAGGATAATGAGATTAGTCTAATTCTTCAAGAGTTAGTCAATTTCAGTGCAAAGGTTCCGTCACTATCATCTTAAAATTGGATTATAGCTGCCCTCTTGTAGCAATTTTAAGGTATTACAATTAAGCAGAAGTCGTAATATTGCAACAATATACGTCGTTATGTCAGTCTGATTAAGCATTTCCTTACCACAGTAATGCTTGATTTTTACTGTGCTGCTTTATAGTTCAGTACACCTTTAAATACATTTAATGCATTAAACCATGTGGATTCATGTGCATGCCCCCTCATCCCCATTTATTAACTTGATGTGGTTAAAGAAGCTCATGCAGCTCCAACATGAAGTGCTTAGGCAGTCATCTGTATTACCCACCCACCTTTCTGCTGCACAGATGTTTCTTTGGTGAACTTTGTATCAAGCAGTATATCTTATGAAATCCAGTAATTGATTTTATTTGTTCACAGGGTGTGTCACTGGATAGACCATTGTTTATTGCCAATCATAATTGCCCTCGAGAAGGTGATTGTGAGCAACCTTCTTGAACCACTTCTTGACACACTGCAGTGACAACATTCTGACAACAGTACTGAAGACTTGTGCTTCAGAACTTGTTGCTCCCCTAGCCAAGCTCTTCCAGTACAGTTGCAACACTGGCATCTACCGACAATGTGGAAAATTGCCCAGGTATATCTTGTACACAAAAAGCAGGACAAATTCAACCTGGCCAATTACTGCCCCATCAGTCTACTGGAGGGAGGTTCTCTCACAGATACACTATATATACTATATACACAGCTATACACTAGATACATCAATGACATTTTCTTCCTTTGGACTCATGGCAAACAATCTATATGATGACATCAACAAATTCTATCCCACCACAAGTCTCACTATGGACTACTCTCCGGAATCAGTTGCATTCTTGGACACACGCATCTCCATCAAGGACGGTCACCTCGCACTTCACTGTACCGCAAGCCCACGGATAACCTCACGATGCTCCACTTCTCCAGCTTCCACCCTAAACATGCTAAAGAAACCATCGCCTACGGACACAGGATCTACTCCGATGAGGAGGATCGCACCAGACACCTAAAGACGCCCTCATAAGACCAGGATATGGCGCTCAACTCATCAATTGACAGTTGCAATGCGCTACAGCAAAAAACCGCACTGAACTCCTGAGAAGACGGACACGGCGGACAGAGTACCCTTCATCGTCCAATACTCCCACGGAGCGGAGAAGCTACGACATGTCATCGATGAAGACAAACATCTCGCCAAGGCCACCCCCATACCCCCACTTCTTGCCTTCAAACAACTGCACAACCTCAAATGGACCATTGTCCGCAGCAAACTACCCAGCTTTCGGGAGAACAGTGACCACGACACCACACAACCCTGCCACAGCAACCTCTGCAAGATGTGCCAGATCATCGACACGGATGCCATCATCTCGGGTGAGAATACCATCCACCAGGTACACAATACATACTCTTGTGACTCTGCCAATGTTGTCGACCTGATACGCTGCAGGAAAGGATGTCCCGAGGCATGGTACATTGGGGAGACCATGCAGACGCTACGTCAATGGATGAATGAACACCGCTCGACAATCACCAGGCAGGAGTGTTCTCTTCCTGTGGGGGAGCACTTCAGCAGTCACGGGCATTCAGCCTCTGATCTTCGGGTAAGCGTTCTCCAAGGCGGCCTTCATGACACACGACAACGCAGAATCGCTGAGCAGAAACTGATAGCCAAGTTCAGCACGCATGAGGACGGCCTCAACCGGGACCTTGGGTTCATGTCACACTATCTGTAACCCCCACAACTTGCCTGGGCTTGCAAAATCTCATTAACTCTTGTGGCTGGAGACAACAAGCACCTCTTTAACCTGTGCTTAACCCTCTCTCCACTCATATTGTCTGTATCTTTAAGACTTGATTACCTGTTAAGACTTGCATTCCAACAATTATCTTGTAAATTGAGTTTGTGTCGATATATGCCCTGTTTGTGAACACAACTCTTCACTCACCTGAAGAAGGATTGACACTCTGAAAGCTTGTGCTACCAAATAAACCTGTTGGACTTTAACCTGGTGTTGTGAGACTTCTGAATGTTTCTTAGCCAGAATGATGTGTGGCTTGGAGGGGAACTTTCAATGGTGATGTTCCCATGCAGCTGTCACCCCTGTCCTAGATGGTAGATATCTTGGGTTTTAATGATACTGTTGAAGAAGTCTTGTTGAGTTGCTGCAGTGTATTTTGTAGATGGTACACACTGTGCACTAGAAGTAGAGGGAGTGGATATTGAAGGTGATGGATGGGCTGCTTTATCCTTGGTGGACTTTTTTGTGTTGTTGGAGCTGCACTCATCCAGGCAAATGGAAAGTATTTCATTTTTTCCATCCACATTCCTGACTTTGGGAGTCAGGAGGTGAGTTACACTCCTCAGAATTCCCAGCCACTGACCTGCTCTTGTAGCCACAGTATTTATATGGCTGGTCCAGTTTAATTTCTGGTCAGTGGTAACCCCCAGGAAATTAATAGTGGGTTTTCAACGATGGTAATACCATTCAATGTCAAGGGAAGATGACATTTACCACTTGGATAAAGTGGTAAATGCGGGGTCACTTTTAACATTTAAGAAAAACTTGGACGGGTTCATGGATGAGAGGGGTGTGGAGGGATATGGTCCAAGTGCAGGTCAGTGGGACTAGGCAAAAAATGGTTCGGCACAGACAAGAATGGCCAAAAGGCCTGTTTCTGAGCTGTAATTTTCTATGGTTCTCTATGGTTCGACTCCTCTTGTTGGCAATGGTGGCGGCACATTGGCACAGTGGTTAGCACTGCTGCCTCAAGGTGCCAGGGACTCTGGTTCGATTCCCGGCTTGGGTCACTGTCGAGAGTTCGCACGTTCTCCCTGTGACTGAACATAGAACATAGAACAGTACAGCACAGTACAGGCCCTTCGGCCCTCGATGTTGTGCCGAGCTTTGTCCAAAACCAAGATCAAGCTATCCCACTCCCTATCATTCTGGTGTGCTCCATGTGCCTATCCAATAACCGCTTGAAAGTTCCTAAAGTGTCCGACTCCACTATCACAGCAGGCAGTCCATTCCACACCCCAACCACTGAGTAAAGAACCTACCTCAGACATCCCTCCTATATCTCCATGAACCTTATAGTTATGTCCCTGAGGGAATAGTCTCTGAACGTCCACTCTATCTATCCCCCTCATCATCTTATAAACCTCTATTAAATCGCCTCTCAACCTCCTCCGCTCTAAAGAGAAAAGCCCTAGCTCCCTCAACCTTTCCTCATAAGACCGACCCTCCAAACCAGGCAGCATCCTGGGAAATCTCCTTTGCACACAATATTCCAAATTTGGTCTCGCATGGGTTTCCTATTGGTGCACCGGTTTCCACTCTGTCCAAAGATGTGCAGGTTAGGTGGATTGGCTATGCTAAATTGTCCCTTAGTGTCTCGCTAGGGTAAATGCATGGGGTTATTCGGATAGGGCCTGGGTGGGATTGTGGCGCAGATTCGATGGGCCGAATGGCGGCCTCCTGCACTGTTGGGATTCTGTGATGGCCATTGCCTGGCACTTGGGTTGCAAGTGTTATCAGGCTGAATGATTTCCAGGTGTTGCTGCATATGAGCATAGACTGTATCAGTATCTGGGAAGTTGCAAATGGTGCTGAACATTGTGCAATCGTTAGCAAAAGCATTCCCACTTCTGACCTTATAATGGAGGAAAGGCAACTGACGAAGCAGTCTACAACACTACCTTGAGCAACTCCTTGCATTAATGTCTTGGAGTTGATATGATTGACCTCCAACCACTACAATCATCTTTCATGGTGCTAGGTAATGCTCCAACCAACAGAGAGTTTTCCCTCAACTCCCAGTGACTCCAGTTTTGCTAGGGTTCTTTGATGCCATACTTTGTTATTGCCGAAATATAAGCAAAGCACTGTGGATGCTGGAATCTGAAACCAAACAGAGCTTCAAAACTCTGAAGAAGTACTCAAAATCCTCTCTCTGCAAAGACGCTGCCAGGCCTGCTGAGGTTTTCCATCAATTTCTATTTCTGTTAAATGCTGCCTTGATGCCAATGGCATTTCTGTTAAATGCTGCGTTGATGCCAATAGCAGTCACACTCACCTCATCTTTTGGTTCAGCTCGTTTGTCCATATTTGAACTAAGACTGTAATTTGGTCAGGAGCTGAGTGACCCTGGTGGAGCCCAAACTGGGCATTAGTGAACATGTTCCATAGCTATGGGCCCATTCAGTTCCTGCCTTTGTCGCATTTAGTAGTCTTCAGTTTTGTGGACGAGCTGGAGAAGTTAGAATTATTGTTCATAAAGCAGGGAGGGGAGATTTAATGAGGGTACTCAAAATTATGGGAACATATGAATTAGGAACAGGAGATTTTGATAGGGCTCGGCATGGAAAAGCTGTTCCATTGGTGGGAAGATCAGTAACCAGATGGCATGCATTTGAGATAATTTGGCTACAACTCCAAGGAGGGAAATAAATTATTTTACAGATAACTATGATCTGGAGTGTGCTAGAAAGGGCTGTAGCAACAGATTGAATAGTAACTTTCTAAAGGGAATTAGATATATACTTGAAAACAAAAACCTGCGGTGCTGGGAAAGAGCAGGGGTGGAACTAATTGGATAGCTATTTTGGCAAAGACATGGGTTAAATGGCTTCCATCTATGCTCTATATATTGAATTGGATTAAGAATCGGCTGGTAGGCAGAAAGTAGCTGTAGACAAATTTGCATATGTTTGAAAACCAGCAAGTACTGGTGTCCCATAGAGATCAGTGTTAGGACCATTGCTCTTTATTATTCCGACTAGTGATGCAGGAGATGTGATTTGCACATTTTTAGATGAGGTTTGTGCTTATGTCAGAACTGTAGACAATGTTGAAAGTTGCAGGCAGATCTAAATGTGTGCTTGTGGCACAACAGTACAGTGTTATACATGTAGTAAGGGTGAATGCTATCTAACAGTTCATGAGAACAGTGCGAAAAAATAGCTACAGCTGTTTGGGCTGATCAAGCCTCAGTTAGAATAGTGTGCTTAGTTTTGTGGATGATTATGTGGGTGATATTCTGGCTTTGGGAAGGGTGCATGGGAGGGCCACTAAGTGTTTTAGTTTTACGGCCTTGTACCTAAGTGGAGGGCAGCAGTGATCTTGTGGATTTGATCAAGGTTTGTAAGTTGAAGGAAATAGATTGTTAAGATTGTTTCAATCACGTAGGTTTACAATAGGGAGGAACAGGGTTACCTGTCCTCTGCAGACACAAGGAGCATGCCTGGGCATTGTGTCGTCTTTAATTAAACAAAAGCATGGGTGACACGAGTTCCCTAAAGTATTCCCCATGGTGACACCTTGACCAATCAGAGCTGACTTGCCCACCAATCAGCATTCTTTTCTCATTTAACATGAATTGTTGCTCCCTTTTAAAATTTGGCATTTATGAGTCTGTCCTGATGAGTACAAGACAGATAGCTTTGACTGTATGCCTCTTTTGCAGCAAGTTCTGTACTGCAAAGTGACTATTCAACCACCAGTTTCATAACTTCATTCGAGACATAATTGGAGCAGTAATGTTGTTTGCTTAGTATTTTCTTAGCATTTCTTTGTCCTTGTTTCAGCCTCCATGTTAATTTTCTCCTCCTTGATTAGTCAGTCATGAAGCTCCTGTGATAGTGGCATTTCCATTTAGGACAGCAAATCTGTAGTTTCCAAGATTGTTCTGTGTTTGGCTTGAAGAAAATGTTAAGTTCCATTCAGTAGGATAGTATTTCCGTTGTGCTAGAATTTCTCGGATAACATGTTTGATCTCATCTTTCCATTTTTCTAATTTTATATGAAGATTATTTTTGCTTAGTAATATCAAATGTAAATCTTCTCCTGTTTGGAGCCGAGTTTTCCGCTTGTATTTTATATATTTGAGACTTGTTATCTGAAATTTCTTTGAGATGGAAAGAGTAAAAATGTTTTTCATTTCCTCCGAAGTCCTGTGTGTGCAATCACCAAGGGTGTGTAACTGATGGTCAGTGGGTTACAAGGCAGCAAAAAAGAGTTCAGGAAATAAAGGGCAAAGGAATAACCAGGGAGAGAGTAGGGCCTCTTAAGGATCACATTGTCTGTACCTTTAAGACCTGGCTGGCTTTAGGGATTCGCATTCTAATTAGTATTCTGTAACTTGATGTTGTGTCGCTGTGCAGTGTTTGAGAGCACATTTCCGCTCCATCTGACGAAGGAGCAGCGCTCCGAAAGCTTATGGTATTTGCTACCAAATAAACCTGTTGGACTTTGACCTGGTGTTGTGAGACTTCTTCCTCTTAAGGATCAACAGGGTCATCTTTGTGCAGATCCACAAGAGATGGAAGTGATCTTAAATTAATATTTCTCATGAGTATTACTGTTGAGAAAGGCATGGATGTTGGGGTACTTGGGGAAATAAATAGTGATGTCTTGAGGAGTGTACATATTTCAGAGAAGGAGGTGCTGAGAGTCTTAAAGCGCATCAAGATAGATAAATCCCCAGGACCTGATGAAATATATCCCAGGACGTTGTGGGAGGCTCAGGGAGGAAATTGCGGGTCCCCAAGTTGAGCTATTTGAATCATCGACAGTCACAGGTGAGGTGCCTGAAGATTGGAGGCTCGCAAATTTTGTGCCTTTGTTTAAGAAAGGCTGCAGGGAAAAGCCTGGGACTGCAGACCGGTGAGCCTAACTTCTCTAGTGGTTAAGTTAGAAGGCATTCTGAGAGACGGGATCTACAGGCATTTAGAGAGGCAAGGACTGACTAGGGACAGTCAGCGTGGCTTTGTGAGTGGAAAATCAATACTCCCGGATTTGATTGAGTTCTTTGAAGGGGTAACCAAGAAGGTAGATGAGGGCAGTGCAGTCGACGTTATCTACATGGACTTTGACAAGGCAAGGCCTTTGACAAGGTACCGCATGTTAGGTTGTTGCATAAGGCTACATCTCACAGGATCCAGGGTGAGGTAACCAATTGGATACAAAATTGAATTGATGACAGAAGACAGAGGGTGCTTGTAGAAGGTTGTTTTTTAAACTGGAGGCTTGTGACCAGTGGTGTGCCTCAAGGATCCGTGCTGGGTCCACTGTTAGTTGTTAGTTATATTAATGATTTGGATGAAAATTTAGGAGGAATGGTTACTAAGTTTGCAGATGACACCAAGATTGGTGGCACAGTGGACAGTGAAGAAAATTATCTGGGATTGCAATGGGATCTTGATCAATTGGGGCAGTGAGCCGATGAATGGCAGATGGAGTTTAATTTAGATAGATGTGAGATGATGCATTTTGGTAGACCAAATCAGGGCAGGACCTACTCAGTTAATGGTAGGGTGTTGGGGAAAGTTATAGAACAAAGAGATCGAGGAGTACAGGTTCATAGCTCCTTAAAAGTGGAGTCACAAGTGGACAAGGTGGTGAAGAAGGCATTAGACATGCTTGGTTTCATTGATCAGAACATTGAATATAGGAGTTGGGACGTCTTGTTGGAGCTGTACAAGACATTGGTAAGGCCACACTTGGAATACTGTGTACACTCTATTATAGAAAGGATATTATTAAGCTAGAAAAAGTGCAGAAAAGATTACTAGGATGCTACTGGGACTGGATGGTTTGAGTTATAAGGAGAGCCTGGATAGACTGGGACTTTTTTCCCCGGCGCCTAAGAGGCTTAGGGGTGATCTGATAGAGGTCTATAAAATAATGAAGGGTATGGATCAGCTAGAGAGTCAACATCTTTTCTCAAAGGTAGGGGAGTCTAAAACTAGAGGGCATAGGTTTAAGGTGAGAGGGGAGAGATACAAAAGGGTCCAGAGGAGCAATTTTTTCAGAGGGTGGTGAGTTTCTGGAACGAGCTGCCGGTAGTAGTAGTAGAGGCGGGTACGATTTTGTCTTTTAAAAAGTATTTAGACAATTACATGAGTAAGATTGGTATGGAGGGATATGGGCCAAATGCGGGCAATTGAGACTAGTTTAGTGGTAAAACTGGGTGGCATGTACAAGTTGGGCCGAAGGGCCTGTTTCCATGCTGTAAACCTCTTTGACTCTAATGCAGCTGTAGTTCAGATAAATTCGGCCCACTGCTCTCAACCCTTGGGGCCATAAATTCTGTGGAGTGGCAAACGCTCTACTTGCACTAAAATGTAGCCGCACTTTTCTCACCTGTCCTTCCGACTTGGGCCAGATGAGAAAAATGCAGCAGGTTCTCGAGGTCTTCTGTCGAGTGCCAGAGAATATGGAGAAAGGTGGGCACACTCCCTTTTTACATCACAGGTTGGGGTTGGGTCGGGTGATCAGCGGGGGAGGTTGATGAGGGTAGTTGGGGAGGGGTGGTGAAGTGGGAGCATCGTGTGTGGGGAATTGGCGGTCAGGAGGGTCATTGGGGAGGAAGTGTTGTATGAGGTGGTTGGTGTCTCCTGTGTTGATGGAGGTCAGGATATATTAGCCAGGAGTTAGAAGTGGTTTTAATTCTTCTAATCTTTCCTGAGTAAGTTTTCTGTAACACACCTGGAACCATCCAAATGCTGCGATTTAAATTAAGAGTATTGGGTGCCTCTCAATCCAGGGTAATTGCCCAGTGAAAGTTTGAACTCATGGGAAATTGCTGTGCAATCCTTATGTGCAGATACCTTGTGGACTGGGTGAAGTGGGGCAGGGGGGGGTGGCGGGTAGACCCTGAGCATGTTTGGGTACCTCCAGGTGTAACGCCACTTGGAATGGAAGTTATGAGAATGTTGAATGTTCATCAAATAAAATTCTTGACTCAGTAGGCATTTTTACAGTAACATTGTAATTCTTTGTGTATTCTTACCTGTTTGTCAGAAGAGAATGGAAATATTTTGGAGGTTGTTCATTGTTTTATTTAATTTTTAAGGGATTTAAGAAGATTTATATTGTGGTAGCTATTCTTGACAAAATGATAAAGGTCAGCATCTTGTGTGATAGCTTGCTTCTTCATGCATTCCTTTGACTAATCCTATGCTTACTGCTGTCTTGGGGGTTATTTTTGCTTTAGGCCAGATGCATTTATAGAATTGAGTTTGTTACCTGTTGCACAAATGAGTACCAAGAATAACATCTGTGAATGTCAGCAACTCTCAAAAATCTAGCCTTGCGGCAGTACAACCGAACAGAATAGCCATCAGGAGCATGTGCAGTTCTGATGACCACTAATGTGGCTGCTGTCACTCAGTGTTAGAGGTGATGTGCGATGTCTTTTTTCCCCAAATAAAATGATTCATTTTATTCTGGACTTAATGTTAATGTATTGGATTAACTCCTTATAGTTTAGTGAGCAACGGCTATCATTAGCAAAACTGACAATTATCGTCAGTGATGTCACATTCGAAAACTGCACTTCTGACATGTCCGTCCTTTTCTTAACTGAGTTTTCCTCTTACCTGTGGTTGACAGGGCACTCAACCAAGTTCAACCATTTCCTGCACCTCACCCTTTCCCCTCCCTCCCAGAACCATAATAGGGTCCGCACTTTCCCATTCCTTCAACCTCCACTATTTCTGTCAACTCCAGGATGATTCCACCATGAAACACATCTTCCCCCTCATCATCCCCAACTCTTCTTCCCCCTTCCCACAGCACCTTCCCTTGCAATTGCAGAAGGTGCAACATCTGCCCCTTTACCATTTCAGGCCCATTACACCCCTTTAAGGGAAGCAGCATTTCACCTGTACCTCCTTCAACTTGCCCTACTGTATTTGTTGCTCTAAACACGGTGTCTTCTACAATGGGGAGACTAAATGCAGACTGGGTGACCGCTTTGTGGAACACCTCTTAGCCAACAATCATGACCCTAACCACCTTGTTGCTTGCCATTTCAACTCCATATTTTGCTCTCATGCCCACATTTCCATCTTTGGCCCTCTGCGATGCCCCAATGAAGCCCAACGCAAACTGGGGGAGCAGCACCTCATCTTCTGATTAGGTATATTATAGCCCTCGGCCAACGTTGAGTTCAACAACTTTACACTGTGACCTTTCTCCTTATCTTGACCATTTTTAAATATACAAAACATTTTTTGGCCCAATGGGAAAGAAAATCCTCCCACAATGGGCCATCTGTCATTTTTTCATAACTTTTGCTTTCACTGAGCACGGACCTTTATTCTCCCATTAACACATTTTGATGGCTTAACTTTATGCAATTACTAACACCTTCTCCTGTCATTGACACTTCCTCTGTCTCATGACAGAGATCTTGCAATCTCTCCTGGTTCCCACCAATCACTGTCCTCCTACTTTGTTCCAGCTGTTCCAACCCTCTTATACAAGTAAATAATCCATCACTTTTCTCCATCACAAGGGACTTGATGGATGAGGAGCCTAGGGTAGGGTGTGCAGATATTCTGGGTCATGTCAATATCAAAAAGCAGGAGATATTGGGCATCTTAAAAACATTAAAGTAGGTAGGTCCCCAGGGCCTGATGGGATCTATCCCAGAATACTGAGGGAGGCAAGGGTGGAAATTGCTAGGGCCTTGACAGAAATCTTTGTATCCTCATTGGTACAGGTGAAATTCCAGAGGACTGGAGGGTAGCCCATGTTGTTCAATTGTTTAAGAAGGGCGGCAGGGATAATCCAGGAAATTATAAGCCGGTGAGCCTTGTGTCAGTGGGAGGGAAATTATTGGAAAAGATTCTCAGGGGCAGGATTTACTCACATTTGGAAACAAATAGATTTATTAATGATAGACAGCATGGTTTTGTGAAGGGGAGCTTGTGCCTCACTAACTTGATCGAGTTTTTCAAGGAAATGACGATGATGATAGATGAGGGAAAGGCAGTGGATATTGTATACATGGATTTCAGTAAAGCCTTTGACAGGGTACCTTATGGTGTACTGGTACGAAAGGTGAAGTCATGCAGAATCAGAGGAGAGCTGGCAAGGTGGATACAGAACTGGCTTGGCCATAGAAGACAGAGGGTAGCAGTAGAGGAGTGCTTTTCTGAATGGGAGGCTGTGACTAGCGGTCTTCCACAGGGATCAGTTCTGGGACCTTTTTTATTCATAGTATATATAAATGATTTGGAGGAAAATGTAGCTGGTCTGATTAGTAAGTTCGCAGATGACACACAAAATTGGTGGAGTTGTGGATAGTGAAAAGGATTGTCAGAGGATACAGCAAGATGTAGACCAGTTGGAGACTTGGGTGGAGAAATGGCAGATGGAGTTTAATCCGGACAAGTGTGAGGTAATGCATTTTGGAAGGTCCAATGCATGTAGGAATTATACAGTAAATGGTAGAATCCCTAGGCGTATTGACAGGCAGAGAGATCTGGGCATACATGTCCACCGATCACTGAAAGTGGCAACGCAGATGGTTAAGGTAGTCAAGAAAGCATATGGCATGTTTGACTTCATTGGTCGGGGCATTTGAGTATAAAAATAGAACCTTAGTTAGGCCTCATTTAGAATATTTTGTACAATTTTGGTTGCCACACTACTAGAAGGATGTGAATGCTTTGGCGAGGGTACAGAAGAGATTTACCAAGATGTTTCCTGGTCTGGAGGGTATTAGCTGTGAGGAGAGGTTGGACAAACTCTTTGTTCTCACTGGAACTAAGGAGGTTGAGGGGTGACCTGACAGAGGTCTACAAGATTGAGTGGCATGGACAGAGTGGATAGTCAGATGCTCTTTCCAAGGGTAGAAAAGTCAAGTATTAAGGGACATAGGTTGAAGGTGCATGAGGAAAAGTTTAGAGGAGATGTGCGAGGCAAGTTTTTTTTACACACAGGATGGTGAATGTCTGGAATGCGCTGCCTGGGTAGGCGGTGGAAGCAAGTACGATACCGGCATTTAAGGGGCAAGTAGATGAATACATGAATAGGATGGGAATGGAAGGATGCGGACTCCATAAGTGCGTACGGTTTTAGTTTAGGCAGGCATCATGATCGGTGCAGGCTTGGGGGGAGCTGAGGGGCCTGTTCCTGTGTTGTACTTTTCTTTGTTGTTTGTTCTCCTTAGCTCTGAAGAAGAGTCGTATAAATGTGAAACACAAATCCTATTTTCTCTCTCCACAGATGCTGCCAGACCTGCTGAGTTTCTCCAGTGTTTTCTGTTTTTGTTTCTCACTGGTTGCTTTAAGAAGGTGATCATGAACTGCTGAAGTCTATTTGATGGTTCCTTAGCCGTTTGATAGAACTGAGTGGCTTGCAAGGGCAGTTAAAAATGGGACTGGAGACATATTAGCCAGATAAAGGAAAGACAGCGGTTTCCTTCTCGAAAGGAGCTTTCCAGTTTTTTTTTCTGAAACTAGCCTTGTATTTCCAAGATTATATTAGATGCTTTCACATTGTCAATTGCATTGGGGTTTGAATTCGTGCTATATGGATTGCCAGTTCAGTTACATTGCTTGCACCCTATTGATCAAGAAAGATGCAGTACATTTCTCAGCTTGATAGAAATCTGCTACATTCAATATTTCAGCAAAACTATTATCTCCCCAATTTGAATTTCAGTAGGAGCCATTGGTATCAATCTGGATATCTCTCTCCCCCAAAAAGCTGTCGAGGCTAAGTCAATTGAAAAATGTAAAACTGAGATTGTGAAGGAATTTTATTAGGCCGGAAGATGGAGTTAAACCATAAGACCATAAGGTATTGGAGCAGAATTAGCCCATTCGGCCATCTCGTCTGCTCTGCCATTCAATCATGACTGATGTGATTCTTATCCCCATTCTCCTGTCTTCTCCCCATAAGTCTTGATCTCCTTGTTGATCAAGAACCTATCTATCTCTGTCTTAAAGATGCTCAATGACCGTGGCTCCACAGCCTTCTGTGGCAGTGAGTTCCACAGATTCATCACCCTCTGGCTGAAGAACTTCCTCCTCATCTCAGTTTTAAAGGAGCGCCCCTTCACTCTGAGGTTGTGCCCTCGAATTCTAGCCTTCCCACCAGTGGAAACATCCTCTCCACGTTCACTCTATTTAGGCCTCTCAGTATTCTGTAAGTTTCAATTAGATCCCCCCTCATCCTTCTAAACTCCATCGAGTATAGACCCAGACTCCTCAAACGCTCCTCATATGACAAACCCTTGGTTATGGTGTAGATCTGCCACAATTGTAATTGAATAGTGAAACAGGGTCAAGGGGCCGAACAGCCTATTCCTGTCCTGCATTCGTAGAATCATGGAATACCTACAGTGCAGAAGGAGGCCACTTGGCCCATCGAGTCTGCACCGATTCTCCTACAGAGCATCCCACCCAGACTGATCCCTGTAACCCCGCTAATCCCCCAAACCTATTAATCCCAGGACACCAAGGGGCAATTTAGCATGGCCAATCTACCTAACCTGCACTGTAGATATTCTATGATTCTATGAATGCAGGACAGGAATAGGCTGTTCGGCCCCTTGAGCCTGTTTCACTATTCAATTACAATTGTGGCAGATCTATACCATAACCAAGGGTTTGTCATATGAGGAGCCTGGGCCTATACTCGGAGTTTAGAAGGTTGAGGGGGGATCTAATTGAAACTTACAGAATACTGAGAGGAAACGGGAGCACCTGGAGGAAAACCCACGCAGACACAGTGAGGGCGTACAAACTCCACACAGTCACCCAAGGCCAGAATTGAACCCGTGTCCCTGGCACTCTGAGACAGCAGTGCTAACCCCTGTGCCACCATGCAATGCTTGTTGTCCACAAGTGAACCCAGATTACGGTATTTACGTAGGCAAGCTATTCATACATAAAGCTAATCCTGATCCTAATTCATCGGCTTCCTGGCATAGGTCATTGGTTATTGACGAACAGGAATCTTGGTTAAATTCACCTTTCTATTCCCTCCAAGGCGACTAAGGATAATTGTAATCCCCACTTAGTTCAGCAAAGAGTGAAACTTGGGCAATTGTTAAAGAAGGGAGAAGGAGAGGCAATGTAGACTTTACAGCACAGTACTGAAGGGGGACAGAGGGACTGGGATGCAGAGGCTGTGGGAAGGGATTTAAATGAATATTTTGCCTCCGTGTCTACAAAGGAAAGGGATGATGCAGATGTAGTAGTCCAGGAGGAACACACTGAGATATTGGACAGGATACTCCTAAAGAGAGAGGAAGTACTCAAAGGGTTGAATCCTTGAAAGTTGATAAGTTGCCAAGGCCAGATGAATTGTTTCCGAGGCTGATGAAGGAGGTCAGGGAAAAGATAGCAGATACTCTGATGATGATTTTTTAATCCTCACTAGATACAGGGGAGGTATCGGAGGACTGAAGAAATGTAAACATTGTTCCATTGTTTAAAAAAGGGATCAAAGGAAATGCCAAACAATTATAGGCCAGTTAGTCTTACATTGATGGTGGGCAAATTAGTAGAATCAATCCTGAGAGACATAGAAAATCCTGTCACATAGAAAGGCATGGACTTGTCAGGAATGGTCAGCATGGATTTGTTAAAGACATGGTCCCGCATGGTGGATTGGTCAAAAAAAATTCAAGGCCATGGGATACAGGGTAATGTAGCAAACTGGATAAAACGTTGCCTTGGTTAGAGGAAATAAAGCATAATGGTCAATGGATGCCCTTGTAAATGGAGAGTTGTTTCAGATGGTGTTCCACAGGGTTCTATGTTGGGACCCTTACTGTTTGTGTTATAATATTAGCGATTTGGACGTGAACATGGAGGGGCACAACTGGAAAATTTTCAGATGACACAAAGATTTGCCGAATAGTGGATAGTGTAGAGGATAGCAATGATCCTCTAAATGATATCTGCAAAATGATATAGATGGCTTGATGGAGTCGGTGATAAAGCGACTGATGGATTTTAACATGAAGTGTGAGGTAATGCATTTAGAGAGGTCAAACAGTGATGGGGAATACACAATAAATGGGAATGTACGAAGAGGAGTAGATGAAGTGAGATCTTGGTGTACAAGTACACAGGTCCCTGAAGGCAGCAGTTCAAGTAGATAAGGTTGTAAAGAATGGTAGGGCAGATTGAGAGAGATCTGGGATCTTGGGCTTCATAAAGAGGCATTGATTACAAAAGGAGGGAGATTATGCTGAACCTTGATTAGGCTCTGATTAGGCACCAACTCTGATTGCATCTAGCTCTGGCCACAATTGCGGAAAGATGCGATGGCCCTGGTGAGGGTGCCGATGTGATTTACAGAATGATTGCAGAGATACAAAGAACAAAAAGAACAAAGAACAATACAGCACAGGAACAGGCCCTTCGGCCCTCCAAGCCCGTGCCGCTCCCTGGTCCAAACTAGACCATTCTTTTGTATCCCTCCATTCCCACTCCGTTCATATGGCTGTCTAGATAAGTCTTAAACGTTCCCAGTGTGTCCGCCTCCACCACCTTGCCTGGCAGCGCATTCCAGGCCCCCACCACCCTCTGTGTAAAATATGTCCTTCTGATATCTGTGTTAAACCTCCCCCCCCCCCTTCAGATGTGGGTTTTTTGTTGCAAGGCTAGGTTGGAAAGACTGACATTGATCTCCTTGGAGCAGTGGAGATTGAGGGGAGATTTGATAGAAGTATAGAAAATTGTAGCAGACTTGAATAAGGCGGGAAAGGAAAATCTTGTCCCATTAACTGACGGTACAAGGACTAAGATTGTCCTTTAAGGTTCTGGGCAAGAGATGGAGGAGGAATATGAGGAAGAGCTTTCTGCACAGCTAGTGGTACTAATCTGGAATTTGATGTCCACAAAGTAGTGAAGCAGAAACATTCAGTGATTTTGAAAGGAGATTGGATGGGCAATTGAAAATAATAAAGTTGCAGGGCTGTGGTCTGGATTGTTCCGCGGGAAGCCAGCTTGAACTCCGTGGGCAGTATGGCTTCCTTCTGTGCTGTACAGAACTTCAACTTTCTGTCTTGCAACTTGCAATTCCTGACAGCGCATGTACCACGCACGTGCACACCACACAAACCCAGCACACCCATGCCACGGTATCATGCGTGTGGCACACCCGCGCGGCACTCGCACACGCCAGTCCTACACCATCATCACTCAATCCCCCACTCTCAACATTCCGGATGTTACCAATGACCAGAAACTGAGCTGGCCAAGCCACATAAATACTGTGGCTTACAAGGGCAGGTCAGAGACTAGGAATCCTGTGGCAAGTAACTCACCACCTGACTTACCAAATCCTGTCTACCATCTACAAGGATGCAGTTCCAAAACACTCAGGAAACTGGACACCATCAGGACAAAGCAGTCCATTTCAAGTATCCACCACTTTCAACTTCCGCTCCCTCCAACACAGTGGCAGCTGTGTATAATATCTACAAGATGTACTGCAGGAACTTACCAAGGCTTCTTAGACAGCACTTTCCAAACCCACAACTGTCTAGAAGGACAAGGAGAGCAGCCACATGGGAAGACCACCTGGATGTTCCCCTGAAAGGCGCACACCATCCTAACTTGGAACTGTATCATTGTTCCTTCACACTCACTGGGTCAAAATCTGAGAACACCCTCCCTAACAGCACTGTGGGTGTATGTGCACAAAGAACAGTACAGCACAGGAACAGCCCCCTTGATCCACCAAGCTTGTGTCGACACATGACACCTTTCTAAAGTAAAGAACTTTTGCTTCTATGCAGTCTGTATCGCTCTGTTCCCTGCCTATTCATGTATCTGGCCTCTTAAACATTGATATTGAAACTGCTACTACCACCTCCTCTGACAGTGCATTGCAGGCACTTAGCACCCTCTGTATAAAAAAAACCTGATGTGGAGATGCCGGCGTTGGACTGGGGTAAACACAGTAAGAAGTTTAACAACACCAGGTTAAAGTCCAACAGGTTTATTTGGTAGCAAAAGCCACACAAGCTTTCGAGGCTCTAAGCCCCTTCTTCAGGTGAGTGGGAATTCTGTTCACAAACAGAATTTATAAAGACACAGACTCAATTTACATGAATAATGGTTGGAATGCGAATACTTACAACTAATCCAGTCTTTAAGAAACAAAACAATGGGAGTGGAGAGAGCATCAAGACAGGCTAAAAAGATGTGTATTGTCTCCAGACAAGACAGCCAGTGAAACTCTGCAGGTCCACGCAACTGTGGGAGTTACAAATATTGTGACATGAACCCAATATCCCGGTTGAGGCCGTCCTTGTGTGTGCGGAACTTGGCTATCAGTTTCTGCTCAGCGACTCTGCGCTGTCGTGTGTCGCGAAGGCCGCCTTGGAGAACGCTTACCCGAATATCAGAGGCCGAATGCCCGTGACCGCTGAAGTGCTCCCCAACAGGAAGACAAGACTGTTCTCTTCCTGTTGGGGAGCACTTCAGCGGTCACGGGCATTCGGCCTCTGATATTCGGGTAAGCGTTCTCCAAGGCGGCCTTCGCGACACACGACAGCGCAGAGTCGCTGAGCAGAAACTGATAGCCAAGTTCCGCACACACAAGGACGGCCTCAACCGGGATATTGGGTTCATGTCACAATATTTGTAACTCCCACAGTTGCGTGGACCTGCAGAGTTTCACTGGCTGTCTTGTCTGGAGACAATACACATCTTTTTAGCCTGTCTTGATGCTCTCTCCACTCCCATTGTTTTGTTTCTTAAAGACTGGATTAGTTGTAAGTATTCGCATTCCAACCATTATTCATGTAAATTGAGTCTGTGTCTTTATAAATTCTGTTTGTGAACAGAATTCCCACTCACCTGAAGAAGGGGCTTAGAGCCTCGAAAGCTTGTGTGGCTTTTGCTACCAAATAAACCTGTTGGACTTTAACCTGGTGTTGTTAAACTTCTTACTGTAAAAAAAACCTGCCTCTCACATCATCTCCTTTAAACTTCTCCCTTTTACCTTAAACTTAGGTTTAATTAAAATTGACATTTCTACTCTAATTAAAAAGACTCCAACTATCCGTACTATCCTCTCATAATTTTGTAAACTTCTATCAGGTCGCCCCTCAGCCTCCGACGTTCAAGCGAAAACAAACCAAGTTTGTTCAATTTCTGCTCATAGCCAATACCCTCCAAGCCAGGTAACATCCTGGTAAACACAGTAAGTAACCTCACAACATCAGATTTATTTGGTAGCACGAGCTTTCGGAGTGTTGCCCCTTCATCAGGTGAGTGAAGAGTTTAGTTCACAAACCGGGCATATATATAGACACAAACTCAATTACAAGATAATGGTTGGAATGCGAATCTTAACAGGTAATCAAGTCTTTACAGGTGCAGACAATGTGAGTGGAGAAAGGGTTAAGCACAGGTTAAAGAGGTGTGAATTGTCTCCAGCCAGGACAGTTGGTGAGATTTTGCAAGCCCAGGCAAGTCGTGGGGGGGGGGGTCACAGATAGTGTGACATGAACCCAAGAACCTGGTTGAGGCCGTCCTCGTGTGCGGAACTTGGCTATCAGTTTCTGCCCAGCAATTCTGCGTTGTCGTGTGTCGTGAAGGCCGCCTTGGAGAACGCTTACCCGAAGATCAGAGGCTGAATGCCCTTGACTGCTGTCGTGTTCCCCGGCAGGAAGGGAATACTCCAGCCTGGTGATTTTGTCAAGCGGTGTCCATTCATGTGTTGTCGTAGCGTCTGCATGGTGTCGCTAATGTACCATGCCTCGGGACATCCTTTCCTGCAGGTAGACAACATTGGCTGAGTCACAAGAGTATGTACCGTGTACCTGGAGGATGGTGTTTTCACGTGAGATGATGGCATCCGTGTCGATGATCTGGCACGTCTTGCAAAGGTTGCTAAGGCAGGGTTGTGTGGTGTCATGGTCACTGTTCTCCTGAAGGCTGGGTAGTTTGCTGTGGACAATGGTCTCTTTGAGGTTGTGCGGTTATTTGAAGGCAAGAATTGGAGGTGTGGGGATGGCCTTGGCAAGATATTCGCCTTCATCGATGACATGTTGAAGGCTCTGGAGAAGATATCGTAGATCCTCCGCACCGTGGAAGTACTGGACAACGAAGGGTATTCTGCCCACCGTATCCCATGTTTGTCTTCTGAGGAGTCTGTGCGGTTTTTCACTGTGGCATGTCAGAACTGTCGATTGATGAGTTGAGTGCCATATCCTGTCTGTAGGTGTCTGTTGCGATCCTCCTCATCTGAGAAAATCCTGTGTATACGGAGGGCTTGTCCGTAGGGGATGGCTTCTTTAACGTGTTTAGGGTGGAAGCTGGAGAAGTGGAGCATCGTGAGGTTATTGTGGGCTTGCGGTACAGTGAGGTGCTGAGGTGACCATCCTTAATGGAGATGTGTGTGTCCAAGAATGCAACCGATTCCGGAGAGTAGTCCATGGTGAGTTTGATGGTGGGATGGAACTTGTTGATGTCATCATATAGTTGTTTCAGTGATTGTTCACCATGAGTCCAAAGGCAGAAAATGTCATCAATGTATCTAGTGTATAGCATCGGTTGAAGGTCCTGTGCGGTGACTAAGTCTTGTTCGAACCTGTGTATGAAGATGTTGGCATATTGAGGTGCAAATTTAGTCCCCATGGCTGTTCCATGTGTCTGGATGAATAACTGGTGGTTGAAGGTGAAGACATTGTGGTCCAGGATGAAGCGAATGAGTTGTAGAATTGCATCTGGAGATTGGCAGTTGTCAGTGTTGAGTATGCTGGTGTGGAGTGCCGAGACATCCTTTGTGACGAGGAGTGTGCCTGGTTCAACTTCTCCATGGGTGCTGAGTTTCTGTAAGAAGTCTGTAGTGTCGCGACAGAAGCTGGAGGTTCTTTGTACAATCCTGGTGAACCTTCTCTATATCCTCATGTCTCCACATCCTTCTGGTAGTGTGGTGACCAGGACTGTATGCAATATTCCATATGTGACTTAAGTTCGATACAGCTACAACATGACTTGCCAGTTTATATGCTCTGTATCCCAGCTGATGAAGGCAAGCATGCCATACGTTTTCTTGACCACCTTATCCACTTGTGTTGCCACCTTCATGGAACTGTGGACCTGTGCCTAGATCTCTCTGTATATTAATGCTTCTAAGAGTTCTGCCATTTACTGTATACTTCCCTCTTGCATTCGACCTTCCAAAATGCACCAGCTCACATTTGTCCAGATTAAATTCCATCTGCCATTTCTCTGCAGAAGTCTCAGCCTATCTACATCCTGCTGTATCCTGATCGTCTGCAGACTTACTAATCTGCCAACTACGTTCTCCTCCAAATAATTTAGATATATTACAAACAATATGTCTCAAGTTCTCTCATTTCTTGCAGCTGGTTTAAAATTGTCAATCTCTTAGCGATATGAATGACTATCTTCTGTTTTTGGTCCGCTCACAGAAATTGAGCAGCTATGAGCAGGACAGGTATCATTCTAACTGTTTAGGGTTCTTGGGTTGTTGCTGCAGCCACCAGCAAGTAAGGTTTTTAAATGCATATTTTGCCAGCAACCTTATGTAGCCAGGAGGAGTAGGGCTGCATTTCCCAACTTCACCTCGCACTATTGCCCACTGTAACCCTCCTCCTCGGACTTACCATGAGGCTGCTCCTGGAGAGGCAAGTGGCCTGACATTCATGTTCTTCAAATGTGTGAACTGCCTGTGATTAAAGAACAAAGAAAAGTACAGCACAGGAACAGGCCCTTAGGCCCTCCAAGCCTGCGCCGATCATGACGCCTGCCTAAACTAAAACCGTATGCATTTACGGAGTCTGTATCCTTCCGTTCCCATCTTATTTATGTATTTGTCTACTTGCCCCTTAAATGCCAGTATTGTACCTGCTCCCACCATCTTCCCGGGCAGCACGTTCCAGACATTCACCACCCTCTGTAAAAATGAAAACCTGCCTCGCACATCTCCTCTAAACTTTTCCCCATGCACCTTAAACCTATGTCCCCTAGTACTTGACTTTTCCACCCTAGGACAGAGCATCTGACTATCCACTCTGTCCATGCCACTCATCATCTTGTAAACCTCTATCAGGTCACCCCTTAACCTCCTTAGTTCCAGTGAGAATAAACCGAGTTCATCCAATCTCTCCTCCTAGCTGATACCCTCCAGACCAGGCAACATCCTGGTAAACCTCTTTTGTACCTTCACCAAAGCATCCACATCTTTCTGGTAGTGTGGCGACCGGAATTGTACAAAATATTCTAAATGAGGCCTAACTAAGATCCTGTATAGTTGCAGCATGACCTGCTAATTTTTATACTCAATGCCCTGACTGATGAAGGCAAGCATGCCGTATGCCTTCTTGACTACTTTATCCACCTGCATTGCCACTTTCAGTGATCGGTGGACATGTACGCCCAGATCACTCTGCCTGTCAATACTCCTCAGGATTCTACCATTTACTGTATAATTCCTACATGCATTGGACTTTCCAAAATACATTACCTCACACAGACGGAGGATGAGGGGAGACTTAATAGAGGTGTATAAAATTATGAAAGGCATAGATAGGGTGAACGGTGGGAAGCTTTTCCCCAGGTCGGTGGTGACGTTCACGAGGAGTCATAGGTTCAAGGTGAAGGGGGGGAGGTTTAACACAGATATCAGAAGGACATATTTTACACAGAGGATGGTGGGGGCCTGGAATGCGCTGCCAGGCAAGGTGGTGGAGGCGGACACACTGGGAACGTTTAAGACTTATCTAGACAGCCATATGAACGGAGTGGGAATGGAGGGATACAAAAGAATGGTCTAGTTTGGACCAGGGAGCGGCACGGGCTTGGAGGGCCGAAGGGCCTGTTCCTGTGCTGTACTGTTCTTTGTTCTTTGTTCACTTGTCTGGATTAAACTCAACCTGCTTTTTCTCCGCCCAAGACTCCAACTGGTCTTGGGCGGAGAAAAGTTTAAAGGGAATATTAGGGGGGGCTTCTTCACGCAGAGAGTGGTGAGAGTGTGGAATGAGCTGCCGGATAAAGTGGTAAATGCGGGGTCACTTTTAACATTTAAGAAAAACTTGGACAGTTTCATGGATGAGAGGGGTGTGGAGGGATATGGTCCAAGTGCAGGTCAGTGGGACTAGGCATAAAATGGTTCGGCACAGACAAGAAGGGCCAAAAGGCCTGTTTCTGAGCTGTAATTTTCTATGGTTCTATATCTTGCTATATCCTTTGATAATCCTCTTCACTATCCGCAACTCCTCCAATTTTTGTGTCATCTGCGAACTTACTAATCAGACCAGCTACATTTTCCTCCAAGTCATTTATATATACTACGAACAACAAAGGTCCCAGAACTGATCCCTGTGGAACACCGCTCGTTCACAGCCTTCCATTCTACTGCTACCCTCTGGCCAAGCCAGTTCTGTATCCATCTTGTCAGCTCTCCTCTGATCCTGTATGAATTCACCTTATCGAACCAGTCTACCATGAGGTATCTTGTCAAAGGTATACACCATCCACTGCCTTTCCCTCATCTGTCATCTTCGTCACTTCCTCAAAAAACTCGATCAAGTTAGTGAGGCACGACCTCCCCTTCACAAAACCATGCTGCCTATCACTAATGAGTCCATTTGTTTCCAAATCTGAGTAAATCCTGTCCCTAAGAATCTATTCCAATAATTTCCCTCTCACTGACTTAAGGCTCACTGGCCTATAATTTCCTGGATTATCCCTGCTGCCCTTAAACAATGGAACAACAATGGCTATCCTCCAGTCCTCTGGAACTTCACCTGCAGCCAATGAGGATACAAAGATTTCTGTCAAGGCCCCAGCAATTTCCACCCCTGGTTCCATCAGTATTCTGGGGTAGATCCCATCAGACCCTGAAGATGGAACAAGAAGATGGAGAAGAACGTAAGAATTAGGAGTAGGAGTAGGCCATCTGGCCCCTCGAGCCTGCTCCGCCATTCAATAAGATCATGGCTGATCTTTTCATGGACACAGCTCCACTTAGCCAGCCGCTCACCATAACCCTTAATTCCTTTACTGTTCAAAAATCTATTTTTCCTTAAAAACATTCAATGAGGTAGCTTCAACTGCTCCACTGGATAGGGAATTCCACAGATTCACAACCCTTTGGATGAAGAAGTTCTTCCTCAACTCCGTCCTAAATCTTCTCCCCTCTTATTTTTAGGCTCGTTTCACCCACCAGTGGAAACAACCTAATAAAAGCAAATTACTGTGGATGCTGGAATCTGAAACCAAAAGAGAAAATGCTGGAAAATCTCAGTGGGTTTGGCAGCATCTGGAAGGAGAGAAAAGAGCTGACGTTTCAAGTCCAGATGACCCTTCGTCAAAGCTGTGGCCTCACCAGCTGCAGCGTAACTTCCCTGTTTTTAAACTCCACCCATCTAGCAATGAATGACAAAATTCCATTTGCCGCCTTAATTATCTGCCGCACCTGTAAACCAACGTTTTGAGATTAATGCACAAGGACATCCAGCTCCCTCTGCACAGCAGCATGCTGCAATTTTTTAACCATTTAAATCGTCCATTTTGCTGTTATTCCTACCAAAATGGATGACCTCACATTTACCAACATTGTACTCCATCTGCCAGACCCTTGTCCGCTCACTTAAACGAATATATCCTTTGCAGACTTTGTGTCCTCTGCACACTTTGCTCTACCACTCATCTTAGTGTCATCTGCGAACTTGGACACACTACATTCAGTCCCCATCTCCAAATCATCTATGTAAATTGTAAACAATTGTGGTCCCAACACTGATCCCTGAGGCACACCACTAGTCACTGGTTGCCAACCAGAAAAACACCCATTTACCTCCATTCTTTGCTTTCTGTTAGTTAACCAATCCTCTCTCCATGCTAATACATTACCCGTAACACTGTGCACCTTTATCTTATGCAGCAGTCTTTGGTGCGGCATCTTGTCGAATGCCTTCTGGAAATCCAGATACACCACATCCATCTGCACGAGATCCAATTTTGGGCTGGCTTTGGAGCCCTCAGGGTGTGCACTGTTTAGCAGCAGAGAATCTGGGTCCAAAAGCAAAATTTGACACTTGATTTTTATGTTTTCGTTTAGTAAGATGAATTAAGTAATTTTACTGTAATGTTGCATTTGTAATTGAATCTGCTGTTACTTCATATTGCTACCACAATAATCCAAGTTTCTTAGCCAGAACTAAATACTGTCAATACTATCTTTCCAGTTATTGTTGAATCACTGAAGGACATGCCACCAGTGAATGAGGAAACTATCCTGTTCAAAATGGACAACACCTCAGTTGGGAAGGTAATTGTTTAAAAACAATTCTTAGCAAATGACGAGATGTAAATGGTCCGAAACTCGGGTTATCTGAATTTGGAATTACTTTACTAAATCACTAATTTCTATTTATGTTTTCTTGGACAACAGTTCTCAAATAGTGAGGTTGCATTTTATCAAACAGGAAAGTGGTTTTATCCCCAGAATTAGAAGCTGTGGCTATATGTGCTAAATTGATGTTTGGTGTTGGTATTGGCTACCAGATAATCTTTCTAACTTGGATAAGTTTTCTGATTCTTTTTTAACCATAATCAAGATTTGAATAAGTAAGAAATTTTTAAAGAAGGACTGTTCCCAGGTATTTTGGGATCCTTCTGGCAACTTTCTGTTCCTGGCATCTTCCCTTGTTGAATTCAATGTGGGTGTGCGCATAGAACATAGAAAAAATACAGCACAAACAGTCCCTTCGGCCCACAAGTTGCGCCGGTCATGTCCCTACCTACCGAGGCTTATATATAGGCTTACCTATAACCCTCAATCCTATTAAGTCCCATGTACTCATCTAGAAGTCTCTTAAAAGACCCTATCGAGTTTTCCTCCACCACCACTGACTGCAGCCGATTCCGCTCAACAATCACCTTCTGAGTGAAAAACTTACCCCTGACGTCTCCTCTGTACCTTCTCCCCAGCACCTTAAACCTGTGTCCTCTCGTAGCAGCCATTTCAGCCCTGGGAAAAAGGCTCAGAGAATCCACCAGATCTATACCTCTCAACATCTTGTACACCCCTATCAGGTCACCTCTCATCCTTCGTCTCTCCAAGGAGAAAAGACTGAGCTCCCTCAACCTATCCTCATAAGGCATGCCAACCAATCCAGGCAACATCCTTGTAAATCTTCTCTGCACCCTTTCAATCATTTCCCCATCCCTCCTGTAATGAGGTGACCAGAACTGAGCACAGTACTCCAAGTGGGGTCTGACGAGGGTCTTATAAAGCTGCATCATTATCTCCCGACTCCTAAACTCAATCCCTCGATTGATGAAGGCCAACACACCATACGCCGCCTTAACCACCACCTCTGCCTGCGAGGCCGATTTAAGAGTCCTATGGACCCGGACCCCAAGGTCCTTCTGATCCTCTACACTGCTAAGATTCTTACCTTTGATATTATACTCCTTCATCCCATTTGACCTGCCAAAATGGACCACTACACATTTATCCGGGTTGAAGTTCATCTGCCACTTCTCCGTCCAGTCTTGCATCCTATCTATGTCACGCTGCAGCTTCTGACATCCCTCCAACCTATCCACAACACCACCAACCTTCGTGTCGTCGGCAAACTTACCAACCCATCCCTCCACTTCCTCATCCAGGTCATTTATGAAAATGACAAACTGCAAGGGTCCCAGAACAGATCCCTGGGGCACTCCACTGGTGACCGACCTCCATTCAGAAAAAGACCCGTCTACAACCACACTCTGCCTTCTGCAGGCAAGCCAGTTCTGAATCCACAAGGCAATTCCATGCCCTCTCACTTTCTCGAGAAGTCTCGCATGGGGGACCTTATCGAATGCCTTGCTGAAGTCCATGTAAACCACATCTACCGCTTTTCCTTCGTCAATGTGTTTCGTCACATTTTCAAAGAACTCCACCAGGCTCGTAAGGCACGATTTGCCTTTGACAAAGCTGTGCTGACTACTTTTGAGCATACTAAACTTCTCTAAATGTTCATAAATCCTGTCCCTCAGGATCTTCTCCATCAACTTACCAACCACTGAGGCTAGACTCACCGGTCAGTAATATTGTATCCCTATTCCCTTTCTTGAATATAGGAACCACATCCGCAATCCTCCGGAACCCCTCCCATCTCCATCGACGACGCAAAGACCATTGCCAGAGACTCTGCAATCTCTGCCCTCGCCTCCCACAGTAACCTGGGGTACATCCCATCCAGTCCCGGCGACTTATCTATCTTGATGCTATTCAAAATTTCCAACACATCCTCTTTCTTAATGCCCACATACTCAATCTTTTCAGTCCGCCTCAATCCTGTAGTACAGCCACCCAGGTCTTTTTCCACTGTGAATACGGAGGTAAAATATTCATTAAGCACCTCTGCTATTTCTTCTGGTTCTGTACAGACTTTCTCACCTTCACCTTTTATAGGTCCTATTCCTTCACATCTCATCCTTTTACTCTTCATATATTTATAGAACGCCTTAGGGTTTTCCTTAATCCTACCTACCAGGGCCTTCTCGTGACCCCTTCTAGCTCTCCTAATTTCTTTCTTAAGTCCCTTCCTAAAAGCCATATACTCATCGAGATCCCCATCATCGCTTAGCTCTCTGAACCTTCTGTACGCTTTCCTTTTCTTTCTCACTAGGTTCAGCACAGCTTTCGTGCACCATGGTTCCCGTAACCTACCAACATCTCCCTGTCTCATCGGAACGTTGTCACGCAGAACTCCAGACAAACATTTCTTGAAAATCTGCCACCTTACTTCGGTACTTTTCCTCGAGAATGCCTCCTTCCAATTTACGCCTCTAATCTCCTGCCTGATGGCTTCATATTTCTCCCGTACTCCAGATAAACACTTTCCCAGCTAGCTTGATCCTATTTCTTTCCAATGCTAGCGTAAAGGAGATAGAGTTATGATCACTATCCCCAAGATGCTCCCCCACTGAAAGATCCGACACCTGTCCAGGCTCATTAGTCAGTACCAGATCGAGTACAGCCTCTCCTCTTGTAGGCTTATCCACATGCTGTGTCAGGAAACCCTCCTGAACACACCTAACAAACTCCTACATCTCTCCAGGATCTGTTTCCCTATCTGCTCCTCAACATCCCTGTTACTATTGGGAGTTTGATAGTTTTCTGTATTATTATTTCATGAGATGTATGGTTAAGCCACATTTGTTATCTACCCCTAATTGTCCTTGAACTGAGCTAAGGATATTAGATTACCTTCCTAAATGGGCATTGGTGAAACAGTTGGACTTTTAAGATAATAGTTTTGTGGCCCTTGTTTGACTAGGCCAGCATTTCTTGCCCATCTTAATTTCCCTCAAGAAGCTGGTGGTGAGTTGCCTTCTTGAACCACTGCAATCCCTGTGATGTAGGTGCATCTGTTGTTAGAGAGAGAGTTGCAGGATTCAAAGATGTGCAGGTAGGTGGATTGCCTATGGTAAGTTGTCCATTAGTGTCCCCAAGATGTGTAGGTTAGGGGGATTAGTTGGGTAAATGTGTGCGGTCATGGGGATAGAGCAGGAGGGTGGGCCTGGGTAAAGCTCTCTGTCAGCGAGTCAGTGCAGACTCGATGGGTCAAATGGCCTCCTTCTGATTTTGACCCAGCGGCAGTGGAGGAACAGCGATATATTTCCAGTCAGGTGGTTGTATGGCTTGAAGGGGATCTTCCAAGTCGTGATGTTCTGCTGCCCATGTCCTTCTAAATGGTAGTAGTTGTGAGTTTTGCTACTGGTGATACCAGGGGCCATGACTGCTGGTGGGAAGGTGGCACTAGGGACCCTGACTGCTGATGGGCAGAGGACACCAAGGGTCCTGACTGCTGGTTAGAGGGGAGCACCAGGGGCCCTCACTGGTGGAAGCGGAGCACCATGGACTTTTAAATGAAGCATTTGGAGTATAACTTTTTGGAATGAAGTACATTGGGAGAGTAGCAGGCCAATCAGCTGCTCAAGCCTACTTTACATGAAATTCAGAAAAGGATGTTGTGAATTTGTTTTAATTGATCGACATGAGAGTTTTGTTTCTCTTGGTGAAAATCTCTAGATTTTAAATTATTTTTAACCTTTATTTCTACCATAAACGTTGCTTGAAATGTTGTGTACTTTGTATTCTCCTCTGATTATAATTGTTAGAAGTATATTAAGCTTGTTTTGATTGCCTCCTTCAATTAACAGGTATTTGAAGTGTTTGGACCAGTTTCTCATCCATTCTACATTGTAAGGTTTAATTCTGTTGAAGCCATTGTTACAAAGGAAATCAAGCTACAAGAGCTGTTCTACTTTGCCCCTGCAGTAAAGGATTTCACTCAGTACATCTTTACAGAGCGACTCAAGCAGTAAGTTAATTTCCATACACATTGTATTTCTATCTCAGTAAAGAAAAGAAAAATCATGAATACAGGAGTGTTTGGCAATGGTATGGCATGAACACCAGGTTCATTTCAGTTCAGATTTTGTTCTTTTAATTTTCATATACGCTTGGTGATTTTGCACAGGAATAATGATGCAAGACCTGAGGAGGGATGTTCAATGCCTTTAGCTTGCTTGTTTCGGGAGAAAAAGATCAAAGTTTGATTCTTAAATTTTAAAATATTGTGTTAGATGTTCTGATATCAATGGCAACAAATCCATAGAATTCCCTACAGTGCAGAAGGAGGCCATTTGGCCCATCGTGTCTGCACCGACTCTCCAAAGAAGAATCCTACTCAGGCCCTCTACTACCACCCTATCCTCATCCCCTTGCACTCCTCCCCTGCCCCTCCCCCCTGGCAATTACCATGGCTAATCCACCTACTTTTCACATCTTTGGATGAGATTTGGTGAGGTGTTCACTACCATTAAGACGCTCAACAGGTCATTCAATGTCTTCCCAACACTGATAGATCCCTGCCAAGCCCCCAAGACTGCTTACTCACTCCCACCTGGCACTGTTCATCCCCTCTCCAAAAACGCAACAATTGTCCAGTCCTCCTGCTGACACTGCTCACATCCAGCAGTGTTGGGTGGGAAGGAGAGCAGTTTTAGGAGTTTGGACTGACGCAGCCCTCTTCCCACAAATCCTGTTTACTTACCATCTCACTGGCCTGTCAAGGATCTTTAAACTGGGCTGGATTTTCAACTTATCTGTCTATGGAGACCAGTGCTTGGCCTTCTTGCATCCAACACCGCTGCTTGACAGACGCTAGGCCCCAGGGCTGCATTGCCTGGATCGTGTCCATTCTGAGTCGGAAAGCCAGGTGATATATGACTGGGGGAATATTTACAGCTAAGAAAGTAGGAACAGGGCAGTGAACGTGGTCAACATAAATCAATGGTCTTGTGTTAGGAATAGTTGTTGTCTTTGGCTATTAGCATAAAACACTTGTATACCTGCGTAAACAATGTGTAAACAAGGATAGATGAAACAAAGTTTCCCACTATGTCTATGCCAAGGACTTGGCATTAAACTAACAAAAATGTATATAGATCAGTCAGAGCAGATATTTACTACAGACATGGAACAAAGTACTGTAATTTGACTTGCCTAAAATTAGTTGCTCTTTTCCTATTTTGAATAACTCCTTTGAGTTTTAAGCACTTGTGAAGTTAGTTTTTGAGAGAATAAAAATTATAGCTGTGGAAAAGAAACAAATGCCATCCATTGCCATTTCTATTAAAAATAGAATCCATGGATAAACTGAGTGCGCTATAAGTTGGGGCATTTTTCTTTAATTTTTGGAATACCGGCTAAACCGAGACCGAACTTCCTCTGGTTCTGAGAGGACTAGCTGCAATATGGTTAGGCATTGTAAACTGAATTACAAGTGGCCATGAATCCTTTCGAGAAAATTACCTATAAGATAATATAAATTAACAGTGCAGCTGAAGGATGCAATGTGGATGGGTGGTTAGGGAACCAGAAATCTTATTATGGTGCACAGCGTCATAGAATCTTACAGCACAAAACAACTAAAACCTCTGGCGAAGGACTCTTGAATCCACTTTCACCATCCTTTCAGACAGTACATCTCGAGATGAACTTGGAGAATGAAATTGTGCAGGAACACCATGAAAACAATCAGAATTCCGATAATGCACAATGTAGTTGCTAATGCAACTGCAATTCAAAAACACCAAAATAATAAGTCTAAATCTCAACAAAATTATACCATCATGAGATCTAGGAGGATGAGTAAGCCACCTACACATTATACACACTCTAAAACTCTTAAATAACGAGTGGAGATCTATCTTTTGTGTAAATAGTTTTTGTATTTAACCAACATACTCTTAATGTCGGGAATGTTATCTTCAGAAAGAAAGGGGATGTTTCAATATCATTTGAGAATATGCAAATGAGATACACATTGCGTAACCAGGATGTGAAGCAGCATGTGACCAGCGACGTGTGCGCGTGCCCGTGTGCGTGCGCCCCCCCGCGCGCACCCGCCCAATAGTTGGCATGTAACATGTATCTATTTTAGTTCTAGTCTTCAAATACATAGAACCTGCGTCAATCTGTGTGCAATAACATTGAGCCATATATGGAGATATTACGTGAATGTTGTAGTAAAAGATTGAAGCCGCTTAAGCGTACAATTTTCAGTGCCAGAGATTTTATTCACACACATGCTTTGGAGTCACAACCTGCTGCTTAGAGGGTGTCTGCCTGATACAAAGGTTGTGTAATATATTTACATCTGTTGATTATCACCCTTACACTCAAAGGGTGCAAGCAGAATAAGCAGAATTTTACAGCTGTAATTCAACTAATTGAAAGCTGAATCTGTTCTTCTTATTTCACTTTTCCTTACCCATCCTGTGAAGGTCTTTATGTTTGTGATTGTTACTTTCCCACACCATCATGCTGAGAAAGGGCTCAATTAGAACATAGAACATAGAACAGTATAGCACAGAACAGGCCCTTCGGCCCACGATGTTGTGCCGAGCTTTATCTGAAACCAAGATCAAGCTATCCCACTCCCTATCATCCTGGTGTGCTCCATGTGCCTATCCAATAACCGCTTAAATGTTCCTAAAGTGTCTGACTCCACTATCACTGCAGGCAGTCCATTCCATACCCCAACCACTCTCTGCGTAAAGAACCTACCTCTGATATCCTTCCTATATCTCCCACCACGAACCCTATAGTTATGCCCCCTTGTAATAGCTCCATCCACCTGAGGAAATAGTCTTGGAACGTTCACTCTATCTATCCCCTTCATCATTTTATAAACCTCTATTAAGTCTCCCCTCAGCCTCCTCCGCTCCAGAGAGAACAGCCCTAAATCCCTCAACCTTTCCTCATAAGACCTACCCTCCAAACCAGGCAGCATCCTGGTAAATCTCCTCTGCACTCTTTCCAGCGCTTCCACATCCTTATAGTGAGGTGACCAGAACTGCACACAATATTCCAAATGTGGACTCACCAAGGTCCTGTACAGTTGCAGCATAACCCCACGGCTCTTAAACTCCAACCTCCTGTTAATAAAAGCTAACACACTATAGGCCTTCTTCACAGCTCTATCCACTTGAGTGGCAACCTTTAGAGATCTGTGGATATGGACCCCAAGATCTCTCTGTTCTTCCACAGTCTTCAGAACCCTACCTTTGACCCTGTAATCCACATTTAAATTAGTCCTACCAAAATGAATCACCTCACATTTATCAGGGTTAAACTCCATTTGCTATTTTTCAGCCCAGCTTTACATCCTATCTATGTCTCTTTGCAGCCTACAACAGCCCTCCACCTCATCCACTACTCCACCAATCTTGGTGTCATCAGCAAATTTATTGATCCACCCTTCAGCCCCCTCCTCTAAGTCATTAATAAAAATCACAAAGAGCAGAGGACCAAGCACTGATCCCTGTGGCACTCCGCTAGCAACCTGCCTCCAATCCGAAAATTTTCCATCCACCACCACCCTCTGTCTTCGATCAGACAGCCAGTTACCTATCCAATCGGCCAACTTTCCCTCTATCCCACACCTCCTCGCTTTCATCATAAGCCGACCATGGGGGACCTTATCAAACGCCTTACTAAAATCCATGTATGTGACATCAACTGCCCTACCTTCATCAACACACTTAGTTACCTCCTCAAAAAATTCTATCAAATTTGTGAGGCACGACTTGCCCTTCACGAATCCGTGCTGACTATCCCGGATTAATCCGCATCTTTCTAAATGGTCGTAAATCCCATCCCTAAGGACCTTTTCCATCAATTTACCAACCACCGAAGTAAGACTAACCGGTCTATAATTACCAGGGTCATTTCTATTCCCTTTCTTAAACAGAGGAACAACATTTGCCACTCTCCAGCTATTCCTTTAAAGCTTTTTACTTAGCTATTCCTTTAAAGCTTTTAGTGCTCACAACTACATATTTCTACTTCAAAGCTATTACTTTTTAATGTTGAATTGTTTCAATTACCCCATGTCAGTTAGATGATTGATCAACTAGGTCAAAGATGGAGCTTTAAGAATTCTTTATTAATTTGTCATGTTGATCATATTCGTCACCCCAGTCAATACCAAGAAAAGGTAATTACTTAAATGTCTGTCATTTCATTGCCATTACGTTAGAGTTTATTGTGATAGCTCTTAGTGGCTGCTGAATTTTTTTACTTAGTTGTCCAATAAGAGAATTCAACCATCTCCTCTGGACATTCAATTGCATTACCATCATCAAATTCCTATCAACATCCTTGGGGTTACCATTATCCATGGAGGGGCAGACCCACTGCAATGTGCTTGTTGTGCCTGCCGCACAGTCTGTTTTAACCCTTATACGGTGGACACAGAATTGCGAGTAGACTTCTTGTTAGTAGAACAATATTTATTTAAAACACACAATCAATAATCACCCACCCAACCAACAATAAGTTATCTTACTGAAAATACTAAAGTTCGAGTCCGCTACTGGAGCTTGACTTAACTTTGCGTGACTGGCAAGTACCCAAGCAGATATTGGCCTTTATCTGTGCATTGGTCTCTGTAGTCCTCTGTGTCGTCTGGCCTGGCACTCTGGCTCTGGTCTTCCTTCCTTCTCGGGTGTGGTGGCTCTCCACGTGCTGGTCGTTGCTGGCGATGGTCACCATTGTTGTAGCTCGTTCATGGGGTCAGAGAGAGGGAGCTTCTTCTTTTGTGCAGCACCTTTTTTTATCCCTCCTTAGTTTTGTGTCCTTTATGGGCGGTGTCCTGATTCTTGTCAATCAATCGATCAGGACTTGATCACCCTGATCGATAAGAGACCAATCAGGTGCTGCCACACTGATCGCTGGGTGTAGGTGCTGGAGGTACATAGGTCACATACCTCTCTCCCAAATAAGAGGTTAAGACTCCCCTTTGTCTGGTAAACAAGGACGGCACGGTGGGACAGTGGTTTGCACTACTGCCTCACAGTGCCAGGGCCTGGGTTCGATTCCCGACTTGGGTCGTTGTCTGTGTGGAGTTTGCACCTTCTCCCCATGTCTGCGTGGGTTTCGTCCAGGTGCTCCGGTTTCCTCCCACAGTCCAAAGATGTGTGGGCTTGGTTGATTGGCCATGCTAAATTGCTCCTTCGTGTCAGAGGGACTAGCTAGGGTAAATGAATGGGGTTGTGGAGATAGGGCCTGGGCGGGATTGTGGTCAGTGCAGACTCGATGGGCCGAATGGCCTCCTTCTGCACTGTAGGATTCTATGAAGTATGTTTGACCAGAGAGTGTCCATTGTCTTTGGGATGGCCTATTTCCTGTGTATTTAGTCGTCTGAGCTGCAGCCTGTTTATCTCTGTCTTTTAAGCTGCAGCCTGCTGTTTCAGTGCTTGTCCAATTATCCCAGCGTGCTCTGTAAATTGCAATTTTAGGTGGCCCGTTTGGCCACAGTCACATGCTTAACTGTTAATGGACGGAATCATACTTTACAGGGAATGTCCCAGACACCATTCCTGGGTATGCCCTGCCCCACCAACAAGACAGACCCAGCTAACTAGTGGTTAGCATTGGTGCTTCACAGCACCAGGAACCTGTGTTCGATTCCGGCCTTGGGTGACTATCTGTGTTGAATTTGTATGTTCTCCCCATGTCTGCGTGCGCAGGTTAGGTGGATTGACCATGCTAAATTGCCCGTCAGAGTCCCAAACTGTGTCGGTTAGATGGATTAGCCATCATAAATGCACAATTTGCAGGGATAGGGTGGAGGGGAGTGAGCCTAGGTATAGTGCTCTTTCAGAGGGTCTGTGCAGACTCAATGAACCGAATAGCCTTTTGCACTGTATTGTTTCTGTGTGGTGCATTTTATGGATGGGAGCACAGTGCTTTGCAATCGGGAGGAAATTTGCTCCAGGAGTTCTCAACATTGATTCTGGACCCCATGAAGTAACAGGTCAAACATGGGCAAGAAAACCTCTTGCTAATTACTACCTACCGCCCTGTATGAGATGATGAATCAGTGCTCCTGCATTTTACACACCAATTGGAATAATTGGGTGGCAAGAGCACAAAATGTACTCGGGTTGAGGGACTTCAATGTCTATCATTGCGTGGTTGGTAGCACCACTACTGACCGAGCTGGCTGAGTTGTCAAGGACAAAACTGCTAGACTGACTGAGTCTGTGGCAAGTGGTGAGGGAACCAACAAAAGGAAAACCTATTTGATCTCGTCACCCTAATCTACCTGTCACAGATGCATCTGTCTGTGACAGTATCGATAGGAGTGACCACCGCACAGTCCTTGTGGAGTCAAATCTCATTTTGTATTGTGGGTACTCTCCATGGTGTATTGCAGTACCACTGTGCTAATTGGGATAGATTTTGAACAAATCAAATAACTCCAGACTGGGCATCCACGAAGCACTGTGGACCAACAACAGCAGCAGAATTATACTCAACCACAATCTATAACCTCATGGCCTGGCATATCCCCAACTCTACCATTGCCACCAAACCAGGGGATCAACCCTGGTTCAATGAAGAATGCAGGAGGGAATGCCAGGAGCAACACCACGCATTCTCCATGCGTCTGTGTGGTTTTCCTCCAGGTGCTCTGGTTTCCTCCCACAGTCCAAAGATGTGCAGGTTTGGTGGATTAGCCATGCTGAAAAAAAGCCCTGAGCATCCAAAAATGTGTAGATTCGGGGGATTAGTGGGGTAAATACATGGGGTTATGAGTATAGGGCAGGGGTAAGGTGCTCTTTTGGAGAGTTGGTGCAGACTTGATGGGCCACACACAGACACGGGGAGAACATACAACCTCCGCAGTCACCCAAAGCCGGAATTGAACCTGGGTCCCTGGTGCTATGAGGCAGCATTGCTAACCACTGTACCACCGTGCAGCCAGTATCAATATCAAAAGGTAACAAGGTACTGGATACTGTAAAGTCAATGGTCCTTGATGACATTCTGGCAATGGTACTGAAGACTTGTGCTCCAGACTAGATGCATCTCTAGCCAAACTGTTGCAGCACTGTTGCAGCACAGGAATCTACTCAAACATGTGCATATTGCCCAGGTATGTCCTGTCCACAAAATGCAGGACAAATCCAATCCAACCAAAGCCAGTTACCACCCCATCAATCTACTCTCAATCATAAGCAAAGTGATGGATTTCAACAATGCTATAAAACAGCACTTAGTCTGAAATAACCTGCTCACTGATGCTCGGTTTGGTTTCTGCCTGATCTGCTCAGTTCCTGTCCTCATTATAGCCTTGGTCCAAACATAGACAGGAGAGCGGAATTGTAGAGGTGAGGTGAGAATGACTGACTTTGACATCAAGGTGGCATTTGACCAAGTGTGGCACGAGGAGCCCTAGCATAACTGGGTTCAATGGGAATACTCTCCACTTGTCTGGATGAGTGCAATCCCAACAACACAGAAGAAGCTTCACGTTATCCAGGACAAGGCAGCCCGCATCATTGGTTGCCCATCCACAACCTTAAACATTGCATACACACATATATGTGAATTACGAGCTGGTGTAGGCCACACAACCCATCCATTAAATAAGATCATGACTGATCTGGCTGCAAATCAAGCCCACATTGTTGCCCACCCCTAATAACCTATCACTCCCTCAGCTGTTCGTCATCAAGAACCTATTTAGTTCTGCCTTAAAAATGTTCAGTCTGCTTCCACCACCTTTTGAGGAAGAGAGTTTCAGAGACTCGCTCCCTCTACGACCAATGAATAGTGGTAGCAGTGTGCACCATAGAACAGGCCCTTCGGCCCACGATGTTGTGCTGAACCTTTTCTGAAACCAAGATCAAGCTATCCCACTCCCTATCATTCTAGTGTGCTCCATGTGCCTATCCAATAACCGCTTGAAAGTTCCTAAAGTGTCCGACTCCACTATCACAGCAGGCAGTCCATTCCACACCCCAACCACTGAGTAAAGAACCTACCTCGGACATCCCTCCTATATCTTGCACCACGAACCTTATAGTTATGCCCCCTAGTAACAGCTACATCCACCCGAGGAAATGGTCTCTGAAGGTCCACTCTATCCCCCTCATCATCTTATAAGCCTCTATTAAGTCGCCTCTCAACCTCCTCCGCTCTAAAGAGAAAAGCCCTAGCTCCCTCAACCTTTGCTCATAAGACCTACCCTCCAAACCAGGCAGCATCCTGGGAAATCTCCTTTGCACTCTTTCCAGTGCTTCCACATCCTCCTTATAGTGAGGTGACCAGAACTGCACACAATATTCCAAATGTGGTCTCACCAAGGTCCTGTACAGTTGCAGCATAACCCCACGGCTCTTAAACTCAATCCCCCTGCTAATAATCGCAAAATGTACTGCAGCAACCAACCGCGAGGATCTTTTGATCGCACCTTTCACGGCGGCACGGTAGCATAGTGGTTAGCACTGCTGCTTCACAGCTCCAGGGACTTGGGTTCGATTCCCGGCTTGGGTCACTGTCTGTGTGGAGTTTGCACATTCTCCTCGTGTCTGCGTGGGTTTCCTCTGGGTGCACCGGTTTCCTCCCACAGTCCAAAGATGTGCGGGTTAGGTTGATTGGCCATGCTAAAATTGCCCTGAGTGTCCTGAAATGCGTAGGTTAGAGGGATTAGTGGGTAAATATGTGGGGATTTGGGGTAGGGCCTGGGTGGGACTGTGGTTGGTGCAGACTCGATGGGCCAAATAGTCTCTTTCTGTGCTGTAGGGTTTCTATGATTCTATGATCTGTGACTCTTCCACCTAAAAGGACAAGGGGCACAGGTACATGGGTAAGGAATGAGCCTTGCCCACACAGCATAAAAAACTTCATACACGAGCCCCTTTTGTTATTATTTCTTCTCGCCTAATGTATTTGGGGTTGTTAGAATCTCCTCCCATGGTTATTATTCAGCATCTTTTACACATTTCACATAGTTGCTATCATATTTTTCCTCCAACTGCTTTCCAAAATTCAATTGTCAGCTCTGGCTCGGTTGCTAACACCCTTGTCGCTGAGTCACCAGCTTGAGGTGCCCCTTCCTTTAGCACACTGTTGGAGGTGCCATCTTTCAAATGAAACATTAAAGCCAAGGCCCCATCTGCCTGCTGTGCTTGATGTAAAAGGTCATTATTCAAAGAAGAAATGGAGAGTTATTCCTGGCATCCTGGCCAATACTTATCCCTCAATCAGCACCATAAAAGCAAATTATCTGGTCATTATAACATTGCTGTTTGTGGGAGTTTGCTGTGCACACATTGCCTCCTGCATTTTCTACAATCCGAGAATGACTATTCTTTAGATGTATGCAAAAGTAAATGGCTGTAAATGTTGCTGTAAAGATGGCTTTGAGATGACTGGTAGTTATGAAAAGCACTGTTTAAATGCACATCTTTCTTTTCCTTTTCACTTATGTCTATATTAATATCACCAATCCCTTCTCAACTTTCAGTCGAAATGGTTTCTGTTTCTAACCTTTTGCTAGTTACGTCTCTTATCCCTACTACTAATCTCCTAGTACGAATCGCCTTCCTTCCCTATTTTTTTCATTTTATTGTAATCAGCAATATTTAATAGCCAGTGCTTTTCCATATTTCATTTATAACTACTGTATTACTATCTTGCTTGGGTGTTGCAGTTCCTTTCTCTTGCTATACAGGTACTTGAATTTGTCTTTAATATTTGTCCCCTGACCATTTGTTACACTTGTTCCTTACCTTGATTTTGTCTTTGCTTTCACCTCCTGTTCTTTTACCGTCAGACTTGTTTTTGTTAGATCTTGACCCCTTCCCAGCCATACTGCCTTAATAATTTGAAATCCTGTCAATGGCTGTATTTATCCTTTCTGCTCGGACCCACTCTGGTTCCAGTAGTGTCCATTCAAATGATACAGCTGCTTTCTGTCCCAATCCAATGCCTCTCCTCCACTGGCTAGCTGTGTAGGACAACCTGCCAGCTTCCATTGCTACCTATCTAATCGTAGCAGGGAAGTCACTTGCAAAAGCTTTCCTTCCTGATCCTGCATTATCACTGGTATCCCTCAATGATCTCTGCTTGGGCTCATTCTATTTCCCCTTACATTCTGCTCCTTAGCAACATAATCCAAAAACAGTTTCCATATGAAGGAAAGCTTTAATACAAGGAAAGTAAAAAGAAACTTCAGCAAGGAGTAAGAAGAGCTAAAAGGGGTCATGAAAAACCATTGGCCAGCAGGATTAAGGAAAATCCCAAGGCTTTTTATACATATATAATGAGCAAGAGGGTAGCCAGGGAGAGGGTTGGCCCACTCAAGAACAAGGGAGGGAATGTGTGAAGCCAGAGGAAATGGGCGAGGTATTAAATGAGTACTTTGCGTCAGTATTCACCAAAGAGAAGGACTTGATGGATGATGAGTCTGGGAAAGAATGTGTAGATAGTTTGAATCATGTTGAGATCAAAAAGGAGGAGGTATTGGGGTTCTTGAGAAACATCAAGGTAGACAAGTCTCCAGGGCCTGATGAGATATACCCCATAATACTGAGAGAGGCAAGAGAGGAAATTGCTGGGGCCTTGAGAGAAATCTTTGTATCCTCACTGGCGACAGGGGAGGTCCCAGTGGATTGGAGAATAGCCAATGTTGTCCCTTTGTTTAAGAAGGGTAGCAAGAATAATCCAGGTAATTACAGGCCGGTGAGCCTTACATCAGTGGTAGGGAAATTATTGGAGAGGGTTCTTAGAAACAGGATTTATTTCCACTTGGAAATAAGTGGACGTATTAGTGAGAGGCAACATGGTTTTGTGAAGGGGAGGTCGTGTCTCACGAACTTGATGGAGTTTTTCAAGGAAGTGGCGAAGATGATTGATGATGGTAGGGCAGTGGATGTTATCTACATGGACTTCAGTAAGGCCTTTGGCAGACTGGTGCGGAAGGCGGCACGGTAGCACAGTGGTTAGCACTGCTGCTTCACAGCTCCAGGGACCTGGGTTCGATTCCCAGCTCGGGTCACTGTCTGTGTGGAGTTTGCACATTCTCCTCGTGTCTGCGTGGGTTTCCTCCGGGTTCTCCGGTTTCCTCCCACAGTCCAAAGATGTGCGGGTTAGGTTGATTGGCCATGCTAAAATTGCCCCTTAGTGTCCTGAGATGTGTAGGTTAGAGGGGTTAGTGGGTAAAATATGTAGGGATATGGCGGTAGGGCCTGGGTGGGATTGTGGTCGGTGCAGACTTGATGGGCCGAATGGCCTCTTTCTGTACTGTAGGGATTCTATTCTATTCTATTCTAAGGTGAAGTCGCATGGGATCAAAGGTGAGCTGGCAAGGTGGATACAAAACTGGCTCGGCCAAAGAAGTCAGAGGGTAGCAGTGGAAGGGTGCATTTCTGAATGGAGGGCTGTGACAACTGGTGTTCCTCAGGGATCAGTGTTGGGACCTTTGCTGTTTGTAATATACATAAATGATTTGGAGGAAAGTGTAACTGGATTGATTAGTAAGTTTGCGGACGACAAAGGTTGGTGGATTTGCGGATAGCGATGAGAACCATCAGAGGATATAGCTCAGTTGGAGTCTTGGACGGAGAGATGGCAGATGGAGTTCAATCCGGACAAATGTGAGGTAATGCATTTTGTGAGGTCTAATACAGATAGGAACTATACAGTAAATGGCAGAACCCTTAAGAGTATTGATAGGCAAAGGGATCTGGGTGTACAGGTACACAGGTCACTGAAAGTGGCAGTGCAGGTGGAGAAGGTAGTCAAGAAGGCATACGGCATGCTTGCCTTCATCGGCCGGGGTATTGAGTTTAACAATTGGCAAGTCATGTTGCAGCTTTATAGAACCTTAGTGAGGCCGCACTTGGAATATAGTGTTCAATTCTGGTCGCCACACTACCAGAAGGATGTGAAGGCTTTGGAGAGGGTATAGAAAAGATTTACCAGGATGTTGCCTGGTATGGAGGGCATTAGCTATGAGGAGAGGTTAGAGAAACTTGGTTTGTTCTCACTGGAGCGACGGAGGTCGAGGGGAGACCTGATAGAAGTCTACAAGATTATGAGAGGCATGGACAGAGTGGATAGTCAGAAGCTTTTTCCCAGGGTGGAAGAGTCAATTACTACGGGGCATAGGTTTAAGGTGCGAGGGGCAAGTTTTAAAAGAGATGTAGGAGGCAGATGTTTTACACAGAGAGTGGTGGGTGCCTGGAACACGTTGCCGGAGGAGGTAGTGGAAGCGGGTACGGTAGTGACTTTTAAGGGGCATCTTGACAAGTACATGAATAGGATGGGAATAGAGGGATATGGTCCCCGGAAGCGTAGGGGTTTTTAGTTAAGTCGGGCAACATGGTCGGTGCAGGCTTGGAGAGCCTGTGCTGTAATTTTCTTTGTTCTTTGATTGTTAACATCACCCTGCTCTACTTCACCAGCATCTATAATGACCCTGCTACTGCCTTTAAATTATCAGACTGCTTACCAGATCTCCATTACTGGGTGAGCAGAAATTTGCTCTAATTGAGTATTGAGAAGACCAAGCCATCGTCCTTGGCAACTACCACAAGCTCCACACTCTGCCACATATGCTGCTCCCTGCACTCTCAGTGGCTGAACCAAACTGTTCACAACCTTGATGATATATTTGAACCTAAGGTGTTATTTGGTGTTATAACAACAAATTGTTATTGTCTTCAACTAAAGGATGTCAATTTAAATTGGTGAAAAAGTTGTTTGGAAGAGATAGACTAGAAATGCTTTACTTTAGAGGTGATGAGTGTTTGATTATGATTTGTCAGGCAGACTTGATGGTTTCAAGTATATTTGGAACAGAACATGTCTATGGAACTGTCAAATTTGCATTAAACAGAGCTGTCAATCATATTCCAACCTTGGATTTACTTCCTCCTTTTCACCAGTTTAAAAAATATCACATGCAGATTACAAAATAATTTCCTTCCATGCAGTAGAATTTTATGCTTAGTGCTTCAGACTTTTAATCAGCTATGAGGTGGCAAAGTGAAGCACTGTATTTTCAGCAAATTTTAAGAATTTGTATGATTTCCAAGAATAGGTCTCAGCTAAATAAATATATTGTTATCTATATTTCCATCAATCAAAGAAAATTAAAATCATATAGTTACCCAGAGCTACAAGAAGCCTGCTGTTGTTAAATTGTATCCTTTTGTCAGATTGCACAAAGCAAACTTAAAGTAGATTTTACTTGGGTTTTGACTTTATTAAAAGCAATTTCCCTTCACAGAAGTAATGTCTATCTTGTGATTGAAATTAGTGAAATCTTTGGGGGATATGTGATCGTTTATTGCTTTTGTTTTGCTGACAGCAAACCTGTTGACCAAGCATTGATTTGGGAATAGTTTGCTGCCTGAAATATTAGTTTTACTGCTAAGTTAATAACCCCAGTAATACTTCCTTGTTGAATTGATCCTTTCTTTGTATCATACAATTCAAACACATTTCCCTTGATTCCATTCAAAGGGTTTGATTTGTGTTGTTTGTATGTTCTGAATTTTTTCAGTCAACTCTGGGTGCTACAGGTCTGTGCTTGCTTTAGGCCACCATTTTCCCACAATCAATAACTTCCAACCCTACCATTCAAAAATCTTTCAACTTCCTCCACGTTGCTTACCCCTTCACAATCTTTCCTATTGCAGTGATTGATTGTCCCAAATAATGGGCAGTGTAGCACCTTGCTTTAAAATTTTGATCCAAAAGTTTCAAATTCCTGCATGATACCACTCTCACTATTTCTGTGATCTCCAGTGTTTGAGTCCTGTGAGATCTCTGGGTTGCTCTAATTCTGGTCTCTTGGACATTTTGATCACTCTGCCATCAGTAGTCATGCCGTGAGCAGCTAAGACTTAAATTCTGGAATTTTTCCCCTAAACCCCTCTCTCCCTCTCCTTCTTGAAGTCTTTTCTGAACCCTACCACTTTGACCAAGCTTTTGCTCATCTGCTCTAATACCTCCTCAAGTTACTCATTGCCAACTTTTATTTGATGAAACTCCTGTGAAGCACCTTGAAATACTTGACTCTGTTAAAAGTGCAACATAATTACAAACTTCGCTATGTCTTATTTCTTGAAATATAATGTCTCACTTATGTCCAGAGAACACGTACTGTTTTATTGATCTTTCCTCATCTATTAGTCTCGTTGTCTCAAATGAAATTGCCATATGTCCTCTTATTGCTAAAATTTCAGGGAGCTGAAGGACACATATTTTATCAAATGCTTTCCCGCACCTCGATGGCACTCAATTCTGAGTCCAGATGTGCTAATATTTAATTATAGTCCTTCCATACCTGGTTATCCTTTTCTGTCATCTCTTTTGAATGCAAGGAAAAGCTGTGCAGTGGATTTTGCTACTTCAGTCGTACTGTTCTGGCCTTTGCTTTCTGACCTTAGTACTCTGTTCCTTTTGCTGTAAATTCAGTATGTTCATAAAGGTTTACAGCATGGAAACAGGCCCTTCGGCCCAACATGTCCATGCCGCCCTTTTTTTTTAAAGCCCCAAAGCTAATCCCAATTGCCCGCATTTGGCCCATATCCCTCTATACCCATTGTACCCATGTAACTATCTAAATGCTTTTTAAAAGATAAAATTGTACCTGCCTCTACTACTACCTCTGGCAGCTTGTTCCAGACACTCACCACCCTCTGTGTGAAAAGATTGCCCCCCTGGACACTTTTGTATCTCTCCCCTCTCACCGTAAACCTATGCACTCTAGTTTTACCTTTGGGAAAAGATATTGACTATCTACCTTGTCTATGCCCCTCATTATTTTATAGACCTCTGTAAGGTCACCCCGCAGCCTCCTATGCTGCAGAGAAAAAAGTCCCAGTCTATTCAGCCTCTCCTTCTAACTCAATCCATCAAGTCCCAGTAGCATCCTAGTAAACCCTTCTGTACTCTTTCTAGTTTAATAATATCCTTTCTATAATAGGCTGACCAGAATTGCACACAGTATTCCAAGTGTGGCCTTACCAATGTCTTGTACAACTTCAACAAGACGTCCCAACTCCTGTATTCAATGTTCTGACCGATGAAACCAAGCATGCCGAATGCCGCCTTCACCACTCTGTCCACCTGTGACTCCACTTTCAAGGAGCTATGAACATGTACCCCTAGATCTCTTTGTTCTGTAACTCTCCCCAACACCCTACCATTAACTGAGTAAGTCCTGCCCTAAGTTCAGTCTACCAAAATGCATTACCCTTGCATTTGTCTAAATTAAACTCCATCTGCCATTCGTCAGCCCACTGGCCCAATTGATCAAGATCCCGTTGCAATTGGAGATAACTTTGTTCACTATCCACTATGCCACCAATCTTGATGTCATCTGCAAACTTACTAACCATCCCCCCTATATTCTCATCCAAATCATTAATATAAATGACAAATAACAGTGAACCTCGCCCTGATCCCTGAGGCACACCACTGGTCACAGGCCTCCAGTTTGAAAAACAACTCTCTACAACCACCCTCCGGCTTCTGTCAAGAAGCCAATTTTGTATCCGTTTAGATACCTTACCCTGGATCCCGTGAGATTTAACTTTGTGCAACAACCTACCATGCAGTACCTTGACAAAGGCTAAATGTTAAAATGATCATCGGATCATAGAATCTTTACAGTACAGAAGGAAGCCATGTGGGCCATTGCATCTGTACCAACCACAACCCCACCCAGGCCCTAGTCCTGTAACCTCACACATTTGCCCTGCTAATCCCCCTAACACTAGGGTCAATTTAGCATGGTCAGTAAACCTGATTCGCACATCTTTGGACTGTGGGAGGAAAACAGGGCGGCACGGTAGCACAGTGGTTAGCACTGCTGCTTCACAGCTCCAGGGTCCCGGGTTCGATTCCCGGCTCGGGTCACTGTCTGTGTGGAGTTTGCACATTCTCCTCGTGTCTGCGTGGGTTTCCTCCGGGTGCTCCGGTTTCCTCCCACAGTCCAAAGATGTGCGGGTTAGGTTGATTGGCCAGGTTAAAAATTGTCCCTTAGAGTCCTGGGTTGCGTAGGTTAGAGGGATTAGCGGGTAAAATGTGTGGGGGTAGGGCCTGGGTGGGATTGTGGTCGGTGCAGACTCGATGGGCCGAATGGCCTCCTTCTGCACTGTAGGGTTTCTATGTTTCTATGTTTCTAAAACAGGAGCACCAGAAGGAAACCCACACAGACACGGGGTGAACCTGGAAACTCCACACAGATGGTGACCCGAGGCTGGAATTGAACCTATGTCTCGGGCGCTGTGAGGCAGCAGTGCTAACCACTGTGCTACCGTGCAACCCTAAATGCATGTCCTGCTATAAGCCAGATATAAGGACATCAAAACTTTTGAGCTTCTTTCCTACTTTCATCTTCCTTTCCCTGTTATAAACTGGTTAAGTAGCTTAACCTCTATTTCTTGAGAAGCCCGACTAAGGTGGCATGGTGGTACATGTTGGTTAGCACTGCTGCCTCACAGCTCCAGGGACCCGGTTCAATTTCATCTTGGGTGACTGTCTGTGTGGAGTTGCATATTTTCCCTGTCTCTGCGTGGGTTTCCTCCGGGTGCTCCAGTTTCCTCCCATGCTCCAAAGATGTGCAGGTTGGGTGGATTAGCTATGGTAACTGCACAGGGTTATGCGGATAAGGTGGGGAGAGGGCCTGGGTAAGATAGCTGTGATAGAGTTGGTGCAAACTCAATGGACCAAATGGCCTCTTTCGGCACTGTAGGGATTCTGATTCTAAATCTTGTATGAGTTTCAACTTGGTTCTGTCATCAACGATAGTTTTGAGCCCCATGCCATCTGCAAATAGTACAAAAAGTGTGTTATTCAACTTAAAGCTAACCTTTTTTTTAATGTTTCAAACCTGCAAATCAAGTTCAAGAGATGAATTCAGTGAGAGGCCCAAAAATTGTTTTTACGCCAGCATGAATTTACATCACGAGCTTTTACTGGTGTTCATCATGGTGGATCGGGAAACCCTATGATGTTAAACTCCATTGCATCCCAGTGGTGGGGCATGGGTAGCACCTGAAGTCAGTGTCCTGTCCTGACTATCTTTCAGCCTGAATGTTCATGGAGATCCGTCTACTTTTTAAGGAGATCCACCTTCTTTCCTCAGTGGTGCCCAGATAGGATCGCAGACCATGCACCCACCACAGAATACGGTGTGATCATTAATGAGGTCGGGGTCTGATTTGGTGTTCTTCTTTTCCCACTGGCCTCCCCAGTGGGAAACACTCCATATTACCACCCCTGTCAAGGGACTTGATCCCCATATAGGAGAATTCTGCCAGTGCAACTGTTTATGAACAGTTATGAAAGGGGTTCCATTGTCAGGTGGCTCGATGGACTTTTCTGCAATTGCCGAGGCCAAAAATGCTTGCCATATTATAGATCTGCTAGCAAAATTGAAGTAAGAAGTCTCACAACACCAGGTTACAAAGGAACTACACCGCTTACTGTGCTTACCCCAGTCCAACGCCGGCATCTCCACAGCAAAATTGAAGCCTGTGGAATTGAAGGGCTAGTGGTCAAATACTCCAAAAGGCAGAGCGATGTGGTGAGTGGTTACTTTTCAAACTGTCGGGAAGTGGGCAGTGATAGAACATAGAACATTACAGCGCAGTACAGGCCCTTCGGCCCTCGATGTTGCACCAACCAGTGGAACCAATCTAAAGCCCCTCTAATCTACACTATTCCAATATCGTCCATATGTTTATCCAATAACCATTTGAATGCTCTTAATGTTGACGAGTCCACTACTGCTGCAGGCAGGGCATTCCACGCTCTTGCTACTCTCTGAGTAAAGAACCTACCTCTAACATCTGTCCTATATCTCTCACCCCTCAATTTAAAGCTATGTCCCCTCGTGCTAGCCAACACCATCCGAGGAAAAAAGCTCTCACTATCCACCCTACCTAATCCTCTGATCATCTTTTATGCCTCTATTAAGTCACCTCTTAACCTTCTTCTCTCTAATGAAAACAACCTCAAGCCGCTCAGTCTTTCCTCATACGATGTTCCCACCATACCAAGGATGTTGGATCTGCTGGTCATTGTGACAAATATTAATAACCTGAAGTTGGTTATACTGGACATATTTTCCAAGTTGGCAGATGACATGAAATTCAGAAATTTCAAAAGAATTGCAGAAAACTTTAATTCTGACTGGGGGCTGAAATGTGGAGGGGGTCACTGTTTCTTGATTTATATCAATAACCTAAACCTGGGTGTACAGGGCACAATTTCAAAATGTGCTGGTGCAGTGTTATGAATGATGAGGACCATGATGACTATAGACAGGCTGCTGGAATGGGCAGACATTTAATGTAGGAAGGATGAAGTGATTCATTTTGGTCAGAAGGTGAAGGAGTGGACTATCTTGGTTGCTACCACAGAGAGTTGACACAGACAATGGGCTGAATGGCGTTCTGTACGGTAACCGTTTTATGACTAGCATAAATGGAGCTTGATAAACACGAGGAAGAAAGAGCTGAAGGTTACCCTGATAGTGTGATCAAGAATGTTGGGAGGAAGCTTGTGTGGAACATAACAGCAACATAGATGAGGTGAGCCAAATAGTCTGCTTCTGTGCTATATATTTCATGTTAAGCTGCTCACAGGAAATACAAACAGTATACTGTGTTTCACATCCTGAGGCCAACACAGCCAATAATGATGCTGTTTTAGGTCTTAGTAACTCTGAGCTTCAAAAACCATACGAGAAAGCTGTGTGCAAGAGAGTTATAGAATCATAGAATCTACAGTGCAGAAGGAGGCCATTTGGCACATCGAGCCTACACGGACAACAATTCCACCCAGGTCCTATTCCCGTAACGCCACATATTTACCCTCCTGGTAATCCCCCTGACACTAAGGGGCAATTTATCGTGGTCAATCAACCTAACCCGCACATCTTTGGAGTGTGGGAGGAAACTGGAACACCCGGAGGAAACTCATGCAGACACGGAGAGCCTGCAAACTCCATTCAGATAATGATCCAAGGCCAGAATCGAACCCAGATCCCTAGAACTGTGAGGCAGCAATGCTAACCATTGTGCCAATGTGCATGGTCTGTATTTCTTGCACATTAGCTGAACCATTTAGCAGTAGCGTGAGGCCATGGGCCTGGCTTTCCCTCCGCCGCCTCTTAACCTTCCCAGGCTCTGGATTCACAACTACACCCGAGTTCCTGAAATTCGTGTCAACTTGAGTCTTGTCTGAATTTAAACTCCAGGAACTCGGCCAAACTTGCCCTTGTGTCTCACATAATCACGCAGGTAGAAATCGTTCAATTTGGTCCCTGTGCTGGCCACCCATGACACATATCATGCAGTCCTACATGATTGAGAGAGGATTTTGTTCAGTTCTGATTGTTGCCTTTGATGAGTCAATGCCTGGCATCTCAGGACTCTAAGGGGCAATTTTTAACCTGGCCAATCAACCTAACCCGCACATCTTTGGACTGTGGGAGGAAACCGGAGCACCCGGAGGAAACCCACGCAGACACGAGGAGAATGTGCAAACTCCACACAGACAGTGACCCGAGCCGGGAATCGAACCCGGGACCCTGGAGCTGTGAAGCAGCAGTGCTAACCACTGTGCTACCGTGCCGTCATAGAATCATAAAGTGCAGAAGAGGCCCTTTGGCCCATCGAGTCTACACCGGCATGCGAGAAACACCTGATCCCATTTACCAGCACTTGGCCCATAGCCTTGAACATTATTTAAGAAGGGTTGCCATCACTGAGACCTTTGTTTAAGAAGGGTAGCAAGAATAATCCAGGTAATTACAGGCCGGTGAACCTTACATCAGTGGTAGGGAAATTATTGGAGAGGATTCTTCAAGACAGGATCTATTCACACTTGGAACTAAGTGGACGTATTACTGAGAGGCAACATGGTTTTGTGAAGGGGAGGTCGTGTCTCACGAACTTGATGGAGTTTTTCGAGGAAGTGACGAAGATGATTGATGAGGGTAGGGCAGTGGATGTTGTCTACATGGACTTCAGTAAGGCCTTTGACAAGGTCCCTCATGCCAGACTGGTGCAGAAGGTGAAGTCGCATGGGATCAGAGGTGAGCTGGCAAGGTGGATTTGCGGACAGCGATGAGGACCATCAGAGGATACAGCAGGATATAGATCAGTTGGAGACTTGGGCGGAGAGATGGCAGATGGAGTTTAATCCAGACAAATGTGAGGAAATGCATTTTGGAAGGTCTAATACAGATAGGAAATATACAGCAAATGGCATAACCCTCAGGAGTATTGGTAGGCAAAGGGATCTGGGTGAATAGGTATACAGGTCACTGAAAGTGGCAGTGCAGGTGGAGAAGGTAGTCAAGAAGGCATACGGCATGCTTGCCTTCATCGGCCGGGGTATTGAGTTTAACAATTGGCAAGTCATGTTGCAGCTTTATAGAACCTTAGTGAGGCCGCACTTGGAATATAGTGTTCAATTCTGATCGCCACACTACCAGAAGGATGTGGAGGCTTTGGAGAGGGTACAAAAAAGATTCACCAGGATGTTGCCTGTTATGGAGGGCATTAGCTATGAGGAGAGGTTGGAGAAACTTGGTTTGTTCTCACTGGAGCGACGGAGGTTGAGGGGAGACCTGATAGAAGTCTACAAGATTATGAGAGGCATGGACAGAGTGGATAGTCAGAAGCTTTTTCCCAGGGTGGAAGAATCAATTACTAGGGGGCATTAGTTTAAGGTGCGAGGGGCAAGGTTTAAAGGAGATGAACGAGGCAGATTTTTTACACAGAGAGTGGTGGGTGACTGGAACTCGTTGCCGGGGGAGGTAATGGAAGCGGATACGGTAGTGACTTTTAAGGGACGTCTTGACAAGTACATGAATAGGGTGGGAATAGAGGGATATGGTCCCCGGAAGCGTAGGGGGTTTTAGTTAAGTCGGGCAACATGGTCAGTGCAGGCTTGGAGGGCCGAAGGGCCTGTTCCTGTGCTGTAATTGTCTTTGTTCTTTGTAGATCTGGCCCACATTATAAAGGAATTTTACTGTTCCATTCACTAGGTACTGCTAACATAGGGAACAGTGGGAGAGTTGCATTCTGCTAGCAAGCTGGTAGCCAGACTACTTAAGGAAACAGATAAAAGCAAATTACTGTGAATGCTGGAATCTGAAACAAAAACAGAAATAGCTGGATAATCTCGGCAGGCTCTGTTCTCTCTGCACAGAGGCTGTCAGACCTGCTGACATTTTCCAGCATTTTCTGTCCTTGTTACTTAAGAGAACACCCGCCGTAGCTGAATCTGAGTGCGTGCCTGTATAGATCCAAATTAAATAACACTGAGCTCGGACTTGATATTTTTGCTGAGAGCAATGATTCTGAGATTTCTACTGTGCAGTCTTGAGTACGAGTAGTATAGTTGATTTCCTAGGCTGTTTTGGGATTAGTCAGTCAATAATGAATAGGTTAGCAGTTTCTTGCTCGAACATTTTTCACAATCATTTGTCGAAAAGATAGAGCACAAATTTCAAAATCTTTATCCGGGTTAAATTTATTTAAGCCTTTTTCAGTAATTTAAACAAATATAATAGAATGTAACATAAGAACATAAGAAATAGGAGCAGGAGTAGGCCATCTAGCCCCTCGAGCCTGCCCCGCCATTCAATAAGATCATGGCTGATCTGACGTGGATCAGTACCACTTACCCGCCTGATCCCCATAACCCTTAATTCCCTTACCGATCAGGAATCCATCCATCCGCGCTTTAAACATATTCAGCGAGGTAGCCTCCACCACCTCAGTGGGCAGAGAATTCCAGAGATTCACCACCCTCTGGGAGAAGAAGTTCCTCCTCAACTCTGTCTTAAACCGACCCCCCTTTATTTTGAGGCTGTGTCCTCTAGTTTTAACTTCCTTACTAAGTGGAAAGAATCTCTCCGCCTCCACCCTATCCAGCCCCCGCATTATCTTATAAGTCTCCATAAGATCCCCCCTCATCCTTCTAAACTCCAACGAGTACAAACCCAATCTCCTCAGCCTCTCCTCATAATCCAAACCCCTCATCTCCGGTATCAACCTGGTGAACCTTCTCTGCACTCCCTCCAATGCCAATATATCCTTCCTCATATAAGGGGACCAATACTGCACACAGTATTCCAGCTGCGGCCTCACCAATGCCCTGTACAGGTGCATCAAGACATCCCTGCTTTTATATTCTACCCCCCTCGCAATATAGGCCAACACCCCATTTGCCGCCTTGATCACCTGTTGTACCTGCAGACTGGGCTTTTGCGTCTCATGCACAAGGACCCCCAGGTCCCTTTGCACGGTAGCATGTTTTAATTTGTTTCCATTGAGATCGTAATCCCATTTGTTATTATTTCCTCCAAAGTGTATAACCTCGCATTTATCAACGTTATACTCCATTTGCCATATCCTCGCCCACTCACTCAGCCTGTCCAAATCTCTCTGCAGATCTTCTCCGTCCTCCACACGATTCACTTTTCCACTTATCTTTGTGTCGTCTGCAAACTTCGTTACCCTACATTCCGTCCCCTCCTCCAGATCATCTATATAAATGGTAAATAGTTGCGGCCCGAGTACAGATCCCTGCGGCACGCCACTAGTTACCTTCCTCCAACCGGAAAAACACCCATTTATTCCGACTCTCTGCTTCCTGTCGGATAGCCAGTCCCCAATCCACTTTAACACACTACCCCCAACTCCGTGTGCCCTAATCTTCTTCAGCAGCCTTTTATGGGGCACCTTATCAAACGCCTTTTGGAAATCCAACAGATTAACAGATTATTAATTCCTCACTGAAGACCGCAAGGTGCCATTTTTACAAAGCTAATGGCAGATCAGCACAATACAAAAAGGAACTTCGGATATTTGCAGGTAACTGTGCATCTGTCCTTTGACTGAGGACGTTGCGATACCATTTGCACATCAGCCTCATTTTATTTTGACAGCAAGTCATGGCCCAGTGATAAAAGCTTGGCATCCTCAGTGCTATAGCACTACCAATGGTGGGAGGACATATTTGCAACACAATGATTTGAGTGTCTTGGTCGATTTATAAGTTGTAAGTTTAATGTAATGTAACACAAGCAAAATGAAGTAACTTGTGTGAACGTTATTAAGTGAGCCACAAAGGGTAGAAAGTCACTTTGTTATGCAAGATCAGGTGACTCACAGGAGATAGACTAAACACTTAATAAAATTCTTATCTTCAGTGAAAAGCTAATATTCAGATATATTAATAAAACTGCAACAGATTTACACAATACATTGGAATATTTTAATGCAAAATAAATTGGTGAAAAACACAATTGCATCAGTTAAGGAACGATTTTATGTTTATGATTATGCAATGAGCTTGGCTTTATGTGCCCTGGATTGTTGATTGCACCCAAAGGTTTGGGCATTCTAATTATTAGCTTGTTTAAATAATATTGAAATTCAACACAATTAGCATTGACATAAGTTAAAACACTGACATTATGTCCAATGTTGAACGAGCTGCATTTAGATTACATATTCATGAGTGTCATAGATGCAAGTGTAATTTATGCAAATTGCTGTATCTCATCTATTGCTGAATCCTTTGAACTTGGATTGCATTTAACTTTAATGAGCTATATATATTTATTTATTTTTATCACATGGTTCTTCGACAGTTCTAAATAGTGAGTCTTTCAGTTTTCTTTCTTCTGGAAACTAGGCAGAAACTAGTAACCATTCTCTTCACTCGTTGACTTTGCAGCTATACAACAAGCACGTGTTTCTTAATGTTGCCAGAATAGGTGCAGACATGAGATTAAGTATTATCCACTTCCAAAGTTTACTTTGTCAACTAAATATTGTATGTCAAAGAACAAAGCACAAAGAAAATTATAGCACAGGAGCAGGCCTTTCAGCCCTCCAAACCTGCCTCGACCATGCTGCCCGACTTAACTAAAACCCCCTACCCTTCCGGGGACCATATTCCCCTATTCCCATCCTATTCATGTATTTGTCAAGACGCCCCTTAAAAGTCACTACTGTATCTGCTTCCACTACCTCCCCCGGCAACGAGTTCCAGGCATCCACCACCCTCTGTGTAAAAAGATAGTGGTGAATTTTGTTTTTTCAGATTGCAGCAAATATACAGTGATATTCCTGATAGGTCAATACTATGGCCACTGCTTTTTCTTGATATATATTAATGATATCTATTGACTTTACGCTGGAATTCTTTGTGCATAATTCATTTTGCTTAAGTTTCCCAGCCTGATGCGACTCTGCTCAATGATGCTGCAGATTCTTGGACAGTAGCTATTTGCAACTCTTTATATGTTTTCATTTGGCTCCTTGACTGCTTTTTCTGTCACCTACTGCCATCAATTATTTTATGTCTGACTTTATTCCATTTGTCATAGGAGGAGTCAAAACAGAGCTTGATTATATATTAACTTCAGAGACTACACCTTGTCCATTCTGTAGTTACGGCTCAATATCCTGAGTTATTTTTAAAATGTCAGTCATTTGGAAGTATGTCAGAAATATTAGATGGTTGATTTTAATGTTGCCGTGAGATCAGACCATCTGTTCATTGTTTGCAACTTCCTGCAGCCTGGACGTAAACCTATGTTTTCCTCCGAGATATATCTGCTGATGTTGACCTATTTCCAAGCATTTTTAAAAAATCTATTAGCTTCTCAGGCTTCTGGACAGTTGTACCGACATTCTTTCATGTGTACTGACCTCATTACACTGTACAAAATTATATTCATGGATGTAAATCGGCCATAGTCCATATTACCCATGTATGTTCGCAGTATAATTTTTGATATATATATATTGTATATACATATGTGTATATTAAAAATTACATTGCAAACATACATGGGTAATATGGACTATTTAAAGAAAATATATCAGAAAGAAAGAAAAAAGTTCACAAAATCAACTAAACAATACAGGACTCAATATTATAATAGCAATGGAGTTCTCCAACTAGGAGCTTACTAGTAAGCTCCTAGTTGGAAGACTCCATGACTGTTGTAATGTTGAGTCCTGTATTGTTTAGTTGATTTTAAGGTTAACTTTTTTCTTTCTTTCTGCTATGTTTCCTTTAAATTCTGTAAAACTGTTGCGATGCCCCTCCTATACCAGCATTCTTGGTGTTTGTCAGTTCATTCCTGCAGATAAACTACTTGAGTCAAGCACCTTGTACAGCTTCCCTAACAGCACTGTAGGTGTGCCTACGCCCAGGGATTGCAACGGTTCAAAAAGGCAGCTCACCGCCACCTTCTCATGGGCAGTTAGGGGTGGGCAATAAATGCTGGCCTATGTAACGACAATCACATGCCATAAAGTAATTTTTTAAAATGCTGAACTCAGACAGATGGGGGAAAAAAAGTCCGAGCCAGTGGCTTGAAAGTTCTGAATATCCTTATCATTTGAAATTCTGAAGGGACTATATAGTATATGGACAACTGACTTGCACTCTTCATAATGTGGAGTTAATCAGGAGAATTAGATTGCTAAACCAGAACAAGCATGAATAGTCTTGACAGACAGCATGGATGTTGAGGATCTAAAAATTAATTTCAGGGAGAGCTTTGAAAGTAGTTAAAATTCTCTTTTCATACCTTGGGCACTGATGGAGCGTTCGGCTCTTTTAAAATCTAAAAAAGCCTCCTTAGAAAAGTGAATAATTCATCAGTCTTTCCATAGAAATGAATTTTAGGAATGTTGATACAAACGTTGCTTCTTCACAGCATCTATCAGTTTAATTACAAAATCGTGACTATCCTAACAGCCAAATACCCCTCAAATAAAATATTTCTAACTGGGATATTGTCACATTATAGAGGAAGGTGAAATCAGGAGCAAAAGGCAATTATATTTAATCAGCCACTCTGTATATGGCTTCAGAACACCAAGCGTTTGACATCTGATATCTGTGAAATTAGAATCATAAAAACCCTACAGCGCAGAAGGAGGCCATTTTAATATATAACATTTATATTCCCCATTCTGCTCCGCAAAATCATTGGGTGCCAGTGTTACCTTCTGTTTGACATCCACTTATAAATTTAATTTGACTCAGGCATTCAAATTACCCTTTGTTTCCCCATTTTCACTTTGATATGGATCTTATTTTATCTATCGTTGGTTTCCTTAATTATTTCCAATTTGCTTTGCATCTAACTTCAGTGATTGATGACCTTTTCTGTTCCTCCTTTAGTTTCTTATAGGCTGCATAAAGTCTTGAATTAGAAGCTCAAAACCTTAAGTGTATTCTGTTGTGGAGTCACTACATTTTGTGGGATGTAGTTAAATGTATGGATAAGACCTAAGGGTTGCATAATGCAAGGGTTGGAGAAAGGGATAGGTAGGATATGAAAGAAGCTTTCCAGTAAATATTTTCAACAATATTCTAAATTAAAAAATAATTAGGGACTTTGTAAACTGTACTTTTATTTGTTTTAAATTATATAATGGAAAAGGTAAATCAAAAGGGAAATGGTACAGTTGGTCTTTTGGTCTTTTTTCATGTTTGTCAGTGAAGATAGAAGGATGTCGGTGTAACTTGGGTTCCTGGTTGGTTCTGGTTCTAAGGAGTGATTTTGAAACCGAAGACTAACCATCCAACACAGTAATGCAACAGGCTGAAATATGCAATTAAAACAAACTGGTGTTTGTAGTCTTGTTATATAATGAGCAATGGATGATAAATGGTATAAAAGTAGACTGTCCAGAAAGATTGTGTAACCACAAGGGAACATGGATCAACTTTCTGTGATGCTGCGCTATGTTTGGATGAGCTAGATATGGTTTTGTTGATTATTTCTAACAGTCCCCAAGTATTTTGTCTGGTCGTGGGTGACATTTTGAATCTGGATCATGCAGTCCTGCTCTGGGGGTGCCTTGGCATTGTAAAGTAACATAGTACAGTATATTTTGAACATGTGCAAAGCCTTAAAATATATTAGTATTAACTTCGAAATTAAATAGCTGGTGTGGGCCACCTGATAGAGGAGAAGTGCTCATTGAAAAACCTGAGGAAGGAGAGCGCATAAGCCACTTTTTTGGTGGTATTGGTGTAAGTTTTAAATTCCAGTTCAATGACACCTTTGAGCTAATCTAATGTTAGTGTCAAAACCAACCCTGGGAAGTGACCTACAAAAATGGCCTATAATTGTTTGAATGAGATAAAGAAGGCATTTAATCTTGCAAATGCTGGATGTCCACCCCCTGGTATCAAATCTAAATAACTACCAGTTTTAAAATGGCACAGCTCTACTGACTGCCATGTTTTGTAAACTGTTGCTGTAGTGTAATCGTATGAGAAGTTACTCAGATAACTTTTCCTCAGCCTGTTTGCAAGACCATGGAACTTGAGGGGATGGTAACAACAGACAAGATGGTTTAGAAAAGTTAACGCAATTGTCATCCTTGGTGTATAAACTTTAAATTTGCATACAAAACTTTTGAAATAGTACATAAGTACTTTGGATTTAAGCTTAATATTGGTTGCCTTGTGGCGATACGTAACTGTGAATGAACTAACACGGATTGTACCTTCAGTCTCATGTTTTTGACTGTGGTATTTATAGAACTATTAACTGAAACAAATGGCTTTGTTCCAGACATCCTAGGGAAAAGGAGCTACATTGATTTTATTTTTGTGTTTCATATGTTCTTTATAAAACAAAATGAATGCTTGGGGGTCAAGTAGTCTAGGGAAGGCAGTGGCTTGGACAAGACCCACGATAGTGCTTGGGCGATCCAGGTTCAAATTCCACCGTGGCAGATGGTGAAATTTGAACTCAATAAAAATCTGGAATTAAATCACTTGTTCCAATAAATCAAAAGGGAAAAAAAACTGGAATTAAAAGTCTAATAATGACCATAATAGACCATTATTGATTGTTGTAAAGAAAACCACCTCGTTCACTAATGTCCTTTAAGGAAAGAAATCTGCTGTCCTTACCTGGTCTGGCCTACGTGTGACTGCAGACCCACAGCGATGTGGTTGACAAATGTCCTTGGGGATGGGCAATAAATGCTGGTCAACCAGTGACACCCACATCACATGAACAAATTAATAATTGAATTAAAAAGTAATTGGAAAGCCATGACTTCTGTGTTATTTTCCACACTCCCCACGGCGTGTTTCACAGTGGAGAGGTGCCCCAGGATTGGCTAGTGGTGGGATCTTCTGGTCCCACTGTTGTCAATGTGGTTTCCTGGTCTATGCAACCTCTGCCGCCAGGAAACCCATAATGGGGACTCGCCGTGGGCAGGACTGGAAGAAAAAACGACCGTAAAATTCAGGCTCTGCTGCCCTGGAGAAAGAGAAGACCACCAGAAATCTCAAAGTGCTTTCCAGTCAATGAAATACTTTTGAATGAAATACTCTTGTAATGAAATGCAACAGCCAAATTGCAGACAGCAAATTCCAATGAGCAATGAATCTGTTTTTGTGATGTTGATTTGAGGGATGAATATTGGTCAGAAGGTCCCTGCTCCTTTCCAAAATCACTTTACACCTGCCACAGAATAGAAAGGCAAGAGCATCAGGTGCACTATGCCTCGGCCTATGCTGTGGCTGCCGCGAAATGAGCAGATCTTTAAATTTCTTCTTCCATGAGATGTGGACATTTGTTGCCCATCCCTAATTGACCTGAGTGCCTTGCCCAGCCCATTACTGTGGCTCTGGAGTTGCATGTAGGCCAGACCGAGTAAGGAAGGCAGGTTTCCTTCCTTAAAGGGGAAATCAATTGACAATACAATTTTTAATTCCAGATTTTCTTTATTGATTTGAAATTACAGCCATGGTGGGATTCAAACCCAGATCCCCAGAGCATTATCCTGGGTCTCGGATTACTAATCCTGTGACAATACCAGTACCCCACCGCCTCCCCGTCTGTATGTTTTATTTTACTGATGGACCAATTTAGTATGATAGAAAGGTGAGTTTAAGACTGAATTTCAACCACTAAATTTTTTTTTTCTTTCTGATTTATTGGAACAAGTTGGAAAGTCTTTGTGCAGGGAGTTTCTATATGGCACAGTTAGCTCAGTTGGTAAATGGTGTCAGCTTCCCCTCATGAGATGATGGGTTCTCAAGATGATGGTTCAGGACCCACATTGGATGGTGATTTAAAAAAAATATTTTATTCAAAATATTTTTTAAAAAATTGTATTTTACCAATGCTGAAATCCTGCAGTATTGGGCGTGTAATTTTGGTTTCCAAGACTCAGTGGCTCTCACACATAGTAATTCGTTGTTGCAATTACAAGAATCTGACTTGAAATAGTTGCTCTCTGAGGAGTTGCAATTTTTTGTGATTAAATTATTTTGTTCTAAAAGAGACAGTTATAGCATAGCAGCTTGTTAAAAAACAATGCATAATTTAGTGACAGAAAGTAAAGCTGTACTTAAAAGTATCTCTTGCTTTAAAAAGCATGACACTGGCATTGCATCTGTGCAGGAAGAGCTCCCCTCCTGTTTTGTGGCACAGATAAATGCAGTCCTTTGTAATTATGCCATGGGTATCTGTTTTAAATGCCGACCTGAGAAGAGAGAGTTTTGGTTTAACATCTCATCTAAAAGGTAACACCCTTGACATTGCAGCATTCCCTCAGGACTACACTAGGGTATTAGCCTTGATCTTTGTTTAAATCCTGTAGTGGCACTTCAACCCACAACCTTAGAGGCAGACTATCTAGAATCATGGAACTATACAGTGCAGACTGGATGGCCCTTCGGCCCATCCAGTCTGCACTGACATATTAGAAACACTTGAACTCCTATCTAATCCCATCTAGCAGCACTTGACCCATAGCCCTGAACGTTATGACGTGCCAAATGTTTATCCAGATACTTTTTAAAGGATGTGACGCAACGCATTTTTACCACTCTCCCAGGCGTGCATTCCAGACTGTCACCATTCTCTGGGTAAAAAGGTTTTTCCTCACATCCCCCCTAAATCTCCTGTACCTCACCTTGAACCTATGTCCCCTTGTGACTGATCCTTCAACTAAGGGGAACAGTTGCTCCTTATCCACTCTGTCCATGTCTCTCATAATCTTGTACAGCTTGATCAGGTCGCCCCTCAGTCTTCTCTGCTCCAACAAAACAACCCAAGCCTCTGCAACCACTCAACTCAAACATAACTTACCTGATTTTGTAATCTATGCCTCGATTGATAAAGGCAAGTGTCCCATATGCCTTTTTCACCACCCTACTAACATGTCCTTCTGCCTTCAGAGACCTGTGGACAAACACGCTAAGGTCCCTTTGTTCCACAGAACTTCCTAGTGTCCTGCCATTCATTGAGTACTTTCTTGTCAAATTACTCCTTCCAAAGTATATCACCTCTCACTTTTCAGGGTTAAATTCCACCTGCCACTTATCTGCCCACTTGACCATTCTGTCTATATCTTCTTTTAGCCCAAGACACTCTGTCTCACTAACCACCCTTCCCATTTTGTGTCATCCGCAAACTTATTAATCCTATTCCCCACATAATCATCTATGGCATTTATATAAATGACAAATAATAGGGGGCCCAACACAGATCCCTGTGGTACACCACTGGATGCTGGCTTCCAGTCACTAAAGCAGCCTTCTGTCATGACCCTCTGTCTCCTATAACTGAGCCACTTTGAATCCACTTTATCAAATTATCCTGTATCCCATGTGAATTTACCTTCTTTACAAGTCTCCCATGTGGGACCTTGTTAAAGGCTTTGGTAAAATCCTTATAAACTACATCGACTGCACTGCCCTTGTCTACACACCTGGTCACCTCAAAACGTTCACTCAAATTTGTTAGGCATGACCTCCCTCAGACAAAGTCATGCTGACCTGCCTGATCAAGCTTTGCCTCTCCAAGTGGAGATAGATGCTCTCTTTCAAAATTTTCTCCAATAGTTTCCCTACCACTGACGTGACACTCACTGGTCTGTAGTTCCCTGGTTTATTTCTGCAACCCTTCTTAAATAGCGGAACCACATTTGCTGTTCTCCAGTCATCTGTCTCCAGTCATCTGGCATCTGCCCCGTGGCTAGAGAGGAATTAAAATTTTGGGTCAAAGCCCCTGCAATCTCCTCCCTTGCCTCCCACAGCAGCTGAGGGCACAATTTATCTGGACCTGGAAATTTATCCATTTTTAAGCCCGCCAACACTTCCAATACCTTGTCCTTCCCTATGTTAGTTTGCTGAAGAACTTCACAGTCTCATTCTCTTGGGTGTGACGGATGTGAAATATTCATTCAATGCTCCACCCACAGATTGCCCCCTTTGTCCCTAATGGGCCCTATTCTTTCCCTGGTTATCCTCTTCCCATTGATATACTTACAGAATATCTTGGGATTTTCCCTACTTTTACCAGCCAGAGCTTTCTCATGCCCTCTCTTTGCTTTCCTTAATTGCTTTCTTAAGTTCCACCCTGCACTTTCTATACCTCGCTAATGCCTCCACTGATTTACTTCCCTTGTACTTGTTGAAAGCCTTTCTTTTCCTCCTTGTTGTATCCTGAATATCTCTGGTCATCCATGGTTCTCTGGGCTTGTTATTCCTACCTATCACTCAAAAGGGAAATGCTGGGCTTATGCCCTTCCCATTTCCTTTTTGAATGGCCCCCATTGCTCTTCTGTAGATTTCCCCATTAGTAGCTGTTCCCAGTACCTTGGCCAGATCCTGTCGTCTTTTAATAAAATCTGCTCTCCCCCAATCCAAAACACTTTGTTTGTAGCTTGTCTATTTCCTTGTCCATAACAAAGAACAAAGAACAGTACAGCACAGGAAACAGGCCCTTCGGCCCTCCAGGCCTGTGCTGCTCCTTGGTCCAACTAGACCATTCACCCATTTCCTCGGGTGAATGGAGCGGTAACGAGGGGGCATAACCATAGGGTTCATGGTGGGAGATATAGGAAGGATGTCCGAGGTAGGTTTTTTACTCAGAGAGTGGTTGGGGTGTGGAATGGACTGCCTGCAGTGATAGTGGAGTCAGAAACTTTAGGAACATTTAAGAAGCTATTGGATAGGCACATGGAGTACTTCGGGATGATCGGGAGGAAATAGCTTGATCTGGGTTTCAGACAAAGCTCGGCACAACATCGTGGGCCGAAGGGCCTGTTCTGTGCTGTACTGTTCTATGTTCTATGTTTGTATCCCTCCATTCCCAGACTGCTCATGTGACTATCCAGGTAAGTCTTAAACGATGCCAGCGTGTCTGCCTCCACCACTCTACTTGGCAGCGCATTCCAGGCCCCCACCACTCTGTGTAAAAAAACGTCCCTCTGATATCTGACTTATACCTCGTCCCTCTCACCTTGAGCCCGTGACCCCTCGTGATCGTCACCTCCGACCTGGGAAAAAGCTTCCCACTGTTCACCCTATCTATACCCTTCACAATTTTGTACACCTCTATTAGGTCTCCCCTCATTCTCCGTCTTTCCAGGGAGAACAAGCCCAGTTTACCCAATCTCTCCCTCATAGCTAAGACCCTCCATACCAGGCAACATCCTGGTAAACCTTCTCTGCACTCTCTCTAATGCCTCCACTCCTTCTGGTAGTGAGGCGACCAGAACTGGACGCAGTCCTCCAAATGTGGCCTAACCAGTGTTCTCCACAGCCGCAACATCAGACTCCAGCTTTTATACTCGATACCCCGTCCTATAAAGGCAAGCATACCATATGCCTTCTTCACCACCACCTCCACCTGTGCTGCCACCTTCAAGGATTTATGGACTTGCACACCTAGGTCCCTCTGTGTTTCTATACTCTTGATGGCTCTGCCATTTATGGTATAACTCCCCCTTACATTAGTTCTTCCAAAATGCATCACTTCGCATTTATCTGGATTAAATTCCATCTGCCATTTCTCTGCCCAATTTTCCAGCCTATCTATATCCTGCTGTATTGTCCGACAATGTTCATCGCTATCCGCAAGTCCAGCCATCTTCGTGTCATCCACAAACTTGCTGATCACGCCAGTTACACCTTCTTCCCAATCATTTATATATATCACAAATAGCAGAGGTCCCAGTACAGAGCCCTGCGGAACACCACTGGTCACAGACCTCCAGCCGGAAAAACACCCTTCGACTGCTACCCTCGGTCTCCTGTGGCCAAGCCAGTTTTCTACCCAACTCGCCACCTCTCCTTGTATCCCATTAGCCTGAACCTTCTTAACCAACCTGCCATGAGGGACTGTCATCAAATGCCTTACTGAAATCCATATAGATGACATCCACGGCCCTTCCTTCGTCAACCGTTTTTGTCACTTGCTCAAAAAACTCCACCAAATTTGTAAGGCACGACCTCCCTCTTACAAAACCATGCTGTCTGTCACTAATGAGATTGTTCCATTCATGTTGTGATCGCTATCATTACAATGCTCCCCCACCACCACCTCAACCACCTATCTGGCTTCACTCCCCAGAATTATGGACCCTCCATATATTGATTTTAAAAGTTCTCCTGTACGCATTTCAAGAAATCTACTCTATCCAAGCCCAACTGGGATGTATATCCCAGTTAATGTTGGGAAAGTTGAAATCACCTACTATAATAACCCGATTGTTACTGGTTTTACACACCACCTCAAACTGATCACATATTTGCTCCTCAATATTCCTCTGACTATCTGGGGGTCTATAAATAAACACCTAACAATGTGGCTGCCCTTTTTTTAATTCCTAAACTCTACTTACAAAGCTTCATTTGATGCCCCCTCCAAGATATCATCTCTCCTTACTGCAGTTGCTGACTCCTTAGCTAATAATGCAATACCCCATCCTCTTTTACCTTCTCCCCTGTCTCGCCTGAAGATTCTATATCCTGGGACGTTGGGTTGCCAATCATGTCCTTCCTTCAACTATGTCTCTGTGATGGCTACTATGTCACACTTCCATGTGTCAATCATTGCCCGCAACTCATTCATTTTGCCTGCAATACTCCTGTCGTTAAAGAGACCATCCAGCCTTGCCTTATTCCCTTGAAACTTAATACAGCTGCACTCCCTCTGACTTGTTTGTTCTGCTGTATGATTCCATGCCCTTATTCTGCTAACAGTCTGTGTCACCTCCCCCTGCCAAATTAATTTAAACTCCTCCCCATAGCACTAGCAAAATGTCCCGCAAGCATGTTAATCCCATTCTGGTTCAGATGTAGACCGTCCCATTTGTAGAGGTCCCTCCTTCCCAGGAAATGGTCCCAATGATCCAGGAATCTAAAACCCTCCCCTTACATCAACTCTTAAGCCATTCATCTGCACTTTCTGTGCTTGCTAATACATGGCATTGGGAGTAATCCCAGATTACAACCCAAGAGGTATTGCTTTTGAGTCTACTGCCTAACTCCCTGAATTCTTGATGCCAGACCTCATCTCTCTTTCTATGTATGTCATTGGTACCAACATGTACTATGACTTCTGCCTTATCACCCTTCCTCTTCAGAATGCTCTGCAGCCGTTCAGTGACATCCCAGACCCTAGCACCAGGGTGGCAACAACCAGCACCGCCCTCAGCCTCCAAAATGGAATACAGATTTGCGAGCGAGACCCCAGGAGCGACACTCCTGAACTACCTGCCTACATCTCTTGGACTGCCTGATGGTCACCCATTCCCTTCCTTCCTCAAGTCCCTTCAGCTGTAGTGTGACCACCTCCCTAAATGCGCTACCAACAATGCTCTCAGACTCGCAGGTACTCCACAGTGTCTCCAGCTGCTATCAACTGAGCCATGACTGACACTCAGTGTAACATGGGAGAGGCAAAAATACTGCGGGTGCTGGAAAAACTCAGCAGGTCAGCATCTGTGGAAAGAGAAAGAACGTCCAATATGACTCCTCTTCTGAATGCTCCCAGACCTGATGCATTTTTTCAACACTGTTTTTATAACAAAAGAGAGGTCTTGGCCATATGCAGATGCTTTTACTGATGTTCATTTGGTTGAAGGCAGGCAAAAAGTGTGTTGGCTTAATGTATTTACACTGCAAATTCCAGCAGCAGAATCACTGACCCAGTTTTTTGGTGTTTTCCATAGTTCTGCCAGTGTGCCAGTCTCTGCCAGCTTTAGGAATGCCTTGTTATGAGGAAACTAACGTAATTGGTGAAAACAGCTTCTCCCCTGCTGCCATCAGACTTTTGAATGGACCTACCTCACATTAAGTTGATCTTTTTCTGCACCCTAGCTCTTTAACCTGTGCTCAACGCTCTCTCCACTCACATTGTCTGTACCTTTGAGGCTTGGTTACCTGTAAAGACTCACATTCCAACCATTATTTTGTAAATTGAGTTTGTGTCTTTATATGCCCTGTTTGTGAACAGAACTCCCACTCACCTGATGAAGGAGCAGCAAGCTCTGTTACACTATATTTTTTTCCTTTTCGATGTACACTGTGCTTTGTCTGTATAGCGTGCAAGAAACAATACTTCTCACAGTATACTAATGCATGTGACAAATCAAAGAATGATTGGAAAGCAGTGCTTTGGAGACACTCTGTTTTAATATTTCCAGTAAGAAGTCTCACAACACCAGGTTAAAGTCCAACAGGTTCATTTGGTAGCAAAAGCCACTAGCTATCGGAGTGCTTGCTGCTCCTTCGTCAGGTGAGTGGAAGTTCTGTTCATAAACAGGGCATATAAAGGCACAAACTCAATTTACAAAATAATGGTTGGAATGTGAGTCTTTACAGGTAATCAAGTCTTAAAGGTACAGACAATGTGAATGGAGAGAGTGTTGAGCACAGGTTAAAGAGATGTGTATTGTCTCCAGACAGGACAGTTAGTGAGATTTTGCAAGCCCAGGCAAGTCGTGGGGGTTACAGATAGTGTGACATGAACCCATCTGTAACCCCCACGACTTGCCTGGGCTTGCAAAATCTCACTAACTGTCCTGTCTGGAGACAATACACATCTCTTTAACCTGTGCTCAACGCTCTCTCCACTCACATTGTCTGTACCTTTGAGGCTTGGTTACCTGTAAAGACTCACATTCCAACCATTATTTTGTAAATTGAGTTTGTGTCTTTATATGCCCTGTTTGTGAACAGAACTCCCACTCACCTGATGAAGGAGCAGCAAGCGCTCTGAAAGCTAGTGGCTTTTGCTACCAAATAAACCTGTTGGACTTTAACCTGGTGTTGTGAGACTTCTTACTGTGTTTACCCCAGTCCAACATCTCCACATCATTAATATTTTCATACATTGTATGTGGGTATTGCTGTGTTTATTGCCCATCCCTATTTGCCCTTGAGAAGGTGGTGAGCTGCCTTCTTGAACTGCTGCAGTCCCTGTGATATAGGTACACCCACTGTACTGTTATGGAGAGAGTTCCAGGATTTTCGACCAGTGACTGAAAAGGTGGTGATATCGTTCCAAGTCCGGTGAGTGGCTTGTAGTGAGGAGAACTTGCAGATAGTAATGTTCCCAAATGTTTGCTGCCCTTATTCTTACAGATGGTTAACAGTTTGCAAGGTGCTGCCTGAGGATTCTTGGTAAATTCCTGCAGTGCATCTTGTAGATGGTAGATGTGCATTGGTGGTGGAGGGAGTGAATGTTTGTGGGTAAGGTACCAATCAAACAGGCTGCTTTGGGGGGTGGGGGAGACAGTGCATTATTGATGCAGGATTCCTAGCCTCTGTATTTATATGGTTGGTTCAATTTCTGATCAACGTTAACCCCCGGGATGTTGATAGCTGCTTCACAGCTCCAGGGACCTGGGTTCGATTCCCGGCTTGGGTCACTGTCTGTGTGGAGTTTGCACATTCTCCTCGTGTCTGCGTGGGTTTCCTCCGGGTGCTCCGGTTTCCTCCCACAGTCCAAAGATGTGCGAGTTAGGTTGATTGGCCATGCTAAAATTACCCCTTAGTGTCCTGGGATGTGTAGATTAGAGGGATTAGTGGGTAAAATATGTAGGGATATGGGAGTAGGACCTGGGTGGGATTGTGGTCGGTGCAGACTCGATGGGCCGAATGGCCTCTTTCTGTACTGTAGGATGTCTATGTCTATAGTGGGCAGTATTCAGCAATGGTAATGCCATTGAATGTCTCAGAGTGCTGGTTGGAGATAGTCATTGCCTTGCCACTTGTCAGCCCAAGATATTGTTCAGGTCTTGCTGCATTTGGAGATGGATTGCCTCAGTACTTGAGGAGCCGCTGAAAATTGTGCAGTTATCAGTGAACATCCCCACTTCTGACCTTATGGGAAGAAAGACATTGATAAAGCAGCTGAAGATGGTTGGGCCTAAGTCACTACCCTGAGGAACTCCTGTAATTATGTTCTGGAGCTGAGATGATTGACCTCCAACAGTCACAGCCAACTTTCTTTGTGCCAGTATGACTCAAACCAATGGAGAGTTTTCTTCCGATCCCATTGATTCAGTTTTGCTCAGGCTCCTTGATACCATACTCAGTCAAATGCTGTCTTGATATCAAGTGCAGTTACTCTTAGCTCACCTCTGAAATTCAGCTCTTTTGTCCATGTTTGAACCAAGGCTGTCATGCGGTCAGGGGCTGAGTGACTTTGGCAAAATCCAAACTGGGCATCGCTGAGCAGGTGCTGCTTGATAGCACTGTTGATGACCCATTCCATCACTTTACTGATGATCAAGATTTGACTGATAGGGCAGTAATTGGCTGGGTTTGAATTGTCCTGCTTTTTGTGTACAGGACATACCTGGACAGTTTTCCACATTGTCGGTTAGGTGCTAGTGGTGTAGTTGAACTGGAACAGCTTGGCTCGCGGTGTGGCAAGTTCAGGAGCAGAAATCTCCAATACTATTTTCAGAATATCATCAAGGCATTTCTTGATGATATGTGGCATGCATCATGAAGACTGGCAGGGTACATGTATTTCGGCATGTCAGACCCAGCTGATCTAAAAGTATGTAGAACAAGTAAATTTGAAAAAAAAGTTGATGGGGATAAACGGGTACTGAGATATGTTTCTGACAAAATGATTTGAGAGATGTGATGAGATTGTCAACTAGCAAGACCCAATGTCTTTCCTGTTCTTAAACATATCTGTAATTTTATAAATTAAAATGTAAATTAAACCAGTCATGGCAGAAAATGAAAACTTTAATATCAAGTTTGTTTGATATAATAACGACTAAGGACTGTGACTTTATAATTATCAGGAAAGACTGAACAGAGAAAAGAGAAGGTGGAGAGGATGGTCTTGAAAATTATGTCTGGGTTTGGTAGGATAAATGTGGAGAAGATGTTGCCACTTGTGTAGGAAGTCTGAAATGAGGAATAGGAGAAACCTCTTTAGGGAACGGCATGGTGGCACAGTGGTTAGCATTGCTACCTCACAGCCTCACCTGAAGAAAGAGCTTGAGGCTCCGAAAGCTAGTGCTGCCAAATAAACTTGTTGGACTTTAACCTGGTGTTGTGAGACTTCTTACTGTTCAATTCCGGCCTCAGGTGACCTGTCTGTGTGGAGTTTACATGTTCTCCCCATGGACTCGCAATGTCAGCTAAAGATCATCTCTCCTTCCAGATGCTGCCAGACCTGCTGAGATTTTCCAGCATTTTCTCTTTTGGTTTCAGATTCCAGCATCCGCAGTAATTTGCTTTTATCCAGGGTGGGATTGTTGTCGTTGCAGGCTCGATGGGCTGAATGGCCGCCTCCTGGACTGTAGGAGTCTATGTTCCTATGGGGGCGAAGTGAATGCAAAATTTGGGTGGTTGAGTAAATTACCTAAAATGCCTTTAAGAGGAAGGTAGGTAAGTATATCGGGGAGGAAAGAATCCAAAGATATGCTAAAAAGCATTGATCAAATAGAGTACGAGGAAGCTCGTGCAGAGCACAGAGACCAGTTGAGTTTGAATGGCCTGTTACTATGTTACAAATTCTATCTAAAAGTTATAGCAAAATAAAAACCATTCATATATATTGCTGGGGCACTTTTAGGTTCATAGAATTTAATTTAGTTTGATGTAGAAAGGAGCAGAAATTAATTTTGTGCTGAAGCTATTGTGAAAGCAGTATTAGAAAGCAGTCAGGATAATCATTGCCAGTTTTTTTGACATATGATAGCTTTTTTTTCTCCAGCTTTGTGAGGCAGCACCATTGTGTAAACAGTTTCATAAATCTATCTGTGTGACAAAATACTTAGTCCCAGAATCCATGAATGGTGTAATGTTTGCTTGGAAAAAGTGCCTCTATAAATCTTGTTTTTTTTTAATTGTTGCTTTTCTGTCTCGTGTTCCATTGCACAAATGTAGATTAAAAGTTCACTTAATAATGCAGAGATGACTGGGATTTCTTTTAGAATCTTGTTAGACTGTCAACGCACATTACCATATGTCAGTGACACAATAGTTTCAAGCAAATTTTTTTTCTTTCAAAGCAGTGTTGCAGTTGAATATGCTACATCATTAATTGAGTACTCAATTAGGAATTAATGCGCTTAAAAATTCTGTATTTGAAAGAGTTTATTTATGGATAGTCCTACCATCGAACCTGGCCTTTTAACATATTAAGACTATATTTGTTTTTGTCATCCCATGAACCAGTTCCTTTTTTCCAGCAATTATCTCATTTCCTCTTAAACTAATTTGTGGACTCCTTATTTCAGTAGCCATTTATGGCAGAGAATTTTGGGTGCTAACCAACCTCTTCAAATCTTTTTTCCCCCCTAATCTGACCTTTAATTCTAGACGAAGTCACATAATGGGGTTACAATAAGGAGTTCATTTTAGACACGCTTAATGTTTTTGATAGTGGTGTTTAATGTTTTTTATTAAATTTAAGAACTTTTTTTTAAACAGAGATAAAGGTTCAGATGCATCATGGAGAAATGACCAGGAGCCACCAACTGAGGTGAGTTGATTCCAGTTGATTGTTTCTTCCCTGGTTTGTTCCAGCTCAGTAAACTTATTGTGTGACTCAAGGTAAAGGCATAAAAATATCACCAATCACCCTTCAGAAACTATTTATCCTTCATGAGCTGTGTAGATCTATTAAGGGACAGGTCAACACAGACTAAAAGATCAGCATATCTGATATTTATTGTTCTCCGACAGCATGTGTCTTAAAACAAATAAGACAACAAATGAATCATCATTGCATTTTGTTCTTATTTGTTATTGCTTTTTTAAAGTTTTGTTTGACCAAACGTCATCTAATTGAGGTTTTATTTGTGACTTTATGCCTAACGGTAAAATGCATGAACATATTAGGAATTTTTATTGAACCATTGCGTTGTTGCTGTATAAGGTTACCCCTGGCTACTCTTTTCTCTGCAAACAATCATCTTAAACTACTTTCTCCTGTCTCCACCAGCAAGTGTGAAGAGGTCATAGACTTACTTGTCACCAAGATCAAGACAACGTGATCAAATGGATTTGCACACCCCTCCCTTCAGCTAGTCCATTGAGCCAAATTTCCTCTAAGGCTCCTTCCTGTTGCCTTTCGCTAATTTCCCTCTTGAGATCATGACAGCCTCATGGCCTCATGGGACACACTTCCTGTTCCCTTGACTATTTCTACCAAGCTACTGACTACCCACCTTTCCTTCCTTGTTCCCATGTTAACTAAGATGGTTACTGGTTCTCTCCTCTGCTTCAAACCTGCCATCACACTTTCCTCCCAAAAGCAACCCTTCCATCCTTGCAAGCTATTGCCCCATCTCCAGTCTCATTTAATATATTGTCATTTCCCAAATCCATTCTCAGCTTTTCTGGGGCTTGTTTGAATCCCTCCAAAGGGGTGGATCGTCCTCCAAATTCCCACTATTGCAATGATGGAGGGAGGACAATGGAGACTCCACTCCCCAGCCTTCCTTTCACATCATATGCTTCCCCCACCTCCCAACCCCTCTGAGAAGGCTAGTTAAATCCAACCCAGCATGCAGTTTTACTGCAAGGACACTTTGCTGTTGCTTTTTTCATATTACTCGATCAAGCAACATGATTCTTTGTTGAATGATCTCAATGAACATTACAATGACACACTGCAATTTTACTTTAAACAAACAACAGTTAACAAGTATGCTGTGAATGCACACATCAATATAAAATGAGGCATAGCTAGTGTCCCACAGCTAAATTTATCTGCCATATCTCACTGTTCCTATCATAGATTGAAACGTAAAGTATTAGATTTTTGTAGTATTTTGAAATCTTCATTATTATCATTACAATCCCTGCACCTAAAGGAATGATTTCTGATCATTTTTGCCTTGGTAACATGTGCATCCGCAAGACGACCATTGGATTGAATGGACAATCAAAAGTGGGTACTTTTGTAGTATTCCTCGTCAGTTCATTAAAGAGAGCAATTACATGTGGCTACCAATTAATTTAATGATGTCGCAGCCTAAACAATTAATATTCGCATGATTAGATCGTCTCTTGTGCTGGGCCTTGTTAAATTAAGATTAAGAGTATTTATCATCATCAGTTCAAATATGATGTCTACTCAGCATTGAGTTTCTGCATGGATTTTCATGTGATTGAACTGGTTGTTTCTTGACCGCAGATGTTTGGGCACATGGGGCAGGATGTCCCATGAGGTAGTGGGATCTGGAGTGCAGGATTTCTTTAATTTTCTTTCCTTTTTTTGCTGCCACTCTGCCTTTTTGTTAAGGCATTGTGACTTAGTGTGATGCAACTTTACGCACAAGTTGTTACTACTCTTTAATGTCAATGCTGCAGCACTTCAAGGGGGGCTTCAGGGTATCTTTGAGGCATTTTGTTTGCACTCTGCTGGATTGTTGACCATTTAAGAGTTGAGGAAACTGGACCTGATGGGGGGGAGAGTTTTCAGCTATCTTGATACAGCATTCAGTCCTTTGAAGTTGACTTTGCAAGAGTTTTGCCTGAATGCTTCAATACAGCAATATGGCGGCAACAACTGCTTTGTACACTAGGACTTTTGTTAGCTTGTGGAAGTCTTCGTTGTCATTCAGTATTGTTGTTTGAATAAGGCTGAATTGGCACAGCTGATCCTGCGTTGGATATCTTCATCAAAGCTGGTCTTTTGAGAGAAGTGGCTGCCAAGTTATAGGAAGTGCTGAACATATTCCAGATGGGACGTGGAATATTTGGCTGACCGCGTATGGGGTGATACGAGTTTTGTTTCAGCAACATTCAAGGTCAAGCCTTGCTATATTCTGAATTGAAGAGATCGAGAGTGGGTTGCAAAGCTGGTGCAAAGTGGGCAATGATACTGCAGTCATTTGCAAACAGTAGGTCATGTATGTCTATGGTGGGCAGTCATGGAAGTGACTGAGGTCAAATAGTTTTCCATTTAAGCAATATTTAATACTCACACCAAAGGGCAGTTGATCTTTGAGGTAAATAACCTCCATCAGGTAGATTGTAAATAGTATGGGGCTATCATGCAACCGTGACCCTGGTCCCAATTTTGAACTGGAGATGCCGGCGTTGGACTGGGGTAAACACAGTAAGAAGTTTAACAACACCAGGTTAAAGCCCAACAGGTTTATTTGGTAGCAAAAGCCACAAGTTTTCGGAGCCTTAAGCCCCGTCTTCAGGTGAGTGGGAATTCTGTTCACAAACAGGGCATATAAAGACACAAACTCAATTTACAGAATAATGGTTGGAATGCGAATACTTACAGCTAATCAAGTCTTTAAGGTACAAACAATATGAGTGGAGAGAGCATTAAGACAGGTTAAAGAGATGTGTATTGTCTCCAGACAGGACAGCCAATGAGACTCTGCAGGTCAGGCAGGCTGTGGGGATTACAGATAGTGTGACATGAACCCAATATCCCGGTTGAGGCCGTCCTCATGTGTGCGGAACTTGGCTATCAGTTTCTGCTCAGCGACTCTGCGCCGTCGTGTGTCGTGAAGGCCGCCTTGGAGAACGCTTACCCGAATATCAGAGGCCGAATGCCCGTGACCGCTGAAGTGCTCCCCAACAGGAAGAGAACAGTCTTGTCTGGTGATTGTCGAGCGGTGCTCATTCATGCGTTGTCGCAGCGTCTGCATGGTTTCCCCAATGTACCATGCCTCGGGACATCCTTTCCTGCAGCGTATCAGGTAGACAACGTTGGCCGAGTTGCAAGAGTATGTACCGTGTCGTCTTCAATGACATGTTGAAGGCTTCGGAGGAGATGCCGTAGCTTCTCCGCTCCGGGGAAGTACTGGACGATGAAGGGTACTCTGTCCACTGTGTCCCGTGTTTGTCTTCTGAGGAGGTCGGTGCGGTTTTTCGCTGTGGCGTGTCGGAACTGTCGATTGGTGAGTCGAGCGCCATATCCTGTTCTTATGAGGGCATCTTTCAGCACCTGGAGGTGTCTGTTGCAATCCTCCTCATCCGAGCAGATCCTGTGTATACGGAGGGCTTGTCCGTAGGGGATGGCTTCTTTAACATGTTTAGGGTGGAAGCTGGAGAAGTGGAGCATCATAAGGTTATCTGTGGGCTTGCGGTATAGTGAGGTGCTGACGTGACCATCCTTAATGGAGATGCGTGTGTCCAAGAATGCAACCGATTCCGGAGAGTAGTCCATGGTGAGTCCGCAGCAAACTACCCAGCCTTCAGGAGAACAGTGACTACGCCACCACACAACTCTGCCACAGCAACCTCTGCAAGACGTGCCGGATCATCGACACAGATGCCATCATCTCACGTGAGAACACCATCCACCGGGTACACGGTACATACACTTGCAACTTCGCCAACGTTGTCTACCTGATACGCTGCAGGAAAGGATGTTCCGAGGTATGGTACATTGGGGAAACCATGCAGATGCTGCGACAACGGATGAATGAACACCGCTCGACAATCACCAGACAAGACTGTTCTCTTCCTGTTGGGGAGCACTTCAGCGGTCACGGGCATTCGGCCTCTGATATTCGGGTAAGCGTTCTCCAAGGCGGCCTTCACGACACACGATGGCGCAGAGTCGCTGAGCAGAAACTGATACCCAAGCTCTGCACACATGAGGACGGCCTCAACCGGGATCTTGGGTTCATGTCACACTATCTGTAATCCCCACAGCTTGCCTGGACCTGCAGAGTCTCATTGGCTGTCCTGTCTGGAGACAATACACATCTCTTTAAGCTGTCTTAATGCTCTCTCCACTCACATTGTTTGTACCTTAAAGACTTGATTAGCTGTAAGTATTCGCATTCCAACCATTATTCTGTAAATTGAGTTTGTGTCTTTATATGCCCTGTTTGTGAATAGAATTCCCACTCACCTGAAGTAGGGGCTTAAGGCTCCGAAAGCTTGTGGCTTTTGCTACCAAATAAACTGTTGGACTTTAATCTGGTGTTGTTAAACTTCTTACCCAATTTTGAAGGCATCTCTTTCCGATCTCTCACTCAACGACAGTTATTGTCGTTATTCTGTGCAATTGAGCACAAGTTCCTCCCAGTCCTTGGATAAGTCCCAGAAAAGTTTCCTGGACATCCAGATTGTTGGAGCACAATCCACAGAGCCTGAGTGAAATGCTTTGATCTGGTTAGTAACGTGATGAAGAATTCCTGGTGTTGTTCTCAACATTTTTTTGGGATTTGTCTGGCAACAAGCTGAGTTGAAGGTTCCACTAGAAAGTCTAAAGCTGCACGATGTCTCTTTAAAGATTTCCTCAACCACAGGAGGTAGGTGAATCACAAGAACCTGTCAAGATTTTCCCAGCTGTGGACAAGAGGGAAATATCGCAAACGTTTCTACAGCATGATTTGTCTCCCATCTTGAAAATAGTTACTGTTGTCACATTCCTGAAATAAGGGGTAGGTTCTTTTTCCTTTCAAATCTTTAAATATGAATGGAATGATGTGAGCAAAGATCCACTAATTTTGAAAGCCTCAGCTGAAATACCACCAGGGCCACAAGCTTTGTTATATTCCACCTGTTTTGTTGCTTGTTATTTCCTATCGATGGATGTTCACCCACAGATTATACCGCTAAGGCATAATCTGGAGAGTACCAGTTGCCACTGTGGATTCACATTTGAGGAGTTGTTCAGAATGTTCTTTCCGGCGTGATGCATCATCATTCTTAAGAAGAGAGATATTGCAAGTGAACAAAGGGGATTTTGTCAATTTGACCTTGGCCTATGGATCGTCATTGTGGCTTCAAAAAAAACATTATTGTGCTAGATAAACATCAGCTCATTCCCAGCTGGATTACTTTTTGACCAATAAAAACTGTCGCTTGTCAAGGAAATGAATTAAAATTGATTTGTTTGTTTTATAATTTTATAGCACCATTAACATATTTCCTCAGAATAGTATCTGACTAAATGTAATGAGGTGTATGTCAAGTTTGTAAGAAACAGATGGCAGAATAATAGATTCACTGATCGGGAGAAGAAGTATGGATGGTGCAGTGGTTTACTCAAGTCTCGCGTTAGCTGCCTGGGTGTAAGATTGTAAATTACTTTGGGTAGGTGCAGTTCAGATCCTAGCCTAACACAAAAGAATTGGCAATTTCCATTAGAGAGAACATTTAGAGAGTGAAATATCATACTGATGCAGTGGTGGTTACTCTTCTGCAGTTAGAATTCATGCAGAAAGACTTTGCTCCACATTTAAATGTGGAAGTCCTTCACCTGACACTGTGGCCAGAATTCCCCCAAAAATATTCTAAGTGTCGAATTTGTGTGAAAACTGGAGCAATTCGTGCAGTTTTTTTCAATGGGAGTTCAGAGAAGAATCTCTCTCACTCTCTGCACTGCAGAGGTCGCTGGTGTGTATATCGTTAAAAATTGGCCCTGCCCCATGCCCGATGGACAGTACCAAGGTGCCCCCTGGGCATTGGCACTTTGCCCCTTGAGCAATGCCAGGGGGTCAAGGCTGGCACTGCCAGGATGCCAATTCTCAGGGGGCACCCCCACCGCTGCCCGACTCTCTGGGGGGCCCCGATTGCCACCCCCTTCACTTCAGCGGGATCGGGCTGCTAGATCCCCATTAGTAGGGAGCTACTGTAATCCCCGCTGGAGTGAAGCATTCTGGCAGGGGGATGATACTCGTGGGCCCGGAAGTTTCAATCCCGGGCCACTAATGAAATTTAAATTATATTTAAATGACAATTTAAATGGTCTTGGCGTCTCCCCGCCAATTTCCGGCGTTGAGCTGACGTCGCCGGAAATCCGACGCTGGGAGACGCTATCGCAGTAGGAACGCATGCGCGAACCCCGCGAATTGGCCGACACACGAATCTCCCGGTCCACTGCGCTGGATGGGAGAATTGCGGCCTGTATTTCTGAAAAAGTGTTGCTCACTTTCACAAACAAAACTTTTAAGTTGGGTGTTATATAAGTGCTGTTATAAGTGCTCCATAATGGTCACCTCTACCAATGCTATGATAGAAATCATAGAAACCCTACAGTGCAGAAAGAGGCCATTCGGCCCATCGAGTCTGCACTGACCACAATCCCACCCAGGCCCTATCCCCATATCCCACATATTTACCCGCTAATCCCTCTAACCTACGCATCCCGGGACACTAAGGGGCAATTTAGCATGGCCAATTAACCTAAGCCGCACATCTTTGGACTGTGGGAGGAAACCGGAGCACCCGGAAGAAACCCACGCAGACACAGGAAGAAACCCACGCAGACACAGGAAGAATGTGCAAACTCCACACAGACAGTGACCCAAGCTGGGAATCGAACCCAGGTCCCTGGAGCTGTGAAGCAGCAGTGCTAACCACTGTGCTACCGTGCCGCCCATAAATCATGCATTCATAAATCATTTTAAAACACACGTAAAAATCTTTTATAGTCCAGAGATTACAGTTGGACAAAGTCTGATCCGTGGCAAGTGTCTGATGAATATGTGAAACTCTGCTTCAGCAAAAATGTTTGGGAACTTCCTAAATGAATCAATATTTGCAATTAGATAGCCCATCTAGTGCAGCTTTTACTAAGGAAATAAGTTGCAAAAGCATGCGAGTTATCACTTCTCTGTGGTTGCTGTTGTTCTGCATGATTTACGTGTTGCAAAGGAATTTATGGTTCCTAGTACTTTTTGGGCAGGCGGGTTATATAACATTCTTATCAAAGCTAGATCTTAACCATCACATTTGAGATTCAAAGACAGTTTGCTTCTTGATCGACCTTTTCCATGATGAATTAAATATATTTTCATAACATCGAAGTATTTCCAAGTGCAATTTATTAAATCAATTTAAAATTCTCAACATTTTGACAAATGAGAAGATATGTTTGTAAAATTTTAAAAATATTTCCTGAAACTTTGAAATATATTTGTCAATATAAAATATTTATTGGGGTCCATTGCTTTGACCTTAATTTCTTGCTTTTGCTTGGCTTGGACATTTTGGTCTGATAGTTTGAATAAATCAGATCAGCTCCTTTAAATAGCTTGAGTGAAGGATATTCCTGTTTCCATCTCAAGTTTATTTATAAGTCAAGCACTTCTCGGTGACTTGTGCATAAAGCCTTTCACTGCAGTTACAAAATCATTCTGATAAAATGCTCAAAAGAAATTCTCTATTGAGAATTGGCATTTACATATAGATTGGAAAGATAAATAATTTTGTAGACCATTTCTGATCTTTTAGAAATTTATCTTTGCTGCAAGCATAACATTAAAGCATTTGGCATTAGCATTAATTTGAGATTGTCGTGTGCATAGAATTGCTGCTGCAGTTATCAAAAAAAGCAATTGACAAGTTGCATGCGACTCAACTGTAGCAGTTTTTAGCATAAGTGTTCCTCAAATTATGCAATTGACCACTCATTTGTCCTCCCCTTTTTTATTTGCTTCCAATTCTTTTATTCCTGTTTTGATGAGACCTGACCACTAACCTAGTCAGTACTAGTGTGGATGGACTGAATGACCTCGAAAGTTTGATTCAAAACAAACAGGTGACCTCTTCAGCATATGCATGGTAAATGGGAGAATATGGTCTCGCCCGTAAGCATTTGTTGGTCTTGAGTTGCATTCTTGCTACAATTATGAAGTTTATCAATTCATGTTTTGGGACTGAATCTGTAACCCAAGGTAAAATGAAGGGGGTCATGTGAGCTGTTTTGAAATCTGCCTGAGAGCAGTGTTGTTAGAATACTCCTCACTTTCTTCAATGAGTGCAACTCCAACAACACTCTCGTTTGACACCTTCCAGGACAAAACAGCCCACTTGATTGGCACCACTTCAGCCAACATTCAGTTCCTCCATGACCGATGAACAGTGGCAGCAGTGTGTGCCATTTACAAAATGCATTGCAGAAGTTCACCAAGACTCCTAAGGTAGCACCTTCCAAACCCATGACTGCTATCATTTAGAAGGACCTGGGCAACAGACTGATGGGAATGCCACCACCTGGAAGTTATCCTCCGAGTCATTCAATATCCTGGCTTAGAAATATTTTGCAATTCCTTCCCTGTCACTGGCTCAAAATCATGGAACTTTCTCCCTAAACGCTATGGGAGTACCTACACTGCATGGATACAACGTTTCAGGAAGGCAGCTCACCACCACCTTCTCGAGGGCCATTAAGGATGGGCAATAAATGCTAGCTTAGCCAACGATGCCCACTTCCCGTAAATTAATTTAAAAAAGCAAGCCTGGCTGGTTTAATTGTTAAAGATATCAAGAGGACCCAGACTGTTTAACTGGGAAGAAGTACAGCATATTTCTGGTTGGAGATGATGGCAGCAGCCTGTGCGCTAATAGTGGATAGACTGAGTCTCAAGTCCCAGAAAAGTGTTGAGGATGTCAAGTTATGACAGGTGTGCTTTAATTTGTCCATTTTGTTATACAATGAAAAAGATTTCAGCTCTCATTGTTTTGATAGAGTTTTTAAGACATCCCTGAAAACTCTCCAATGCGGTTAGTTTGCCAGAGTCCAGAAGAGAGCGAGAGCAGCAAGAAGTTGAAAATTTCTATGTTTCAGTGTGCCGGAATGCAGATGAAACCTTATACTCGGATTGAAAAGACTAAACTCGTGACAAGATTCACCTAGATTGTGCTAGATAGGAGACCTCCAGTAATACACCCACTGTAAAGGACAATGCTTGGGGTTAGAAGTTACCAGACTAAGAAAGGATAAGAACGGAAAACTCTCAGGAGCAAAACATCATTTGGATCAATCTTGGAGGAATTGAACATCTGTTTAAAGGATAGTGTAACATATACCTGAAGGTGTGTTTTTCCAGTTGTCAAAAGTTTGGTTCTGTAATTTCAAGTTCAAGTAGCCTTCAAAAATTAATGTTTAGTCAGTGGTGTTTTTTGTCTCCTTATTACAGTAAATGTCTTAAAATATGAAATCTTGTGTTATCCATTTGGCTATTAACTGGAAGTTCAATTTTTTTTTTAGTTATTAACCTCTACTGGGTTCCTACCATTCTCTCTATCTATGTTGTTTTCTGCTTTGCGATGATTGGCAGTGTATAATGCAGATAATGAAGGAAGGCCTGGTACATTAAGTGCTTATCGGCCAATCAAGTGGACAGTAATGGGCCTTCCTTGGGATCAGGCTCCCCACCCCTACCTTACCAAATGCCATGGTTCTTCAACCAGGTACTGAGTGCCTTTGAATGAAACACCTCCCTTGGGGGCATGCAAGCAAATACTTTGTTTTTTGTGATTCATGCATGGTGAATCCCTGAATCCCCTTCTGCTGTAGATTGAATACCCTTGGAAACGAGACCTTGGGGCATTAATTGCCTGCATCAGGACTTCAACTGGTAGCAGGGTGGGAAAGCTATCCACAAGCCACCTTGCTCCAGAGTCAGTTGGGGCAGAAGTGGGAAGATGGCAGAGTCCCCACCTGCCACCCTGTCACCCAAATAAATGACCTCCCATCTCAAAAGCTTTCTTGGGGAGGACATTAAATATTGCCCCGTGACTGGTGCAATGGGAAGCGATACTACCGAGGACTTGGGCTCCATTTTAGAACCATAGAAAATTACAGCTCAGAAACAGGCCTTTTGGCCCTTCTTGTCTGTGCCGAACCATTTTTTTGCCTAGTCCCAGTGACCTGCACTTGGACCGTGTCCCTCCACACCCCTCTCATCCATGAATCCGTCCAAGTTTTTCTTGAATGTTAAAATGTCTTGAATGCATTTACCACTTTATCCGGTAGCTCATTCCACACTCCCACCACTCTCTGCGTGAAGAAGCCCCCCCTAATATTCCCTTTAAACTTTTCTCCTTTCACCCTTAACCCATGCCCTCTGGTTTTTTTCTCCCCGAGCCTCAGTGGAAAAAGCCTGCTTGCATTCACTCTATCTAGACCCATCAAAATCTTGTACACCTCTATCAAATCTCCCCTCCTTCTTCTACGCTCCAGGGAATAAAGTCCCAACCTATTCAATCTCTCTCTGTAACTCAGCTTCTCAAGTCCCGGCAACATCCTTCTCTGCACTCTTTCAACCTTATTTACATCCTTCCTGTAACTAGATGACCAAAACTGTACACAATACTCTAAATTCGGCCTCACCAATGCCTTGTATAACCTTACCATAACACTCCAACTTTTATACGCGATACTCCGATTTATAAAGGCCAATGTACCAAAGGCACTCTTTACAACCCTATCCACCTGTGACGTCACTTTTAGGGAATTATGTACCTGTATTCCCAGATCCCTCTGTTCAACTGCACTCTTCAGAGTCCTACCATTTACCCTGTACGTTCTTCTTTGGTTTGACCTTCCAAAGTGCAATATCTCACACTTGTCTGCGTTAAATTCCATTTGCCATTTTTCAGCCCATTTTTCTAGCTGGTCCAAATCCCTCTGCAAGCTTTGAAAACCTTCCTCACTGTCCACTACACCTCCAATCTTTGTATCATCAGCAAATTTGCTGATCCAATTTACCACATTATCATCCAGATCATTGATATAGATGACAAACAACAATGGACCCAACACCAATCCCTGCGGCACACCACTAGTCACAGGCCTCCACTCAGAGAAGCAATCCTCCACAACCACTCTCTGGCTTCTTCCATTGAGCCAGTGTCTAATCCAATTTACTACCTCCCCATGTATACCCAGCGACTGAACCTTCCTAACTAACCTCCCATGAGGGACCTTGTCAAAGGCCTTGCTCAAATCCAGCATTTTCTAATGGAACTCTCCAGGAAAGCATAAACTTTGCCTCAGCAGATCCCATTTTGCCCACCATATGTGTGTTCCCTTCCCCACCCCATTGCTCACATTATTCCTTCTAAGCCATAGCCTTTCTCTTCCTGATGCTATCTTTCATCCTATTATCACTTTACTCTTCCCATGAGCCCCAAGAAACCTTCCTTCCTCCCTAAAGATTTCTCTGAGGTTATGTCAGTTTCAAGGTTCAAAGCTGGAAATAGAGACCTCATTAAAAATGCTTGGTTGAGCTTCAAGACTTAGCAATAGTGTACTTAGTGGACATCTGTTTACACAGGCTGAAGTTTGCTTCGATTTGATTTTTATTGTCAGATGTTTTGGGGTACAGTTTTTAAAAAAAAATTATTCTTGCGTGTTATAAAGGCAATACATACTGCACATGAAGTACATGGGAAAAGGATAGCATGCAGAATATAGTGTTACAGCTACTGGTAGGGTGAAGAGAAAGATCAACTTAATATGTGAAAAAACTTTTCAAAAGTCTGATGACAGCAGGGAAGAGACTGTTCATGAGTCTGTTGGTACGTGTTTTCAGAATTTTGTATTTTTTTCCTGATGGATGAAGGGGGAAAAGAGAGTATATCTGGGTGTGTGGGGTCCTTGATTATGCTGGCTGCTTTTCCGAGGCAGCAAGAAATGTAGACTGTGCCAGTGGATGGGAGGCTGGTTTGTATGATGGACTGGGCTACGTTCACTACTCTTTGTAGCTTCTTGCGGTCTTGGTCAGAGCAGGAGTCATACCAAGCTGTGATACATCTGGATAGAGTGCTTTCTATGGCACATCTGTAAAAATTGGTGAGAATTGTAGTGGACATGCGAAATTTCCTTAGCCTTCTGAAAAATTAGAGGAGTTGGTGAGAGTTCCTGACCAGCATCGGCATGGAGGGTCCAGGACAGATTGTTGGTGATCTGAACATCTAGTATAGAAAGGGGCTGAGGACATAGCCTTGCAGGGCACCAGTATTGAGGATAATCTTGGATGACCTTACTGATTGTAGTCTATGGGTTAGGAAGTCGAGGGTCCAGTTGCAGGGGGAGGAGCAGAGCCCTAGGCCACAGAGTTTGGAGATGAGTTATTTTGGAATCATAATGTTGAAGGCTGAGCTGTAGTCAAAAAATAGGAGTCTGACATAAGTGTCTTTGTTATACAGGTATACCAGGGTTGAGTGTAGGGCCAGGGAGATGGCGTCAGCTGTGGACCTGTTGCAGCGATAGGCGAACTGGGTACAGGCAATCTGAAGACGAGAGTTGGAGTGTTAGCTTGATTGGCATCTTTGAGTTTGTAATTTATTCTTTCTTTCATCTATCTGTTTGAAATGGGGGAAAGCGTATTATTAAAAGTCAGTGGGGGAGATCCCGGAAAAGGATCCCACCCTGTATTTATATAGGCCTCTGGGGTTTGCCTGAGTTCCAGGATTTTGACCCAGCAACAGTGAAGGAATGCCAATACAGTTTTGTTGGAGAGTTGGTGCAGACATAGAATCATAGAAACCCTACAGTGCAGAAAGAGGCCATCTGACCCATCGAGTCTGCACCGACCACAATCCCACCCAGGCCCTACCCCCATATCCCTACACATTTACCCGCGAATCCCTCTAACCTATGCATCTCAGGACACCAAGGGGCAAATTTAGCATGGCCAATCAACCTAACCCGCACATCTTTGAACTGTGGGAGGAAACCGGAGCACCCGGAGGAAAACCATGCAGACACGAGGAGAATGTGCAAACTCCACACAGACAGTGACCCAAGCCGGGAATCGAACCCAGGTCCCTGGAGCTGTGAAGCAGCAGTGCTAACCACTGTGCTACCGGGCCGACATGATGGGCTAAATGGCCTCCTTCTGCATTGTAGGGATTCTATTATTCTATATGCATGCTATATATAAAGCTCCATTAAACTTTAAATAACTAGAATAGGCATTTTATTTTTTAAACATTCGGATGCATATTTAAAATAATTAAGTCACCCTTACATAGTTCCTTATTATTTTCTTTGGATTTCTTTGAAATGCATCAACAGGTATTTTGTAATTGAACATGGCAGCAGTTCTGTGCACTAGCAGAATCCAAGATCTCTGAGATGTTGATTGAAGGAGGAATGCTGGTCCGGATGGTGGAAAAACTTTGACCAGTGCTAAAAAAAAAATTTTTTAAACAGTTTATTGCATCATCCGAAGGATACCAATTCAACTTTTCCTCAAACTTGGATTTGGTTTTTGCTTTGCTGCAGTCCAGTTTATGTATTTGCTATGTTGCAGTCCAGTTATGATACAAAGGTTTATCTTGTTTCCCTTAGTGCATTGGGTGGTGTAACAATAGAGTCTGGAGGCATCCATATTACAGCAGGTTTCTCATAAAATTGATTGGAATCATTAGTGAAAACACAGAACAATTTGCGGAAAATACATGTGTAACAGTTTTTTCAGTGTCTAATGCATATTCTAGCAATTCTGGTTTGATAATGTTTTAAATTCGTGCTTGCAAGGGGATAATGATTGATGGTGCTATCTGGCAGAAATGATATAGGAATCTTCACTGGTGATAATTGAAATGCACCATCGAGATTGATAGAGAATGGAGAGCTGCAACAGCTAGTTGAGTTCAAAAGAAATTGGGAGCAGTTCTTGCAAGTACTGTTTTAAATTTGACACATAGCCAAATGGTAGTAAAGTATTTGAAAAGAAATTGGAAACTTAGATGGAGTTGGCGTGTGTGATACTTTGGAATTCTATGTTTGAGATATAGTATGTGGCTATGCAGAAATGACTATTGATCTTTCCTCGGTTCCATCTTTGCTTGATTGTGAGTACTGGCAATCCTCCAGGAGGCATTCAAGAAGCCTTAACTTAATTGGGTCTTGATGCTAACAGATTATTCAGTCTTGGGAGATCAGAACCAAAGCCAATCTCTGTTTTCCCCATTAATTCCACATTTATTGATATCAGGAATGGGAACCTTCATATTTTCAGTAATTTGGGACCTTGAGTTCAATCTTCTGACTCGGCTGAGATCTACCAACTTAGTGCAGACTAAAGATCAAACCTGGGATCTTCTTGCTCTGCACTAATGGACTATTGTGGCTATGAGTACTTTGCGTCAGTTTTCACCAAAGAGAAGGACTTGGTGGATGATGAGTCTGGGAAAGAGTGTGTGGATAGTTTGAGTCACGTTGAGATCAAAAAGGAGGTGGTATTGGGGTTCTTGAAAAACATTAAGGTAGACAAGTCCCCAGGGCCTGATAGGATATACTCCAGAATACTGAGAGAGGCAAGGGAGGGAATTGCTGGGGCCTTGAGAGAAATCTTTGTATCCTCACTGGCTACAGGGGAGGCCCCAGAGGATTGGAGAATAGCCAATGTTGTTTCTTTGTTTAAGAAGGGTAGCAAGAATAATCCAGGCAATTACAGGCCGGTGAGCCTTATATCAGTGGTAGGGAAATTATTGGAGAGGATTCTTCGAGACAGCAAGATGGATACAGAACTGGCACGGTCATGGAAGACGGAGGGTAGTGGTGGAAAGGTGCATTTCTGACTGGAGGGCTGTGACAGAAGCCACCAAATAAACCTGTTGGACTTTAACCTGGTGTTGTTAAACTTCTTACTGTGTTTACCCCAGTCCAACGCCGGCATCTCCACATCACAAGTGGTGTTCCTCAGGGTTCAGTGCTGGGACCTTTGCTGTTTGGAATATATATAAATGATTTGGAGGAAAATGTAACTGGATTGATTAGTAAGTTTGCGGACGACACAAAGGTTGGTGGATTTGCAGATAGCGATGAAGACCATCAGAGGACACAGCAGGATATAGATCAGTTGGAGACTTGGGCGGAGAGGTGACAGATGGAGTTTTATCCTGACAAATATGAGGTAATGCATTTTGGAAGGTCTAATACAGATAGGAAATATACAGTAAATGGCAGAACCCTCAGGACTATTGATAGGCAAAGGGATCTGGGTGTACAGGTACACAGGTCACTGAAAGTGGCAATGCAGGTGGAGAAGGTAGTCAAGAAGGCATACGGCATGCTTGCCTTCATCGGCCGGGGCATTAAGTTTAAAAATTGGCAAGTCATGTTGTAGCTTTATAGAACCTTAGTTAGGCTGCACACGACCAGAAAGATGTGGAGGCTTTGGAGAGGGTACAGAAAAGATTTACCAGGATGTTGCCTGGTATGGAGAGCATCAGCCATGAGGAGAAGTTGGGGAAACTTGGTTTGTTCTCACTGGAGCGCCGGAGGTTGAGGGGAGACCTGATAGAAGTCTACAAGATTATGAGAGGCATGGACAGAGTGGATAGTCAGAAGCTTTTTCCCAGTGTGGAAGAGTCAATTACAAGGGGGCACAGGTTTTAGATGCGAGGGGCAAGGTTTAAAGGAGATGTACGAGGCAGATTTTTTACATAGAGGGTGGTGGGTGCCTGGAACACATTGCCGGGGAGGTAGTGGAAGCAGATACGATAGTGAGTTTTAAGGGGCATCTTGACAAATACATGAATAGGATGGGAATAGAGGGATATGGTCCCCAGAAGGGGAGAGGGTTTTAGTTAAGTCGGGCAGCATGGTCGGTGCAGGCTTGGAGGGCCGAAGGACCTGTTCCTGTGCTGTAATTTTCTTCTTTAGTTCTTTGTTATTTTGGATAACTTCAAAAAAAACAGCAGGGAACCCGTGGTCCTATTCGTACTACTGGCACAATGTGTAGGTGGTCCTTTATAAATTTGGTTGAAATGCTGAAGGCTATCTGGTCTTTGGCTGGGAATTAATTGCAAGACAAATTGAGGGCTGCCTGTTCAACTAAATATTTAGATATATAAAATAAATTTCCCTGATGTGTTTCACAATGAAATTTAATTTCTAGTTGGATTTGTGTTCATCTATATCTGAATTCTTTTGACTGCTGCTGCTGAAGCCATTGCATTCTTTTTTCTGCTGTGCATCCTAATAGAAACTAAATTAAGTTCCAGTTGTGATAGTAATGTAATAAATTTAAACTTCAAATATGGAACATTATACAGTACACATCTTTTGAGAGTTTTTGTCTCGGTAACAGATCCTCCATATGCCTTAATGTCCTTATGTTTAGTGTTCAAGTTCAGTAATAATGCCATTAAAATAAGATTAAGAGGTTTTTAGATCACACAGATGTCTCATTTAAAAGCCATGTGTGGTTGATTACTGCGTTTCTAAGTGTGACAGGAAGCCATGAAATGTAAGAATTAGTCATAAACCAAATGATTATGGTCTTTAATAGGCTCTGGATTTCAGTGATGATGAAAAAGAAAGGGAAGCGAAACAGAAGAAGAAGAAAAAGAAGCAACAAAATTATGGAGATAAAAACACTCAATGTGGTGAGTAGGCAGTTTTATCCAATGGTTTTGTTTACTCCCAAAAAACTTTGCCATGCAATTCTGTGGTTAGGTTTAGCGTATCACCTGCTATAAAATAAACGCCCCTGGTCAATAAATATGTTGGTTACAGCTCTTTTTTTACGTTCAGAGACTAAATGTTGTCCTGCAATAGCATAATCAGTTACTTTGTCACAGTAATAAAATCATAATGTCTTGCAGCTAAGTAATTTCCAAGAGCATAGAACATAGAACATTACAGCGCAGAACAGGCCCTTCGGCCCACGATGTTGCACCGACCAGTTAAAAAAAAAACTGTGACCCTCCAACCTAAACCAATTTCTTTTCGTCCATGAACCTATCTACGGATCTCTTAAACGCCCCCAAACTAGGCGCATTTACTACTGATGCTGGCAGGGCATTCCAATCCCTCACCACCCTCTGGGTAAAGAACCTACCCCTGACATCGGTTCTATAACTACCCCCCCTCAATTTAAAGCCATGCCCCCTCGTGCTGGATTTCTCCATCAGAGGAAAAAGGCTATCACTATCCACCCTATCTAAACCTCTAATCATCTTATATGTTTCAATAAGATCCCCTCTTAGCCGCCGCCTTTCCAGCGAAAACAATCCCAAATCCCTCAGCCTCTCCTCATAGGATCTCCCCTCCATACCAGGCAACATCCTGGTAAACCTCCTCTGCACCCTCTCCAAAGCCTCCACATCCTTCCTGTAATGTGGGGACCAGAACTGCACACAGTACTCCAAGTGCGGCCGCACCAGAGTTGTGTACAGTTGCAACATAACGCTACGACTCCTAAATTCAATCCCCCTACCAATAAACGCCAAGACACCATATGCCTTCTTAACAACCTTATCTACTTGATTCCCAACTTTCAGGGATCTATGCACACATACACCTAGATCCCTCTGCTCCTCCACACTATTCAAAGTCCTCCCGTTAGCCCTATACTCAACACATCTGTTATTCCTACCAAAGTGAATTACCTCACACTTCTCCGCATTAAACTCCATCCGCCACCTCTCGGCCCAACTTTGCAACCTGTCTAAGTCTTCCTGCAAACTACGACACCCTTCCTCACTGTCTACCACACCACCGACTTTGGTGTCATCAGCAAATTTGCTAATCCACCCAACTATACCCTCATCCAGATCATTAATAAATATTACAAACAGCAGTGGCCCCAAAACAGATCCCTGAGGTACACCACTTGTAACCGCACTCCATGATGAATATTTACTATCAACCACCACCCTCTGTTTCCTATCCGCTAGCCAATTCCTGATCCAATTTCCTAGATCACCCCCAATCCCATACATCTGCATTTTCTGCAGAAGCCTACCATGGTGAACCTTATCAAACGCCTTACTAAAATCCATATATACCACGTCCACTGCCTTGCCCCCATCCACCTCCTTGGTCACTTTCTCAAAAAACTCAATAAGGTTAGTAAGGCACGACCTACCTGCCACAAAACCATGCTGACTATCACCTATCAATTCATTACTCTCCAAATAACTATAAATCCTATCCCTTATAATTTTTTCCAACATCTTGCCGACAACAGAAGTGAGACTCACCGGTCTATAATTCCCGGGGAAGTCTCTGTTCCCCTTCTTAAACAATGGGACAACATTCGCTAACCTCCAATCTTCTGGTACTATACCAGAGGCCAACGACGACCTGAAGATCAGAGCCAGAGGCTCTGCAATCACTTCTCTTGCCTCCCAGAGAATCCTTGGATAAATCCCATCCGGACCAGGGGATTTATCTATTTTCAGACCCTCCAGAATATCCTGCACATCCTCCTTATCAACTGTAATACTGTCTATTCTACTCCCTTGCAACCCAGTGTCCTCCTCAGCTATATTCATGTCCCCTTGCGTGAACACCGAAGAGAAATATTGGTTCAATGCTTCACCAATCTCCTCCGGTTCCACACATAACTTCCCTCTGCCATCTATAACTGGCCCTAAACTTGCCCTAACCAACCTTCTGTTCTTGACATACCTATAGAACGCCTTAGGATTCTCTTTAACCCTATCCGCCAAAGTCTTCTCATGTCCCCTTTTAGCCCTTCTAAGCTCGCTCTTCAACTCCCTCTTAGCCAATCTAAAGCTTTCTAGTGCACTACCCGAGTGCTCACGTCTCATCCGAACATAAGCCTCCTTTTTCTTTTTAACCAACAAAGAAACTTTTTTGGTGCACCACGGTTCCCTAGCCCTACCAATTCCTCCTTGCCTGACAGGGACATACCTATCACAGACTCGCAGTAGCTGCTCCTTGAAAAAACTCCACATGTCGGACGTTCCCAGTCCCTGTAATCTCCTAGTCCAACCTATGTTTCCTAATTCTCTCCTAATAGCCTCATAATTACCCTTCCCCCAGCTAAAACCACTGGCCCGAGGTTCATGCCTATCCCTTTCCATCACTAAGGTGAACGTAACCGAATTGTGGTCACTATCACCAAAATGCACACCAACTTCCAAGTCTAGCACCTGGTCTGGCTCATTTCCCAGCACCAGATCCAATATAGCCTCACCTCTAGTTGGCCTGTCTACATACTGAGTCAAAAAACCTTCCTGCACGCTTTGAACAAAAACTGACCCCTCTAACGAGCTAGAGCTATAACAATTCCAGTCAATATTAGTCAAGTTAAAATCCCCCATAACAATTGCCCTATTACTTTCACTCCTAAGCAGGATTGACTCCGCAATCCTTTCCTCAACCTCTCTAGAACTTTTAGGAGGTCTATAAAAGACTCCCAACAGGGTGACCTCTCCTCTCCTATTTCTAATCTCCGCCCATACTACCTCAACAGATAAGTCCTCATCAAACCTCCTCTCTGACACTGTGATACAATCTCTGACCAATAATGCTACCCCTCCCCCTCTTCTACCTCCTTCCCTACTTCGACTAAAACATTTGAACCCCGGGACCTGCAGCATCCATTCCTGCCCCTGCTCTATCCATGTCTCTGAAATAGCCACAACATCGAAGTCCCAGGTACTGATCCACGCTGCAAGTTCACCCACTTTATTGCGAAAGAGCACTTCGTTGTCCATTAAAAATACCAGGCATTTACATTTTCTCTCATCCACAGTTGAGTGTTTGAAAATGTGCCCTTGATTCAAAGCTCTCCGAAGCTGTGGAAAGGAGCAAAGAAAAATAATTTGTACTCAATCCATGAACTATTCCTCCAGAAGTCTCAGCTTAATTTCAGCAATATATCTACTGAAGAAAACACAATGGTTTCTGATTGTGTTGGTTACTGTTTTGGGGAGACCATTAATCTCAGGAGACAATGAAGATGTGTGTGCATGGACTTCTGGCACTCATTCAGTAAAGTGCCATGTAAGAGACTGCAAAATATGAGAGCACATAGAATTGGCATCAACCATCTGACATGGGTAGCAAATTGTTTAAGAAGGGGAAGGCGGTGGCGCAGTGCTATTTTCCCTAGACTAATAACCCAGAGACCCAGGGTAATGCTGAGGATCTGGGTTCAAATCCCACTACAGCAGTTCGTAAAACTTGAATTAAATAAAATAGATGAGGAAAGAGAACACGCAATGGTTGCAGTAGGGAACAGAAGGCATATAGATAATGAGAATAGATCTTGATTAGAAAGAATGCATTGGGAGTTGATTTGGGTCAGGAAGGGTCAAAGTGAATGCTCTTGCTGAACCGTTATCCAGTGCTATGGGTGAGGGTTCAAACTAATTTGGAAGAAAGATGGCATCGGCATTAGACAATGCTAGGTAAACTGACGGCTGGGATAGGTTAACAGCAACACAATAAAAACAATCAGAAATTGTTTTTGATTGGAAATTGTGGGGCGGCACGGTAGCATAGTGGTTAGCACTGCTGCTTCACAGCTCCAGGGTCCCGGGTTCGATTCCCGGCTCGGGTCACTGTCTGTGTGGAGTTTGCACATTCTCCTCGTGTCTGCGTGGGTTTCCTCCGGGTGCTCCAGTTTCCTCCCACAGTCCAAAGATGTGCGGGTTAGGTTGATTGGCCAGGTTAAAAATTGCCCCTTAGAGTCCTGAGATGCGTAGGTTAGAGGGATTAGTGGGTAAATATGTGGGGGTAGGGCCTGGGTGGGATTGTGGTTGGTGCAGACTCAATGGGCCGAATGGCCTCCTTCTGCACTGTAGGGATTCTATGATGATTCTATGAAATAGGAAGGATCAAGGGAGAAATCTGAGGCAGTGTACGATGGGTTTGATGTGCATGAAGATTGGTAAAGGAGACTACAAAGGGATGGGGGAAAAGTTGGTTAAGGTAGACTGGGAGCAAAAACTTTATGGTGGCACAGTGGAGGACTTTCAAAGCGATCTTTCACAGTGCTCAACAAAATTATATACCAGTGATAAGGAAGGACTGTAGAAAAAGATATGATGTGGAGATGCCGGTGTTGGACTGGGGTAAACACAGTAAGAGTTTTAACAACACCAGGTTAAAGTCCAACAGATTTATTTGGTAGCAAATGCCATTTGCCATAAAATGCCAAAAAGAGATAATCAGCCATAGATATCTAAGGAAATAAAGGAGGGTATCAAATTGAAAGAAAATGCATACAATGTGGCAAAGATTAGTGGGAACCTAGAGGACTGGGAAATCTTTAAAGGTCAGCAGAAAGCCATGAAAAAAACTATAAAGAAAAGTAAGATGAATTATGAGAGTAAACTAGCTCAGAATATAAAAAAAGATAGCAAAAGTTTCTACGAAAATATAAAACGAAAAAGAATGGCTAAAGTAAACATTGGTCCTTGAGAGGATGAGAAGGGGGATGTAATAACTGGAAATGAGAAAATGGCTGAGACATTGAACAGGTATTTTGTGTCGGTCTTCATAGTGGAAGACACAAATAACATGCCAAAAATTGACGACAGGAAGGCTATGGCAGGTGAGAACCAAGAAACTATCATTATCACGAAAGAGGTAGTGTTGTGCAAGTTAATGGGGCTAAAGGTAGACAAGTCTCCTGGTCCTGATGAAGTGCATCCCAGGGTACTAAAAGAGATGGTGGGAGAAATAGCAAATGCACTAGTGGTAATTTACCAAAATTCATTGGACTCTGGGGTGGTTCCCGCAGATTGGAAAACAGCAAATGTGATGCCACTGTTTAAAAAAAGAGGGAGACAAAAGGCGGGTAACTATAGGCCGGTTAGCTTAACTTCTGTAGTAGGGAAAATGCTTGAATCTATTATCAAGGAAGAAATAGCGAGACATCTGGATATAAATTGTCCCATTTGGAAGATGCAGCATGGGTCCATGAAGGGAAGGTCATGTTTGATTAATTTGGTGGAATTCTTTGAGAACATTACATGTGCAGTGGACAATGGGGAACCTGTGTATCTGGATTTCCAGAAGGCAATTGACAAGGTGCTGCACCAAAGACTGCTCCATAAGATAAAGGTGCACGGTGTTACGGGTAATGTATTAGCATGGATCGAGGATTGGTTAACTCACAGAAAGCAAAGAGTGGGGGTAAATGGGTGTTTTTCTAGTTGACGATCAGTGACTAGTGGTGTACCTCAGGGATCAGTGTTGGCACTGCAATTGTTTACGATTTACATAGATAATTTGGAGTTGGGGACCAAGTGTCAAAATTCGCAGATGACACTAAGATGGGTGGCAGAGCAAAATGTGCAGAGGATGCTGCAAGTCTGCAAAGGGAAATAGATAGTCAAAGTGAGTGGGCGAGGGTCTGGCAGATGGAGTACAATGTTGGTAAATGTGAGGTCATTCATTTTGGTAGGAATAACAGCAAAACGGACTATTATTTAAATGGTAAAAAATTGCAGCGTGCTGCTGTGCAGAGGGACCTGGGTGCCCTTGTGCAGGAATCTCAAGGAGTTTGCAGGTGCAGCAGGTAATTAAGAAGGCAAATGGAATTTTGTCCTTTATTGCTAGAGGGATGGAGTTTAAAAACAGCGAGGTTATGTTGCAGCTGTGTAGGGTGCTGGTGAGGCCACACCTGGAGTGATGTGTACAGTTTTGGTCTCCTTACTTGAGAAAGGATATACTGGCACTGGAGGGGGTGCAGAGGAGATTCACTAGGTTGATTCCGGAGTAGACTGGGGCTATACTCCTTGGAATTCAGAAGAATGAGGGGAGATCTTATGGAAACATATAAGCTTATGAAGGGAATAGATAAGATAGAAGCAGGGAAGTTGTTTCCACTTGCGGGTGAAATGAGAACAAGGGGCATAGCCTCAAAATAAGGGGAAGCAGATTTAGGACTGAGTTACATAGAAACAGAAAAACTATAGCACAAACAGGCCCTTCGGCCCCACAAGTTGTGCCGAACATATTGCTACCTTCTAGGCCTACCTATAACCCTCCATCCTATTAAGTCCCATGTACTCATCCAGGAGTCTCTTAAAAGACCCTATTGAGTTTGCCTCCACCACCACTGACGGCAGCCGATTCCGCTCGCCCACCACCCTCTGTGTGAAAAACTTCTCCCCAGCACCTTAAACCTGTGTCCTCTCGTAGCAGCCATTTCCACCCTGGGAAAAAGCCTCTGAGAGTCCACCCGATCTATGCCTCTCAACATCTTATATACCTCTATTAGGTCTCCTCTCATCCTACGTCTCTCCAAGGAGAAAAGACTGAGCTCCCTCAGCCTATCCTCATAAGGCATGCCACTCAATCCAGGCAACATCCTTGTAAATCTCCTCTGCACCCTTTCAATCTTTTCCACATCCTTCCTGTAATGAGGCGACCAGAACTGAGCACAGTACTCCAAGTGGGGTCTGACGAGGGTCTTGTATAGCTGCATCATTATCCCCGGACTCCTAAACTCAATCCCTCGATTGATAAAGGCCAGCACACCATATGCCTTCTTAACCACCTCCTCCACCTGCGGGGCCAATTTTAGAATCCTATGGACCCTGACCCCAAGGTCCTTCTGATCTTCTACAGTACTAAGAGTCTTTCCCTTTATATTGTACTCCTTCATCCCGTTTGACCTGCCAAAATGGACCACTACTACGCATTTATCTGGGTAGAAGTCCATCTGCCACTTCTCTACCCAGTCTTGCATCCTATCTATGTCCCTCTGTAACCTCTGACATCCCTCCAGACTATTCACAACCCACTAACCTTCGTGTCGTCGGCAAACTTACCAACCCATCCCTCCACTTCCTCATCCAGGTCATTTATGAAAATGACAAACAGCAAGAGTCCCAGAACAGATCCCTGGGGCACACCACTGGTGACCGACCTCCATTCAGAAAAAGACCCATCTATACACACTCTCTGCCTCCTTTGGGCAAGCCACTCCTGGATCCACAGGGCACCAGCACCTTGTATCCCATACCCTCTCACTTTTTCCAGAAGCCTTGCATGGGGGACCTTATCGAACGCCTTGCTAAAATCCATATAAACCACATCTACCGCTTTCCCTTCGTCAATGTGTTTAGTCACATTTTCGAAGAACTCCACCAGGCTCGTAAGGCACGATCTTCCTTTGACAAAGTCATGCTGAGTACTCTTGAGCATACTAAACCTCTCTAAATGCTCATAAATCCTATCCCTCAGGATCTTCTCCATCAGCTTACCAACCACTGAGGTTAGACTCACCGGTCGGTAATTTCCTGGGCTATCCCTATTCCCCTTCTTGAAAATAGGAACCACATCCGCAATCCTCCGGCACCTCTCCCGTCTCCATCGACGACGCAAAGATCATCGCCAGAGGCTCTGCAATCTCTTCCCCTGCCTCCTGGGGTACATCCCATCCGGACCCGGCGACTTATCTACCTTGATGCCATTCAAAGATTCCAGCACAACCTCTTTCTTAATGTCCACATACTCGATCTTTTCAGTCCACCGCAAGCCCGCAGTACATCCACCCAGGTCCTTCTCCTCTGTGAAAACGGAGGCAAAATACCTCTGCCATTTCTACTGGTTCCGTACAGACTTTGCCGCCTTCACCTTTTATAGACCCTATTCCTTCACGTCTCATCCTTTTACTCTTCACATATTTATAGAACACCTTAGGGACTTCTTAATCCTACCTGCCAAGGCCTTCTCGTGACCCCTTCTGGCTCTCCTAATTTCCTTCTTTAGTCCCTTCCTCCAAGCCGTATACTTATCTAGATCCCTATCTTCGCCAAGCTCTCTGAACCTTTTGTACGCTTTCCTTTTCTTCTCGACTAGGTCCCGCACAGCTTTCGTGCACCATGGTTCCTTTAACCTACCAACACCTCCCTGTCTGCTGGGAACGTTGTCCTGTAGAACTCTAGACAGACATTCCTTGAAAAACTGCCACCTCTCTTCAGTACATTTCCCCAAGAATACCTCCTTCCAATTTACTCCTCTAATTTGCGGCCTTATGTCTTCATATTTCCCCTTACTCCATATAAACGCTTTCCTAGCTTGCCTGATCCTCTCTTTTTCCAATGCAAGCATAAAGGGGATAGAGTTATGATCGCTATCTCCAAGGTGCTCTCCCACTGAGAGATCTGACACCTGTCCAGGTTCATTGGTCAGTATCAGATCAAGTACAGCCTCTCCTCTTGTAGGCTTGTCCACATGCTGTGTCAGGAAACCCTCCTGAACACACCTAACAAACTCCTCCCCATCCAATCCCCTTACCTAGGGATATTCCTATCTATGTTTGGGAAATTAAAGTCTCCCATCACAACAACTCTGCTATTACTGCATCTCTCCAGGATCTGTTTCCCTATCTGCTCCTCCACCTCCCTGTTACTATTGGGTAGCCTATAGAAAACTCCCAGCAAAGTGATTGACCCCTTCCCACTCCGAACTTCCACCCACAGAGACTCTGTGGACAATCCCTCCACAGCATACACCTTCTCTCCAGCTGTGACACTATCCCTGATCAACAGTGCCACTCCACCCCCTCTCTTGCCTCCCTCCCTGTCCTTCCTGAAACATCTGAATCCCGGCACCTGGAGTATCCAGTCCTGACCCTGAGACATCCAAGTCTCCGTAATGGCCACCACATCACACTTCCAGGCATCGATCCATGCTCTGAGCTCATCCCCTTTATTCACTGTACTCCTGGCATTAAAGTAAACGCATCTCAATCCTTTGGTCTGAGTTCTCCCCTTCTCTATCTCCCGTCCATCCTCCCTCTTGCACTGTCTATAACCCTTCTCTGTTTGCGAGCTAACTTCCTCGCTCCCAGTCTCGTCATCTGGATCCCCTCCCCCCAACCTATCTAGTTTAAACTCTCCCCAGTAGCCTTAGCCAACCTTGCCGCCAGGATATTGGTCCCCCTGGGATTCAAGTGCCACCTGTTTTTTGTGTACAGGTCACACCTGCCCCTAAAGAGGTCCCAATGGTCCAGGAACCTGAATCCCTGCCCCCTGCACCAGTCCCTGAGCCGCACATTCATCCTCCACCTCACTCCATTCCTGCCCTCACCTTCCCGTGGCACAGGCAGCAATCCTGAGATTACTACCTTTGCTTTCCTCCTCCTCAGCTGTCTCCCTATTTCCCTATACTTTCTTTTCATGACCCCTTCCTACCCACATCAGCGGTACCAATATATACCGCTGTTGAGGAGGAACTTGTGGATCTGTGGAATTCCCTGCCCAGTGAAGCAGTTGAGGCTACCTCATTGAATGTTTTTAAGGCAAGGATAGATAAATTTTTGAACAGTAAAGGAATTAAGGGTTATGGTGAACAGGTGGGTAAGTGGAGCTGAGTCCACAAAAAGATCAGCCATGATCTTATTGAATGGCGGAGCAGGCTCGAGGGGCCAGATGGCCTACTCCTGCTCATAGTTCTTAGGTTCTTATGTTCTTAAATAAGGTTGGTGAGCTGCAGCACATGTCACCACATGGGACTGTGATATTGAGGCAATAAGAGACCTGGCTTAAAGAACAGAAAATTGGGAAATTAATATTACTGTCTGCAAGATAATTAGAAAATTAAGGAAAGAAAAGGAGATGTGCATAAAGTTTTACTTTTTAAAGTGGTGGCAATATTGATTTTTAAAAAACTATAGCACTTGTGAGGAGTCATGTTCAATGGTCACTTCTATTTGGTTTGGATTATTGCACAAAATAATACCTATTATGGATACTACAGGCCACAAATAGAAAGGAGATAAAGTCCGTCTAGCTGTAATGACACTGAAGGGGGCCATTTGGCCCATCGAGTCCATGTCACTTTTCTGTGGAGCAGTTCACACCGTCCCCACTATATATTCACCACCTTGCAAGTTTATTTCCCTCAGATGCCCACCCATTTACCTTGAAAATCATTCATTGTCTCTGCTTACACCACTCTCCTAAGGAGCGAGTTCTAGGTCATTACCATGTGCTGTGTAAAAAAAAAAATTCCCCTTTGCATTCCTCTCTGCATCTCTAGCTCAAAATCTCACAACTTCAACTGCTGGGAACAGTCTTCCTATATCTACCTTATCCCCTCAATGCCTTTTGTTCCAAGGAAATTATCCCCTGCAGTTCTTTCATCACGTAGGAGCTAATTTCCCTTATCCCTGTGTCATGCACCATGCTGATGTTACCTGCGAGGGTGTCCCAACTTGAAACACCGGTTTGTGCTGGTGTATAGCTTTTTATATGCAAGGAGTTGCGTAAAACCCAGTGAGGAACCAGTCCAGTCATATAAACAATTATTAAAAACTATTAACTTAAACAAACCATAATGTAAAGGGTTACAATACACTTAAGACACTTAAACAGTGGGTGTATTTAGTTATTTCTGCACTTATGTTGAAATTACCCCTTGTTCCAAAATATAAGTACTATTCCTGACTTGGCTTTCCCAAAGAACATCGAAATTAAATAATCCTGTAAATCAAATCCAGCCTACAGTTACCACATTATGGGGGCAACATGGTGGCACAATGGTTAGCACTGCTGCTTCAAAGCTCTAGAGATCTGGGTTCAATTCCCAGCTTGGGTCACTGAGGAGTTTGCATGTTCTCCCCATGTCCGTGTGGGTTTCCTCCGGGTGCTCCAGTTTCTTCACAAAGTCCAAAGATGTGCAGGTTCGGTTGATTGGTCAAGCTAAATTGTTCCTTCATGTCCCGGAATGTATAGGTTAGAGGGGTGAGCGGGTAAATGTTTGGGGTTATGGGGATCGGGCCTGGGTGGGATTGTTATCAGTGCAGATTCGATGGGCCAATTGGCCTCCTCCTGCACTGTAGCGTTTTTATGATTTCACACAATACAGAGCTGATGATCAAGTCTGTGAATGTCTTCTTGGTCCAAGAAAGATATTTAAATTGCCTTTACGAAAGTTTTCCTGCATGCCTTGGCTCTAAGACTTAGGTGCAACGCTACAGCATCTCTGAGAAGTGAAAGGTGTTACAGGCCATAAGTAATGGCCTTGGCTGTGAAATGGATCCCAGCCTACGGGTTGAGATGCGGACTAGCTTCTGGCTGTGAGTTGTAAACTGGCTCTTGGAAATGCTGACAGTTACTGTAGCTAGGCAGATTTCTACCTTTCAGGACTGCTTAAATTCTTGTTGCTGTGAGGCAAAACCCTGACAACTGGAATAATTACGGTAAATTTACTCTGCATCTTAATATTTTAAATGTTGTCAATCTAAGTACTTTTAGCTCAATGAGGAGGAGAGCAGTGCCTGATCTGGCTTGTGCAAATCAATTCGATCAGGATATCCCAAATGTACACAAAAGACTTCTAACCACCTGTTTCTCTCCTCCGGCTCCCCCCCCCCCCCATCCCCACCCCCCCCAATCCCCACCCCCCCACCCAAGTACTGACAGAAACCTGAAAAAACATGCTAATTATATTGAAAATTAAACCACAAAAAAGGAGTGATAGGTGCAAATAAAGTTAGACTATTTTATATGTATACCGTTATCACCGGTTTACCGTTTTACTGTTATCGGTAAAAAAAATTCTCATTCAACAAATACTTCTGAATCTTAACGTTTTATCATTTTAATGTGAGGATTGATGCTGATCTTTTGCTCATAAATGTCTTTAATACTGGAGTGCTGCTGGAGTGCTGCTGGAGTGCTGCTGGAGTGCTGCTGGAGTGCTGCTGGAGATCTGGAATCTCAAGCACACGGGCACTCGTCCGAAAGAAGCACAGATGTCTGCACGCACACTTTTCTCAAACGCACATGCTTCTCTCTCGTGCGAACACTCACCGCTCACATCACGCACGCTTGCAACCTGTACGTGCTTGGCGCTCCCCAAGCCCGCCCCCCCCCTCGTTCATGCGCGCATGCTCCCCATCTCTCTCTCCCCCTCTGTCTCATGCGTGCGCGTGCGAGGGGCAGGGGAGCTTGCGCGCCCGAGCTCCCCTCCGCCCCGGCGCGCCCGAGCTCCCCTCCCCCCCGGGGCGCCCGAGCTCCCCTCCCCCCCGGCGCGCCCGAGCTCCCCTCCCCCCCGGCGCGCCCGAGCTCCCCTCCCCCCCGGCGCGCCCGAGCTCCCCTCCCCCCGGCGCGCCCGAGCTCCCGTCCCCCCCGGCGCGCCCGAGCTCCCGTCCCCCCCGGCGCGCCCGAGCTCCCGTCCCCCCCGGCGCGCCCGAGCTCCCCTCCCCCCCGGCGCGCCCGAGCTCCCCTCCCCCCCGGCGCGCCCGAGCTCCCCTCCCCCCCGGCGCTCCCCTCCCCCCCCCCCCCCCCCCCCGGCGCGCCCGAGCTCCCCTCCCCCCCCGGCGCGCCCGAGCTCACCTCCCCCCCCGGCGCGCCCGAGCTCCCCTCCCCCCCGGCGCGCCCGTGCTCCCCGGCGCGCCCGAGCTCTCCTCCCCCCCCCCCCCCCCCCGGCGCGCCCGAGCTCCCCTCCCCCCCGGCGCGCCCGAGCTCCCCTCCCCCCCGGCGCGCCCGAGCTCCCCTCCCCCCCGGCGCGCCCGAGCTCCCCTCCCCCCCCGGCGCGCCCGAGCTCCCCTCCCCCCCGGCGCGCCCGAGCTCCCCTCCCCCCCGGCGCGCCCGAGCTCCCCTCCCCCCGGCGCGCCCGAGCTCCCCTTCCCCCCCCGGCGCGCCCGAGCTCCCCCCTCGCGCCCTCGCTCCCCCCTCGCGCCTTCGCTCCCCCCTCGCGCCCTCGCTCCCCCCTGGCGTCCGCGCTCCCCCCTGGCGCCCGCGCTCCCCCCTGGCGCCCGCGCTCCCCCCTGGCGCCCGCGCTCCCCCCTGGCGCCCGCGCTCCCCCCTGGCGCCCGCGCTCCCCCCTGGCGCCCGCGCTCCCCCCTGGCGCCCGCGCTCCCCCCTGGCGCCCGCGCTCCCCCCTGGCGCCCGCGCTCCCCCCTGGCGCCCGCGCTCCCCCCTGGCGCCCGCGCTCCCCCCTGGCGCCCGCGCTCCCCCCCCTGGCGCCCGCGCTCCCCCCCTGGCGCCCGCGCTCCCCCCTGGC